>NC_050455.1:19988992-20588992 GCF_903995425.1 Onychomys torridus | reverse complement strand
ATGACCTGACTGTAGATATTTTATATCTCTTTGGACAGATCATACATGTTATATCAATGCATCATGCATGGACTGAAAGCCATAAAAAGGGTTAAAAGCAAGCCATGTCTCAATCTTTTTTAACCTTGGTCCACTTAAAAGGTCATGTAATTCTTCGCATAGTCATATTGCTCATATTTGAGGTAGAAGTTGTGTCTGGTAAATATTTAAGCATGTGCCAAGTGTTGTTACTAGTTGAGCTACCACCAAACTAGAATGAAACTCCTGCAAGGAGAAGACCTGTGTGTCCTCTTCTCGCTCTGTCCCTTGCCTTGTGATCCATTCTCTTTCTCTCTCTCCTTTCTTCCCCGCTTCCTCCTTCTCTTGTGAGTTACTGTAGGTGTTCAGCAACAGGCACGCACTTGCAGGAAGGATTCTTTTTTGTTTGCTTGGTTTTGGTTTTTCGAGACAGGGTTTCTCTGTGTAGCTTTGAGCCTTTCCTGGAACTCACTCTGTAGACCAGGCTGGTCTCAAACTCACAGAGATCTGCCTGTCTCTGCCTCCCGAGTGCTGGGATTAAAGGCGTGCGCCACCAACGCCCGGCTAGCAGGAAGGATTCTTAACCAGTTCAACCTATAGAGGAAGCTCTGGTTCAAGCCCACTGTGACCTCTTTGATTGCTCTAGGTACGCAGGAGTTTCTGAAACTTTATCTTTGGTGTTAATAGTGATCTGGCCTCTGTGTGCTAAGAGAGAGTGTAGTTTAGTGTCTAGGTAGCCCACAAACTTCTGGTGGTAGAGATCCCTTGAGGATGCTCCACTTTCTCGTTTTATTCATAAATTACCACTGGTTTCCTTAGTCCTCTGAAGAAGACTCTAGAGGGCCAAACAGTAAGTTCACTTTTTCTCTATATCTGGCCCATCCCACAAGCAATCCTAGAAATTTTGGTTCTCACCCCCTCCCCATTTTATCCTACTTTTATCATGCCATTTCCAAACATTTTTGTTTCAGATGACACTTAGGCAGCCTTAGATTTGAAATAGGATGCGAAATGTTAAGGTCGAGTTCCAGAAACAGAGCTCCTACTGAGACTGACCGTTTGTAATTGTAACTGACCATTGTAATTCTGCTTCTCTCTCTTTCTCTCTCTCTGTCTCTCTCTGTCTCTCTCTCTGTATACATGTGAGAGACATATACATGTTTTTGTGTTCAGATATCTGTGTTTGTAAGCACATAAGTGAGAATGAGAGTGATGTATGCCTGAGGATGGTATATGTGTGGTGTGAGTACAATTGTGTGTTAGTGGATACCTATGCCTGCATTTGTACACATGCAAATGCTAGAGAAAGGCATTGGGTGCCCCCTCTCTGTTACTCTTCAACATCTTCCTTTAAGATTGGGTCTTTTGATGAACTTTGAATTAGGCTTGCTGATGTGACTGAAAGCCCCTGAGATCCTTATGTGTCTACCCTTTACACTTCACAGGATAGGGGTACAGTCCATGTGACCATTTTCACCTAATGAGTGTTCCTAACCCAGGCTCTCATACCTGGATATCAGTTGGTCTTGTCCATTGAGCCTTCTCTCCAGCCCCCCAGCTCTATGCTCTTTCCTTGGTGTTTTCCACAATAGTAAAAACCCCAGAGAATGAGAAAGGCATCCTAGGTGGTGTTTAACCATGATGTTCAATTGCTGAAATTTAAAGTAGTACTAGTCAGAACTCTTTCACTGTAATAGAACTTCATGCTTTTAAACAAACATGAAAGTAATAGAAAATAAATGCATTGATGCCAGTAACAAGAGAATCTCATCTTGTTTCCTTTACCCTTGACTAGCGTTAGAGCCTCTAACCACAGAATCAGAGTATTTCTTTCTCTATTTTCCTCACATTTCTGCTGTCTTTTTTCTGAGTTAGATCCTTTCTACAAGCATTTCCTTCCAACAGCATAACTATTTCCAAGGAGGAGGCATCTCAGCCTCTTTTGTTTATATGTAGATCATCAACATTTGGAAATATAAAATCTGCCAACAGTCAGAAGTAGGTACTTACAAAGCCTGGAGTCAGAGATAGTATCAATCCTACAAAATCTATCAAGCTTTTAAATATAAAAGGTTATCTATTCTAAGGGAAAATAAGGACAATCACTTCAAAAACAGAGAAAGTCTTCTATATAAGCAAAAAAATAGATGTGTATCATTGAAATATCCCAACACTTTCCATTTTCAACTTTCATAAGATGTTTATTCATTAAAACAGAAGCTTGGGAATTTCTGATTTAGGTAACTACAGATTTATCAACTGTACTACAGTAATGATACCCCCCCCCCCAGCCTTAAACTTTACTGCTCCACAATCCCTTCATCTTTCTTGGTCCTTAATTAAAGTGGTCTTCAGAAGCAGTTAGATGTTTTCTTCCCTTTGGTAACTAATTAGGCTGGCCTGCACCAAGCCTTCTGTCCAGAATGCTTATCCAAAGGGACCAAAAGAGCTATCATTTCACGTGTTCCAGGTTGAGGTATCCATGGAAACCCTGAACTCCTAATGTCTGGTATTTGGCAGGCTCTTGTACTCACAGGGCAATTTATTGCTAGACTCCCTTGAAACCAGCTCTTGAACTTGTGATCTAGATTCAGATAATTTTGTTAATAATAACCTCACACCTAATTGCATCTTGGCTGACCCCAGCATCATTCTGAAATACTCATTTTAAAGATAAACATGCAATCTAAGCTAAATAAGCTAGTGAGAGCAAAGAGCAGAAATCTTATATAAGGATAAGTAGGGGAACAGAAAAATTACTACTTTGTTTTCATGAGGTTATGTATGTGTGTATGTATATATAATTACCATGTCATAAACATATTGTGCTATACATAACATAACATATATATATCTAGATAGAAAGCAATTATGAACATGAGCCTTTATGTGTCTATTTATGTACATATACATGAAAGAATAGTCCTTCCCTTTAGGCTAGAGCTAGAGATCTCTGATGTCGACATGCTTTGTTCTTCAGCAGCCCTGTTTTCCCCAGACCTTGTATTTTGTTTTTGTCCTTCTGGTATGTGAGGGCAGACCTTAGCAGAAAGTTGGCTGTCTTAAATATGGCAGGTCATCCATCAATTTCTCCCCAGGCTGTCAGAACTCCTTTTAATACTGCTTGTAATTTTCCAGGGGAGTCTTACAAAAGCCACAAACAGAATTTTAATGCTGTAAAATACCTTTGGAGACAGTAAATATTTCATTTTACATGAAAAGAAGCTGCATGTCAGCTGGTCTCTGAGAAGATGAAGACACGTTCCCAGTTAAAGTTTATCGTCTTTAATTCTCCATGAATCAAGACCTTTGCATGGCTCTTCTGAAATGTGCAGTCACAGCTTAGCCACTTTTCTCTGGACAGTGACAAGTTGGGCACTGTTCTCTGTATACTTGTCATAGATGTGAACTATTTTCTGTATAGTGATGCCTTAAGCAGAAACATATATTTCTTGTTATTAGATATTAGATTTCTGAAAGTCATTTTCTCTTTTGATACAACCAAAACTATTAATTGCTTCCATAATTGCACAACATTCACCCAACTAATTTGCAAATGCTTTGATTATGCATTCCAATGCATCAGCTGAAGAAACTAATGACAAAATTAATAGCTCTTACAACCCCTATTGAGAAGAAAATTTAGGCTCTAGGAAGCTTCTCACAGAGGGTGGACTGCATGGCCCTAAATAGTAAGACAGTAATGACTTTTCACAATAACTAGATACAATAGACTCTAAAATCTTTCAAATCAGCTAACAAATAAATACTATATACTAAATAAGGCTATCTTACAAATTAGTATGGTAAATGAGGTTTCATTTTAATTTTTTATGATAATACTCCATATTTCTCTTAGAGATGGTTAATACTTAGTCAAATAAAGATCATAAAAACATTTCTTAGCAATTCTTTGCACAACTTGCAGATGAGAGGGCAATATCCACAGTTTATTTGTGAATTTAATTTAGTGAGCAAATGCTTATTAAACCATTTATATGGTTGAGTTCTAAGAATGAAAAAGAGCTGGTCATGACAGTTCATACCTCTTAGAAGTGCTATCTGGAGAAAAAAGGGGGCATCCACTGGTCCCTGGGAGATATGTAAGGTAAGGGTAAAATAATGCATCATTTTAGATAGAAAGGCTTTACCTTCAGGGAATGGGATACATTCACTAACAGGTATATTAAAAATAGGAATTAGATGTTCTGGGAAGAAATGCGAGCATGCTTTTTGATAGCAATAGTGATGACTACAGAGGATTTGGCAATGGGTACCATCAGATGATTTTAGTTCTGCTCCTGGAGATGGGGTGTGAAAAGAAGGCTGATTCAAAAGAAGATTGACAGGGATGGAGAGTTTTTTAAAAAGACTAACACATGGCTAGTTGGGGTAGAAGCAACTTCAGATACCTGTTACTACCTTTTCATAAATGATTGGTGTTTATATCACTATATTATTGTAATATTCAATAGTTCTGAACCCAGACATGATAATGCATCCAACTGTGTTGGATTATCTAATAATAGAAATCTGCCCCATCATGCAGATGAGAATCAGACTTCTCACTCATGTCAGAATTCATAAGTTATATGTTGAAATGAGCTGAATACAGAAATAAGAAGTTCTAAATATTTTCACATTCAAATCATTGTAAGCGAGCTTATTGTCTTCATTGTTTTTCATTGTTCCCATTTTAAGGTGAGAACACAGTCTCAGTGATACTGAGTAACTTAATTATATCACTTAATTAGCAATTGGCAGAATATGGAACAGCAGTGAGGTCCCCGGATTTCAGAGATCAGAGGTCATTCACTGAACAAGATGTCCTCCTGTTTGCATCTTGGTAGGTCGGGCTGTTTGAACTAACACAGCCTGTGTTTTCAGCTTCTTCCACAGAGGATGAGACACAGATAATGTCAGCAGGCTGACAAGTCCTTCCAGTGATAGTGTCTGTTGTCAGGTACTCTGACATGACCAGAATCCAAAAGTGAAACAGGTGTCACAGACTTGAATGGTCTCAGATTGCTGCTTTGTAACAGACTTGTCAAGAACGGTTGCTGTATGCTGGCATACTTTGCACCCAGCCACTGAGGCGGGTCACTCTGCTCACCTAAGGAGTGATCAAGCAACTGGCCTAAGGAAGCAACAAATGGAAGAAGTTTCTCAGGCCGCACAAGGTCTCCTTCAGCCATTAGAAACTGTCATGTGTGCAGCCACTTGAATCTGCATGAATATTCCAAGTTCAAGAGGAAGGGGACAACTATGGGATACAATTTTCAAAGTAAAACTTTATGGCAGAAACCCTGTATCTATATGTCTAGCTTCAACAGTTCTCCCAGCAAGAGGCATCCTGTACTTCTGGACATCCTTGGCAGATTTCCCCCAATTTTCTGTTTACACAAATGCACTTGCGGAAGGCACCATACAGTCTGCTTCGTTGTCTCTGTGTTCAGAATAAAGTGGAAAATGAAGTGGCATGAAATTAACCTCAGGTGCCATGGAAATTTGGGCATCTTCTTGTTCTTTTAGTTTATCTAAGTTATATAAGATGGATTCTTGAGCATGGTATGTAAGGGGAAATCCCAGAAATTAAAATTATTTTGTCATTGAGTATAAAGATCCTTGACAGAAATGTTCACTTTACAGAGAGATGGTTAATCAAGTACTTGCCTCTAGAAACTAGTGGAAAACACAAGAAACATCTTAGTGATTTGAGAATGATCCTAAAGATATTGCAATTGCAGCCATTCATCCCTTTGCATGGAGTTCTCTATGGAACCAGGTAATAATATGAAGGGGGAGGTAATAAGTTATAAGAGCTTGATCATAAAGGCTGAGAAGTTCCAGTCAGTCATTTTTGTTTTTTTAAGCTGGATGTCTTAGAAAGTCAGAATATAATTCCTATTCAAAGCAAAAGACAGTAAGCCAAGGGAGTTGGTGGTAGCTTGAATTCAAATCCTGCAAAGCAGGGATGTTTATGTCTTGAAGTAGGACAGCTTGGATGCTTTCTCTCTCAATCTGGAAACAAATCTATCTTCTCTGTCTTGTCACTCAATTCAGGCCTTTAATGGATGGAATGGTTTTTCCAGCACATAATTGATCCCAATCTTCCTTTATCTTCTGATTTGAATGATAATCCGAGGATGTGAGGGCGATCTGGCTGCGACATCTGTCACCCCATTGATCGCCAGGGTTGATTTGGCTGACCTGGCTGGCTAGGCGGGTGTCCCCTTCCTCCTTCACCGCTCCATGTGCTTCCCTCCTGAGCTGTGCTCGGTCAAAAAGGATGACCTTCCCCGAATAGAGGAGGAGCAGTCCCCTGCTAGAACCTCCAAACAAGCTCTCAAGGTCCATTTGAATGATAATCTGCTCTTGTGTGTGGGGGGGAACCCTTACAGAAATATCTAAGAATAGTATTTTACCGGCTCTCTGAGAATCCCACAGCCTAGTCATGTCAACACACCATCATAATAGAATTCCAGAACCTTCTAATATCATTAGCCCAACTGATGCTCTCTGCTCTTTTAGGGGTCTAAATTACTCCATGTTTATTTATTAGGACATTTGAAGGCCATAGGAAGGTTACCAACCATGTTATTACACAATATTCTATAATTTATATGAGTATTCTGAAAGAAATGCTATGTTATTAGTAAATAGTATTTACTATTATTGGACTTATTTTAAAGAATAGGGAATTTAAGTTTTAGAATCAAAGTTACTTATCCAAATATGCCTTTTCTATGTCCATAGCTGTAAAGATAATGATGTTATTGTATATAATTATTAAATGTTCTCCATGATATTTCTGACAATGAGGAATCACATAACTAATTAATTGGAACTAAAAATATTTGCATTAATTTTATAAAATATCTAGACAGAAGAAGGATTGATTTGATTAGGCAGAGGAATATATAAGTACTTCAAAGAATTTCATTCAGATTACTGGCCATACTGAAGGAATTGTGGGAACTTCCAAAGGGATTCCTCATCTGAAGGTTGTGCATATAATTTTATACTTGAGCTATGAGGCAAGACTTGAAGATATCAGTCTGAAACTTGAGAACATTCTGAGGATGGCTCTATGTATGGAACTGACCAAGACTGTATGAGAGGAAAAACAGCAAGGGAGAAAAGAAACAATGAAGATCACAGGTAGAATAAAGGGCACAATATTATGAGAAGAATGAGTGACGATTAAGGCATCAGGAAATTCAGACAGACTATTGAGGACGATAATCAGAAAGAGCTTATAAAATTAAGAAATATAGAGACCAAAAACTCAATGGGGAGTTTTGCATATGGTAAAACCTCATGGAAATGTGAAGATTGTCAGTGAGAATGGATGTCACATGTTTTCAATACAATGCTCTTGTAAGTCGCGTTAAGAGTAATAACATAGGCTGTTAGTACTAATGTTCAAACCAGACCTGACTGAGGAAAGATGGTATAAAATGCAACATACTTTGTTTTGAAAGTGGGCACTCTTTTCCCCATCACTTTTCCAGTCCCATCCTTTCTGCTTATAACTTCAAAGAAATACTTTTCTGATTAATCAGGATGTGATGGTGAATAGAATGACGGGTATATGAAAGTAACCAGAACTGAACTAAAATGAAATGTGTCTTTCTTTTTAATTGTACAGTAAATCTACCAGAGACAGGAATGAAAATGTTGAACACAGAAGGGTACCTAATGATGCAGAACTAAAGTAGATATCAAAGAAATTTGGAGCCCAGATGGAGGTTCTCCACTTGACAGAAATCAGCAGCCTCCTTTTCTCCAAGGCTGAATGAAAGACATAAGGCAAGATGTATAATAATGCAGATGAATTTTCAGGTGCCAGTCTGCAGTATTAGAGCTATCAGTTTTGGATGCTTCTGTTTCTTCACTAGGGTGAGGATCTGCTGAAAATGAGGATGAGGTCAGAGATATAAGACAAGAAGTGCAGATTCTGAAAACCTAAATGAGACATAGTAAAGAATTCCAGCTACTTACAAGTAAAATGATTGACAAGAGCATCGATGGCTCTGCTGAGCTTGACCCTTAAATATATAGTGGTGTCGGCAGGCACAGGCATATATAGCTCATTCAAAATATTCTCAAGTGTGTGTAAGGTCACAGAATGAGCAGCAGCTCATTCCCATCTTCCATACATTCCAAGATTGATTCCATCAAACTAGCTTGGATCAATTTCATACTCCCTTTCACAGCATGCCTTTTCTAAACATGACCCCAAATGATACATAGGCCAATAGTGAGTATGAACAATCTGTGACAGAATTGTGAATCCTAGAGCTTTCCTTTAAACATATAACAGTCATCTGCCACTTTGATCTGTAGACTCTACTCAAGCAAACATGGTAACCCCGTGTTTCTTTCATGATGTCCAGGGATTTTTTGCAGGGCATGTCTTCTGTCACAAAATTATATGTGAATATATATTTGTGACGCTTGAAATTGATTGCATATACATTTTAATGGAAATAACTTAAAATCTTCATCAATTCAGATACAATTGCAGCTTCTGAATTTTCTAATTCACAGGAGTCACTGTCATAAAAGTAGGTTGGTTCACCTTTGGTCATCTTTCTGTCCACTTATTCATCTATTCAGGGAAGAGATAGTAAAGATCCTTGTTTTGCACAGTTCTATTTGCAAAGTACTGAGGTTTTATAGGAAAGGCAGTGTTCCTTGCTCTCTTTTCTTATATTCTGCAGGGAGTAGACATTATACAGTCATACAATTTATTACTTAATTATAATAGTTATATGTGTTATGAGTAGTATAATTTCCTTCTTTATATTTTGTGTAATACAAATTTATTAATGTAGTAAATTAACCATTAATATATTTTGATGCTTAAGGAATAAATTCTGGGAATGCTTGGAAAACTGATCTATTCATACTAATTCACTGAAGGTTTTGGCAAACCATTGATTTAATACGTATCAAATGTACATTTTCATTTATTAAATGTATACATTTAATCTATATGGTAGAAAGAAATATCATAGCAATATGAATGTATATGCATACCTACACACACACACACACACACACACACACACACATATCTATATATATAAAACTACATAGAGTACATATACTAAGTCTATTAATTTATAATTTTAACAATACCTTTTCTAAATCTTTAGAGGAAAACTTCAAAGAAAAAGCTAGACATCATCACTGTTAGCAAAATATTTAGCATTAACCTTCACTTCTCTCCCTTTGTAGCAGCTGTTGGCTGCCATGGCAACCTTTCCCCCAGCTCTGCACAGTTCTTTTAAATGAAAAGCACAAGGCCTTGGAGACTTCAAATGTCTCCTTACAAAGCAGTCCCAAACCTTCACCCTGGAGCCATTACAATTCTGGGCCTCAGAAGCCCTGGCTACCCCATTTAATTTATTATGTCCTGCTTTAATCAATACCACTCTGGAGCACCAGGAGAGAGAAAGCCCATTGCATCTTGTTGTACAGTGTATATTCACAAAAATTAACAAGAATTCTTTTTAAAATTTCTCAGTTGGGTTCCAAATATTTCAGAAGGTGCTGACTAGCTTGGGCACTCACACTCATTTGTGCTGTTCTTGTTCACTCCCTTCCTGGTGCTCCACGAAAGTCCCATGTTCACTTCTTCATTCCCCATTGTTAGTCTTTTCCCTGACCCTCTCCCCTCTCGTCCATCTAGATAATTACTGTTTCAGTTTAGGTCCCAGATGGAGGCTCTCTACTTCTTGTTTTTAGAGAGAGAGTTGAGAACCACTAAAACGAAGTTGGAGGACACACTTGTAAAAATGACATCACAGTTCCCTGGGCCAGTGGTAGTGATCATAAGGTTCCTTTTAATTTTCCAAGCAGCCCATATCAGTTGGGATCCTAGCTGCAGTCACAGAGCTTAGGAGTAGTGGTGTCATTACGTAAATACGCCCTGTTTATAAGTGTCATTCACAAGGCTGGGATGAGGTATAGTGGTGACTAAGACAACAATAAAAAGACCCTGCAGGAATAACTAAGCTTCTATGATGAGGGAATGTCTTTTTGTGTGCTGTGAAAATATGTTGCTCTGATTGGTTGATAAAAAAAAAAAAAAAAGCTGTTTGGGCAGTGGTGAGGCAGAATAGGGTTAGGCGAGACATTCTAACTAGAGAGGAGGAAGGAGAAAGACCGAACAGAGGAGACACTGCCAGTTGTCGCTATGAGAAGCAAGATGTAAAGATACCAGTAAGCCACAGCCACATGGTAAAGTATGGATTTCTAGAAATGGGTTAATTTAAGAAGTAAGCTCTAGCTGGTGAGAAGCCTGAGCTAGTACGCCATACAGTTCGTAATTAATATAAGCCTCTGTGTGTTCATTTGGGTCTGAGCGGTCCTGGGACGGCGAGGCCCTGGGAGCCAGGTGGGCACAGAAAAACTTTTAGCTACATTTCTATGTATCACAGAGAGACAGAAAATAAGCATATTAATAAATATGTAAAGTTATCTCTGAAAGCAACCAAGTGCCCAAGAAGAAATGAGGCAGTGGGGTGGTGTGATATTTCAGGAATGCTCATGAAGATACCTGAGAAAAGGTGTTCATGTAGGTGGTATGAAGAAATCAGGCAACAGAGAAGCTGAGAGGAGACCATGACAGACAGGAAATGACACCTGAGACACCTGAAGGCAGGAGGGTCACTCTGGGCCTGGATGAATCTGTGCTAGGAGTAAAGGAGGGCACAGTGGTGGGACTGTAAAACCCGCTGTGCTGAGGAACCACTTCTTGTAGGTTTGCTGGTCATGGTGTGTAGCAAGCTTTCTTGTCAGACTATCTTTGGATTGCCAGCCCCCAAATATTAACCCAGAGACCTATGAATTATGAAATTATGAATTATGAAAACTTGGCCATTAGCATAGGCTTGTCCCACTAGCTCTTATAACTTAAATTTAACCTGCTTTTATTAATTTACATTCTGTCACATGGCTTTTGCCTTTCCTCAGTACAGCTCATCCAACTTGTTCCGAGTCTGCTGGTGAAATCTCAAACCTACATTCCTCCTCCTGGTGCCTCTCTCTCTCTCTCTTTCTCTCTGTCTGGAAGTTCCAACTATTCTCTCCTGCCTAGCTGTTGGCCATTTAGCTCTCTGTTAAATCAATCAGAAGGCACCTAGGAGAGAGACACATCTTAACTGTGAAAACAAATATTCTGCAACAAAGATGAGAAGTAGAAAAACTTTCCACAGGGTAAAAATGCAACCCAAAGATGAAGAATATTTCTACTCATCTTCAAAAATATCAGAAAAGTTATAGCCCTATTTAATGTGTATGAATACTATGCCAGCAAGCCTGCAAAGTGCTTACCTAAAATACTTGCTTGGATTCTTTCACCACGTCTATGAGTAGGTTTCCGTAAATAAGTAAACAGAAACACAGAAAGCTGAAGTAACTTTCCAAGAACTCTCAGTTGTGGGGCTCCAGGTCCTGATAGCTGGGCTCTGGAATCTTTACCTCTTCACCCACTGGGGAGAGACTTTGTCAGTATGCTAATGTTTATACTTCAATAAAAACAATCATTTGGAAATCACATCTTGGCCTTTGGAACTACAGTTTGATGGACTCATCAGAGTTGACCATGAGTCACTAGCAACAGCTTATGGGTGTCATCACTGCCATCATCAGGAGTAAATATTTAATGGACTTCTGCCAGCTGCATGCTTGTGGCTCAGCATGCTTGAGAATAACACTTGGTTGATAAGTAAAAGCCACTTCTGTGCCTATTGGCTCTTCATCAACAGATTCAAGAAATTGAGTATCCAAAATAGAGGAGAAAGAAAAGCACACCTATTCTGAACAAGTAGACCATTAAACATAACTATTTCCTAAAAATGAACTTGAGCATCCTAAGATTTTAGTTTCTATGCAGGTCCTGGAACCAAGTCTACCTTCAAAGACACTTAGGAACAACAACAACAACAACAACAACAACAACAACAACAACAACAAAACCAACCAATATGTGGGGACATTTGCTTCTCTTGTGAATATCAAGTTTTGAGGAAGAATAAAAGCAAGGTGGTTTGGATGGAGTAGAATATATCAAAGACCTCAGATAAAATAAAATAAATAAATCAGGCTAAATTTATCCAAATCATTTTCTTTGGAACTGGTCATGAAAACCTACAAGGCCACTCAGATTATTTAAAAATGAAGGGCTGCTGTCATGGCTCAGCACTTAAAAGCACTTGCTGCTCTTTCAGAGAACCTAGGTTGGGGTTTCTGAGCACACATAGTGCCACACAATGAACTGTAACTCTAGATCCAAGGGATGTGACATGCTCTTCTGGTCTCCACAGGCACCAGTCACACTCATGATGCACATAAGCACATATAGTCAAATTGGTAATACATTTAAGGTGAAATAAATTTTTGGAGCTTAAATGTTACAAAGGAAAAGGGGAAAATCTAAGTTTGGGGCTGATTTGTTTTCAAACTAAAACATAAAATGCTTTAGTTCCTACTTATTCAGAAAAGTAGGATTCCTGATGCATTGATGATATAGGATGTAAGGGGAAATTTAATAGCTCCGTGGATGAAAGTGGAGGAAACAGACATAATGATTATATATAGATTTTATATATATATTTCCAGATGTCGCTCCATACACTAAGCATTGTATCCATTGTAACCCTGTGGGACGGGCTTCACCCAGGAGACACTTTGCCAGCAGTACTTCTGCTTGGAGAAAATGAGCCACGCTTCTGCTGACCTCTCCTCATTCAACATTTGCAATCATAGTAGTTGGGACCAGTTTCCTTTTGTGCTATTAAGAGTTATAAAGCTTACTAGGCGCTACTATTACCATAATAACCTTCACTATCATTCAATTTATTACATTCTATTTTACATTCACTAAGCTAATGTGAAAAGTAGAACAGATGTAAAAAGCCGGGAAGCTCCTGGAGTCAGCAGATCTCTGTTCCCTCATGCACCAGCAGCTGGCAAGTCTGGTACCAGCTCTGCTCCCTGTGCAGCAGTGGTCTCTCCTCCTCCCAGCTGTGTGCCAAGGCCTCCTCCAGCTGATGGAGCATGGCTCCCCTAGGTTTTTGAAATCTTCTATTACTTATATGAAACAATTTTCTCTTTTATTACCCTGGCCATCTCCCCGAGGCTTCCTGGTGGCACATTAGTTCTTACACCTTTTCTTTGTGACTGAAGGGTTATTCCTTGTCACACTAGTTCACCAAGTCTTGCCCCCAGCACTCAAAACACAACATTCATCCCCCTTGCCAGTGCTGTGTTTTCTGAAAATTTAATTGTAAGACAAAATATTCTTTCTTCTAGCAGATGATATATCAGGAAAGTGCTGCTTAGTTCTTTGGATCTAAACAGGGAAGCTGTTACTTGTCTATTCTTGGGTTCTGACCAAAGCTGACCAAAATTACCAAATGGCAAGTTCCCTAAGTGTTATTTCTAGTAACACTGTGGCCATAATTACTTTCTTCGAACTGCCAATAATTACTAACTATAGAACCCCAATAATTGATGGAATTTTTCTTCAGGTATGTTTGGGAATAAGTTCCCCAATACATTTTTAATACATAAATTTAAAGCTTTAAGGTAAGGATGATGGATATGTGGTTTTATAATTTTGATGAAAGAACATGGCTGTAACATGGACATTTTTCCCAAGTATGTCTTCACTTTAATTTCCTTTTTGTAAAAGTGAGCTCTTCAGGTCACTGATCTAATTGGAATTTTGAAAAGATGTATAAGAAAAGATTCATATGTTAGTGTTTCATTTCCACTTAGATTTTACTACAAATGTGGAAATTACTGTGAGACTCAATTAGATCACTCAGAATTCATATTCTAGTAACTAACCAAAAGGTGAATGCTTGTTTGTAAGTGGAAGATATACCATTCCTTCATCACTGGCTGAGTGGTAAAAATGTGAAAGTTTGAGTTTACTTCAGTCTATACAAACATGCATTCCCATTTATGGTGCTATTTTGCTGTGTCTGAGTCTAACAAGAACATGCATGTGGAATGTGTTATTTGTTTTATTTTAGATGAACTTGAGTTTTGCCATAGACTTAAAAATTTTTTAACTTTATTATAAATTTGGTATCCTACTATGAGTGAGTACATACCATGTTTGTCTTTCTGAGTCTGAGTTACCTCACTCAGGATGATTTTTTTCTAGATCCATCAATTTGCCTGCAAACCTCATGATGTCATTGTTTTTCTCTGCTGAGTAGTACCACATTGTGTATATGTACCATATTTTCTTTATCCATTCTTCAGTTGAAGGGCATCTAGGCTGTTTCCAGGTTCTGGCTATTACAAACAATGCTAATATGAACATAGTTGAGCAAATGCCCTTGGGGTATGATTGAGCATTCCTTGGGTATATGCCCAAGAGTGCTATAGCTGGGTCTTGGGAGAGATGGATTCCCAATTTTCTAAGAAAGCACCATATTGATTTCCAAATTGGCTGTACAAGCTTACATTCCCACCAGCAGTGGAGGAGAGTTCCCCTTGCTCCACATCCTCTCCAGTATAAGCTGTCTTCTGTGTTTTTGATCTTAGCCATTCTGACAGGTATAAGGTGTTATCTCAGAATCGTTTTGATTTGCATTTCCTGGATAATTAGTGATGTTGAGTAATTCCTTAAATGTCTTTCAGCCATTTCAGCTTCCTCTGTGGAGAATTCTCTGTTTAGTTCTATAGCCCATTTCTTAATTGGACTGTTGGGCATTTTGATGTCTAATTTCTTGAGTTCTTTATATATTCTGGATATCAGCCCTCTGTCAGATGTGGGGTTGGTGAAGACCTTTTCCCACTTTGTAGGCTGTCGCTTTGTCTTGTTGACCATGTCCTTTGCTCTACAAAAGCTTCTCAGTTTCAACAAGTACCATTGATTGATTGTTTCTCTCAATGTCTGTGCTACTGGTGTTATATTTAGAAAGTGATCTCCAGTGCCAATGTGTTCAAGAGTACTTCCTACTTTCTCTTCTATCAGGTTCAGAGGTCTTTGATCCACTTGGATTTATGTTTTGTGCACAGTGACAGATATGGATCTATTTGCAGCCTTCTACACATTGACATCCAGTTATGCCAGCACCATTTGTTGAAGATGCTTTCTTTTTTTCCATTGTACAGTTTTGGCTTCTTTGTCAAAAATTATATGTTCATAGGTGTGCAGATTAATGTCAGGGTCTTCAATTCGATTCCATTGGTCCACATGTCACTTTTTATGCCAGTACCATGCTGTTTTTATTATGGTAGCTCTATAGTAGAGCTTGAGGTTGGGGATTGTGATGCCTTCAGAGGTTGCTTTATTGTACAGGATTCTTTTGGCCATCCTGGGTTTTTTGTTTTTCCATATGAAGTTGAGTATTACTCTTTCCAGGTCTGTGAAGAATTGTGTTGGTAATTTGATGGGGATTGCATTGAATCTGTAGATTGCTTTTGGTAAGATCACCATTTTTACTGTTAATCCTGCTTATTCATGAGCATGGGAGGTCTTTCCATTTTCTGACTTCTTCAATTTCTTTTTTCAGGGACTTAAAGTTCTTGTCATGTATGTCCTTCACATGCTTAGTTAGAGTAACCCCGAGGTATTTTATATCATTTGTGACTATTGTAAAGGGTGATGTATCTCTGATTTCCTTCTCAGCCTGTTTGTCTACTGTATATAGGAGGGCTACTGATTTTTTTGAGTTGATCTTATATCCTGCTATGTTGCTGAAGGTGTTTATAAGCTGTATCAGATGCTAGATGTAAAACAAAGATGACTAGACTGCTACACAACTCCAGGGATACTAACTAGAAAATGGGACCCTAGGAAAGACACAGGGATCGCCCAATGACAGAGAAATGGATGAGATCTACATGAACAACCTGGACGACAGTGGGAGTAATGAAGGGCAAGGTTTGAGGGAAAGAAAGCTTAGGGGAGCAGGAGATCCCAGCTGGATCAAGAACAGAAAGGGAGAACAAGGAATAACAGACCATGATAAATGAAGACCACATAAGATCAGGAAGAAGCAAAGTGCTATAGAGATCCCCAGAAATCTACAATGATACATCCACTGTAGACTGCTGGCAATAGTCGAGAGAAAGCCTGATCTGACCTAGTCTGGGGATCAGATGGCCAAACACCCTAACTGTCATGCTGGAACTCTCATCCAATAACTGATGGAAGAGGATACAGAGATCCTCAGCCAGGCCCCAGGTGGAGGTCCAGGAGTCCAATTGTTGAGAAAGAGGAGGGACTGTAAGAGTGTGAATTGTTGAGACCAAGATTGGAAAAGCACAGGGACAAATAGCCAAACAAATGGAAGCACATAAATTATGAACCAAAGGCTGTGGAGCCCCCAACTGGATCAGGCCCTCTGGATATGTGAGACAATTGAATAGCTTGAACTGTTTGGGAGGCACCCAGGCAGTGGGACCCGCACCTATCCTTAGTGCATGAGCTGGCTGTTTGGAACCTTGGACTTACACAGGGACACTTTGCTCAGCCTGGAAGGAGGGGATTGGACCTGCCTGTACTGAATCTACCAGGTTGAATTGCATCCCCAGGGGAGTCTTGGCCCTGGAGGAGATGGGAATGGAGGGGAGGAGCTTGGGGAAAGTGGGGGGGGGGGACAGGAGGGGGAGGACAGGAGAACCCATGGCTGATGTGTAAAATTAAAACACAAATATAATAAATAAGAAAGGAGAAAAAACTTTATTATAAATTTGTAAATAAATAAAATATACTCAATACTGAAGGTTGTGGAATATTTAACTAGGCAAAGATTGTTACATTTGTTTGTGCTGCATTGGTCTAATAAAAGGCTGAACAGACAATAGCTAGGCAGTAGAAGGATAGGTAGGGCTGCTGCGCAGAGAGAATAAGTAGAGAGGAGAGAAGGAGAGAAGAGAGAATGAGGAAGAAAAAAAGGAGATGACTGGCAGTTGCCAGACACACACACACATAGATGAAGAAAAAAAAGTTAAATTAAGCTGTAAGAGCTAGTGAAATGAGCATAAGATAAGGCTGAGCATTTATAATCAATAATAAGTCTCTGTGCCATGATTTCAGAACTGGTTAGTGGCCCTAAAGAAGGCCTGTTGCAACCAAAAGCTTAAAACTTTGTTTTAACTAAACAGAAATTCTTCTGGTTGTTCAGGTTTTGGGGTATGGTTTATTTTGGTGGGTGAGGTATTTATTTACATTTGACTTGTAAATGAATTTTGAGATTTGTATTTGTTTTCTTGTTATTTTTATAATTACAAAACATCTCATAAATCTACTTATATAGAAAATGTATTTATGAAAATATGTTGTTAACCCATATATACATAAACATAAATTTAAGGATATAAAAAGTATCAATTTAAACTACAGACTTTTCTATTAGATTTTGACTCTTCCCTGCCAAAATTGCCTTTATTTGTTAGTAGTAGAAATAACTACTAACTCCCACACATTTTATTCAAAAATATTCTCAAGGAATTAATAAAAATATTAAATTATTCACAGTGAATTTTGTATCAGGGCACCAAGGACAGCACTTCCAACTCATCACTCACTTGGAATGCCACCCCAAGAACACATCACAACCCTCATTACATGCTGAACTTCATCTAGGTTCTTGGTCACTGTTCAGTGTTCTACTATACGTCCTGTGCTTAAAGCATGTCCTATGGAGATAATTTGTTGAGTAAATACTTCAATCATTACACTCACCTGTTTATATTTCTCCAAAGCACGAATACACTGATATGTATATCATATGACCATAGATGTAGATAATCCTACAAATTTGCATATGCAACATTTCATTTCTTAATTTAGTAACAAATATTCTGTAATTTTAATGTAATTTCACTTTTACCTACATGGAGATATATTTTTTCACAAATACTTGGAGACTTCTTAGTTATCCTTTCTATTTATTTCTAGCTCAGTTCCATTTGTTTGGGAATATGCTGCGTTGTTTATTTATTGCAGTATTTTCAGATCTGGTTTAACATGGAATCTGATGTTTACTTGAAAATAATACAACTATTTGTGGCATCAGATATAGCCTCAAATACTTGAAAGTGATATCAACTATTTTCCTTGCTTTGCTCAAATCTATATTCTTACAGCCATTTTCTGTCTTGTTGTTTCACCTGCCAAGAGCTGAATCTCAAGTAACATTGTGGATTTTAGTAATGTCAGCTCTTTCTTCTTATAAATTGAAGGTTTTTTTTTTAAGTTGAAACAAGTTTATACATATATTATCTTTTTAGTGGATTGATTTTTATCATTACAAAACATTTCCCTCCCTGTCTTGAAAACCAAAAAATAAGAAACAAAACAAAACAAAAACACATTTCCCTTATAGTCTAGTAATATTCTTTTATATAGTGTCCACTTTATCTGATGTTTATGTCATATCAACTTTTTTCTATAAATTTAAATCTCATTCATTGCAATGTATTCAATGCAATCTCAATCACATGCAGGAGATTGTTGACTTGTATACACTTTGAGTCTAGTTAATTTTGGTGTGTGATGTTTTGTTAATTGGTATGCTGTTTTTAAATAATAAATTTTATATATAAAAAAAGAAAGAAATGAAAACAGAGGGAGCAAGTATCCCAGGTACTGCACCGTTGCCTGTAGTATATGCCTGAAGAAGACAAATAGAGGAAAGGAACTCTCCTGTGTGTAAGGGGTGTGGAGAGGGGCTGTCCTGTGTGTAAGGGGTGAGGAGAGGGGCTGTCCTGTGTGTAAGGGGTGGGGAGAGGGGCTGTCCTGTGTGTAAGGGGTGGGGAGAGGGGCTGTCCTGTGTGTAAGGGGTGAGGAGAGGGGCTGTCCTGTGTGTAAGGGGTGGCGAGAGGGGCTCTCCTGCAGGCAGCTTAAAGACATTTGGAATCAGGTCTTGTTCTTAGTGTCCAAGATTTTGATAAGAAGCTTATAGAGTCTTATGATTACTTATTACTTTTTTGTAAAAATCTTCTTTAATTTTTTAAAATAATTGTGGAAATTTTTGAAAGTATACTTGCATCATTTCCTCCTTCCCTTCCCTTGCTCTCTTTTCAAATTCATGAGTTGAAGCCTTCTGGGCTTTCCCCCTGTCCATTTCGGCATGGCTGTCTAAACATTATCTAAAATTCTGATAGATTTTTGATGCCAAATTGCAAATTGTAAAGATGACAAACAGAGAAAGAATGTGAAAACCCTTAAGGACACAGCAAGTAGCAGCATCCTAGAGTCAATGAAACTCAGCTTTCTGTGGCTGCAGGTTGCTCAGGACCAGAGTAATGCGAAGCAGCATGTGGTGGAATTGTAAGTGCTATTAATCCTATAGATGTACTTATGCTCCTAAGTACATACCTAGTCCACGGAAACCTGGGGTTAGCACAATGCCTTCTCAGACTCTTACCTTTAGAACCTGCTTAGTCATATGAGTCAGAGCAGCATCCACCTTCCCTACTTGTTGGAGCTGTGTTAGCTACATCAAGTAGTGGGAAGTCACCACCTAGCAGCAGCCTAACTCCTCTCAGCCAAGTCACCTTGTGCCCAAAGACAGTCCCAGAGTTCTCTTACTCTAGCAGTAAAGATACATTCTCTGATGCTGGTGAATTCCACCAAAGTGGCTCATCCTCAAAGTTCTTAATAGCTTCTTCTGGGTCTGCCTTCATCTTCACGTATGGCAGTTCAGGAAATAGCCTTACAGCACCCAGACGACTCAGAATCACTGAATTCCTCCATGCCCAAAAGAACAAATGATGATGATTTTTTTTTTTATTCACACGACAACAGAAATGAAAATGCATAAGTGGGGTCAGTGGGGAAACACAAGGACTTATCATGTACAAGCTAGGCTCTGAGTGGACCTTAGGAAGATGTTCCTCCAATACTTTCTCTTTAAAGAAAATACCTTTTAGAAATGTATGCAGATGTTTCGTACATCCGGGTCTCAAGGATCCCAGGGATTCAATGGTTCAGGTTGTGAAATGGTAGGGAGAGAGAACGCTCAGGAGGAAAAGGGACAGGTGGCCCAAAGCCATTCAATCCTATTTTGCGTGAGATTTTGCGTGAGATCTTTCCACTGGAAGTTTCCCAATGATACTAAAGAAAACAGAGTTAGCTACCAAAGGGGAAGTTTCCTGGGTTTCTTGAAACAGTGTAACATTTTTAAATGAGCAAGTTTCCCATCATCTATCACCCCAGTCTTTTATGTTTAGTGTTTTAACAGGAAGATACAATTCAATGCTCAGATCTGGACTAAATCAGCCCTGTGTCTCATGTCTAGACTATGGTGACCATTACATTCTCACATTCCTCAAAGGCTATGGAAAGTCTATCCTGACAGGACCCTAAGAGGAATTAGAGGAGAATGCAATGTTAATTACTCCTAAACAGGTTATCGTGTAAACTTCATCTTCCACACTAAATCTTTCTATGGAGGCAAGAAGCATGAATTACTAAAAAGATTATTTTCTCCGAATGACATGATGTCTTTTTGATCAACTGAAGCACAATAGAAGGACACCACATATCTATTTTGCACACACCAAGAAGTGCCTGTCATCAAGACAAAAGTGAGACAGTTGGAGTCAGGATGGTTAGGAGTCCTACTGCTTCTGGAGGGATGTCAAATTGAAAATCAAAACCACTTATGTAGTAACTGGAGCAAAACTCAAGCTTGAAGAAAACCAAAGTCCAGAAACCCATGAAAGGAAGAAAAGGGGAATTCAGTGAAGATGGGGCTTTTCCATGAAGATGAAGAATGCTGGGTTTATGACGAACCATTACAGGAACACCTTTGTGTGGTGAAGGCTTAGTTCATGTGGGGGACCCACCCTCTCTTTTTCTCCTAGGGTACACCTGAGTAGGGATAAGTGAGACATATTTAGATAGAAATATAGACAGGAGAGAGACAGATAGAAACACAGGACAGCCTCAAGAGCGCCTGGGTCAAAACCCACTAGCCCTTTCTGTTTCTTCTAAAGGGATATTTATAGAAATGTCAAGGGGTGGAGCAAAAGAACTCCCCAGCCCCAGCAGAGCGAAGTGCAGACACTTCCAAACACCTGTTAACCATGTGCATGGTCAATCCATCTCCTTATGCAGCACTTCTGGGTAAAGCAAGCTCAGATCTCACTAGGAAACCTTTGTGAACTCCCATAAGTTCACACCTGGTGATCAGGCCAATAGGCATAATTAAGCAACAGCTAATTGTCCTTCATGATAGACTATATAACTTCCTTCTTATTGTAGTGCTTGCTATCTCTGGGATACTGGATGTTGTGACCCAGATGAACAATCAAAGTAGAGGATGCTCCCTGACTTCTCCTCTGTGGCAGTTACAATTTTGACGTCAGTCCTAAGAAAAAAATTCAGATTTTAAAACAAGCAACACCTTCCTTTTCCAAATCTTATACTTTGACAAACAGTTGTAAAGCCAAGTCTCAGCATTCAGTATTCTATTTCTGCTGTTCAAGCATAAAACCTTCATTTCCTATTCACATATCTTTGATTCTAGACACACACCACACACACACATACATACACACACACACACACACACACACACATGCACACTAACACACCTGATGACAAAATTTTCAGAAGTACTTCTACCTGTAAATATTGCTTCTTCAGACTTTTAGGAAATTAGTGCCATGTATTAAAACCACGTGTTAGGAAACTTCATGGTTTCACCTATAACTTTATTTTGGAATTGAACTATTATTAGATAGTGTCTAAACCTGGACTATAGTTTAATTACATGCAGAGCTTCTTAAGGCTTAATAAAGTTGTTTCCCAACCTTAAACAACAACAACAATAGCAAAACAGCAAGAAAGCAAACAAAACAAAACCAGATTGAACTTTTATTGGAGACTTATGGCACTGTGTCAGTTTATTATCTTAATTTTTATGAATTTATTATATGGAGTTTTTCAATAGCCCCCTCTCCATCTTGTCATGCCTCGGTGTAAGCTGACCATACAACCTAACTTGATGACTTTTATTTTCTCACTTTTTTTGACCATTGGGATGTAGGCAAAGTTATCTCCTCCTATGGAGTGCCTGTTCTCTATCAGAGTGGCAGTGTAGGAACAGACTGCAGCCGGAACTCGATAGAGAAGCTTTGTTTATTCTGTTGTTATGCCACAAGTCTAACATGGGCTGTCTTGGAGGAACTCTCAGCCATCCCAAGCTTGTTACTAGGGCCACAGACTGTAATCTGAAAGGCTTTATGGAAGATCTAAATGTTGAGCAGGAATTCTAGAACCAGCTATAGTGCAATAATCTAGTGTTTAAACATAGCTGCATAATTTATGTTCACACGTCTATTAATACTTTTCAAACCTTGAATAATTTGGTGGATCGCTTTCTAACCTCTTCTACTACATCCTGCGGTATGTTTTCCTCCAGGAGCTGTAATAGACACTCAAGGGGTGATAAAGGAGGCAAAGTGTCTGACTTCAGCCCATTTATAGTTTCTAGAACATTTAGTGCAATAGTACAACTCATAGCATGTTAAACACCACAGATGATGTGTAAAGCTTTAAGCTGGAGAAAGGATGATTTATCATAGTAATAGTGTTTTTCTTACTGATTCCTTCATCAGAATGTTGCTTTTGAAAGTCCATCATGCACTGTTAGATGAGTTATGTAAGAATCAACATTTTAGAGCTTGAAATATCCCCAGCACATTCACTCTATAGATGATGGCAAGAGCCTAGCAGACTGTCTGTGGTGTTGGCGCTGCTCTTTGGTGTGAAAGAAGAGGAAGATGACACCAAATGATCAATGGTTACCTATGCTTGCAGAATTAAAAAGCACTTAAGCTGTGACTTAAAATGGAATTCACCTACCCCTGTGCTGTTGACCACTGAGCTATCATGCAGGTTTTGATAACTGAAGAACTGGCTTTCAGTTATACTCACTTATCCTGTGTGGGATTCAGATTTCTCATTTATCCTTCAAATTCAGAAATTTCTAGAACTTTTTCACAATAAAATTTCACATTTTACCCTTGTTCATAAGGCTGAAACCCAGAGGCCAGAGTAAGAAGAACATATATTTTGAAGAAAAGCCTTTCTTTCCTTCTCCTTTTAATATTGTTTGTTTATTTCGTTCCCTAGGTCTCTACAGAAGAAGGCACGAATCTTGCTCGAGAATACAACTGTGCCTTCTTTGAGACCTCTGCAGCCCTCCGATTTGGTATTGATGATGCTTTTCAAGCCTTAGTGAGAGAAATTCGCAGGAAGGAATCCATGCTGTCCTCCATGGAAAAGAAATTAAAGAGGAAGGACAGCCTATGGAAGAAGATGAAAGGCTCGCTGAAGAAGAAGAGAGAAAGCATGACATGATACTAGATTTTATCAACCAGGCAATTGTTCCTCTCCTTCCCTTCCCCCCACCTCTCAATATCTACCTGGAGGCAAAAATTAGACTTCTATAACTGTGGGTCTTGAGATAGTTTTATTTTGCCTTTAACAGCTGGATAGATTTTGTCAATCAGCTGGATAATGCTATTTAGATTTTACAATATATTACCAAATAAAATTAACATTCCAATTGCCTCATTTTCCTGTAAAGAGTAACTTCATTTCGTATGCTGTCTGGTTATAAAGAAAATATGCAAACTTGTAGCTGGGATGATAAAAGGCTTAGGGGATCTGCAGTTACCTGATAACTCTGGTTGTTTGAGTTTCACAAATCTGTAAATAATGAAGAGGCTGGAATAGTTCAAAGCAAAAGATTAAGTCCTAGTCTTCTCTTAAGTGGAAGAGTCTTGGTATTTCTTCTTGAGTCCTCTATAGATGAGCATTAGAGAAATTGCTGATAATATAAACTGATGGGTCATTAAAGGATGGAAAATCACATGTCCCCATATTCACAGCGCTCAGCCTGCCATACACTTTTAAGGAATTATCACAGTATTTACTTTGATGAAAGAATGTGGTTTCTGTTGTGGGAAGGCAGCAACACTATGAACTTGGTGATGCATATGCCCAAGAAAGGACCCTTTGATTCTCTCGATGAATTCCTCTTAGGATTGCTACACCTGTATAGTAGCCATCTATCTGCAGGGATATAGCATCTGCAAACAAAATGTTCTGTTTGTATTATTAAATTCCCCGTCTCATTTTCCAAAAAATAGTTCAAGAAGCTGTCATTGGAAGTATTGCTGTTATTTGTCTTACAATGGTTCATTGTGTAAAATAAAATCTCCCATTCACCCATTTTACCCGTGTGGAAATTAGTTTGTTTAAACCCAAGCTCAGAAAGCAACCACTGGAAAGAATGATAATGGACAAGTGTTAAGAGAGAAAACTGAAAAGCTAAGCCTAAAATGGAATCTGTCAAAGCAATTTTCATGGATTGAGGGCAGTTTTATCATAAATTAGGGAACAGCAGGGTTGAGGGACAAGTATCTCACTCACTCTCTTTCTCTCCTTTGGCTTACAATGCTCCTGGAACTGGCTAAGTGCTGAGATTGGAGAAATGAATCATTCAGACATGGACCCTGACTTCCTGTAGCTTAACATTTACCTGGCAGATTCACTCCACTGAAATAATACTGGAATCATAAATTCTTGTAAAGGAAAAAGACACATTCCTTGTATATAGATACAGGGGAAATATAGGTTGTCAATTCCTAGCTGTTGAAATAAAACTCAGCTTTTCAGAATATTTTATTTGGGGGTCATTTTATTACTTAGACTAGGATTCTTTTCTTAGGATCAAGAAGTTGATGTTATTGATCTTTTGCTGTTATAACTGGAAATACATCCCTTTGAGTTTTTCTCAACCCACATAATTTATAATTTTCTTCATCCTGAAATTCTAGTAAAATCAAATACACTACACATTTCTCTTCTACGGCATACATCATTAAAAAGATATGTCAAAAAAAGGAAAGAAAAGACAAAAATTAAGATTTCATAAAGACTGTAAGTCATTATAAATTTAAATTTGTATTTAGTTGACACATAAAAATTATACATGTTATAGAGGATGTATCATTGTGGATTTTGGGGGACCTCTCCAGCACTCTGCCTATTCCTGTTCTCATGTGGTCTTCATTTATCATGGTCTGTTATTCCTCATTCTCCCTTTCTGTTCTTGATCCAGCTGGGATCTTCTGCTCCCCTAAGCTTTCTTTCCCTCAAATCTTGCCATTCATTACTCCCACTGTCATCCAGGTTGTTCATGTAGATCTCATCCATTTCTCTGTCATTGGGTGATCCTTGGGTCTTTCCTAGGGTCCCGTTTTCTAGGTAGTCTCCCTGGAGTTGTGTAGCAGTCTAGTCATCTTTGTTTTACATCTAGTATCCTCCTATGAATGAGTACATACTGTGTTTGTCCTTCTGAGTCTGGGTTACCCCACTTAGGATGATTTTTTCTAGATCCATCCATTTGCCTGCAAAACTCATGATGTCATTGTTTTTCTCTGCTGAGCAGTACTCCATTGTGTATATGTACCATATTTTCTTTATCCATGAGCTGGCTGTTTGAAACCTTGGGCTTACACAGGGACACTTTGCTCAGTCTGGAAGGAGGTGACAGGACCTGCCTGTACTGAATCCACCAGGTTTAAATGAATCCCCAGGGGTGCCTTGATCCTAGAGGACATGGGAATGGAGGGGAGGGGCTAGGAGGAAGGTGGGGGTGGGAGGGAGGAGGACAGGGGAACCCATGGCTGATGTATAAAATTTAAAACACATAATAATAAAGAAAAAAAGAAAAACAAAACAAAACAAAAATTTATACATGTTAATAAAATTATACATGTTAATAAAGTCCAGTGTGATGATAGCTTCTGATAGTTCAGATCTGTCTTTGCTTTCTTTTCTTTTGGTTTCAAATGGCTAATCTTCTTCTTTTATTCTTTTATTGTCTCATTCACCTCCAGCACATCCTTTGTGTCCTGAGCCTGAGGCTTAAGTCCCTCTATCTATCTCCTGTTTGCAAGAAAATGCAATTTAGGAAATAATTGGCACTATTTTCTCCATGACCAGTCTGTCTACTTGTAAACCCAGTGATTTCCTTGTCCATGTGTTACACATGACACATTTTCTATACAACCAAGTGCTTAGGAGTTTTATTTTCTCTTTGATTTTCAAATCCTCTGCCATTGACTCTAAAGTCTCATTTCATGATACTTTCACTCCTTTTTCTTCATTATAACTCTTGCAAAAATGATTTGTGTCACTTAAAGTATTTGTATATAAGTAATAATTTATGTTAAATTATTTTAATCATTTAAAAATTCTCCATAGAAGTTCAGTTAGAGAATAGTTTTATTCTATAGCTACTTTGATATAACAAGAAGGAAGTTGCCAAAATTTCAGCGTCCGGGTAAAAGCATTCGAGGCAGTTATTGCCAGCGAGGGCAGAACTGTGCTTCAAGCACAGCTTTCACTTGGTTTTCCCTTCGTAAACCTGGAAACCAGAAGGAAACATGAGCCTAGGGATTTCTACTCAAGGGCTATTGAATCATTCTAGCTGGTGTAAGGTTGAAATATTAGGATTTCTGTCTGACCATAGTCTTATAACTTTGTAACTATACCTGGGTCATCTCATGAAATCCCAAGGGATAAGAAATTCACAATGTGACACCCAACTTCTAGTGTTTCTGGCATTTTCTAGCCTGGGACTCCAAACTTTACCAGACTTTTCCCATTATACAATCCCCAAACTTCTTTAGGTATAGGTATAATAGCTGCCTCACTCCTCACTACCTATTTTCTCTATATCAGGGTTTCTAGAAAAGTACAGTGAATAGCATGTAACCTCTATGCAAGATTTCTATGAATCTTGTATAGAGAATACAATTTCTAGAATAGACATATGCAGACTGGAGATCCAGAAAGTCATTAACAGCTTAGTTTGAAAAGATAGAATCTTCAGAAAGAGAAAGAGACCAATGATGTAGTCTCCACCTGAAAAGACTACATAAGGTCATGGTCACAAGCCCTAGTTTATGTGATGGTGCAATCCCCATTGATGAAGGTCTTTACAATTAAGCTCCTGACTTTCTGAGCCTTTCATTACTATAACAGGTTATTTGTGATAATTTACAAGGAGAAAAGAGTCTCACTTAGACATACATTTCAGATGTTCAAATGCATAATTGGTTGGTTCTGAGGCTTTTGGATCTATCACAACAACAGCATATAGTGGAAGAAGCCACTCACCTCATGGGCTGGGTGTAAAATAGGAAGATGAAGGAGATGGGATCCATTATCTCCATGAAGAGCACACACCAGGCCCCACCGTTCCAACAAATCTAAAGGGTTTGGATCAAGCTTTCAAGAAACAGAACTTTGGCATGTTTACCTAAACCATAACACTAATCTACTTGCCAATCTTCTTTGAAAACACACTGTGGAAATGTCCAGAAGGATGCTTTACTCACTGTCCACTCAGTCAGTCCAGACAAGATGACCTTCAGAAACTGTCATAGCAATTAGGCCTTTTGTCTGGCTTAATGGCTACTTGAAAAAATTGTACAGAGGAACCTGAAGTAGGAAGGACAAAGAAAGTGTAAACTTTGAAGGTGAAGAGGGTAGAAGAATATCTAAAAGGAATAAATGGAATCTAAGCATCAAAGCTGGAGATAGCAAGAAGGAAACACATAATTTATTTCTCTGGTCTGCACCCAACCACTCTTTGTCTTCAGTCAGGCTTCTCTCCAGTTCATAACCTGGAATGAATATTCCCCTTCAAGACTACTGATTCCAGTTGTTCCTTTTCACAGAAAAAAGTTTTTCAATCAAACCCTTACAAGAGCTTTTAAAAGTTCTTCCCAAGAGTGTAAACAATGCTGTCAGTGTTTTATCCCATTTACTTTAGAAATATTTCATAGCAAATTAATCATTAAACTAATTAATTCATTAAACAGAAAGATGAATTAAACAAATATAGTGTAGTGAAAGACTGCCATAAGAAAGTCTCCCTCTATAGACGAGGAAACATGTCTAGAGGAAAGACAGCCTCCACAAGTGATAGACCAGGCAAGCTTCTGTCCTGCCTTCTGGTTGTCCTTGCCCTGCCCTGCACTCCGTAGGAGCTTAGCAGGCCAGCAGCCAGTTTCAACAGCGACTTTGGAACCATCCTCGTTTTATTTTTACCTGTCCCTCAAAGTCAAGGCAGAAAGGGAGATGATACAATGATGCCAGTTTTATTAGATGAAAAATTCTAACCCCAACTTTGGCTAGAATGACTCTAGGTTATTGTTATATCACCCAGTGTTTGTAAAAATGTGCTTGGAAAACAGAGAAGTTTTCTGTCACACCTAGCATGCCATGGAGGATCACAATAAAGATTTATTCTCTGGATCAACTATCTTGAAATTGGGATATTCTATAGTTTTCTCTAGAGATATAATTTAAACCAGCTAATAAATAAATTTAGAAGTATCTTTTCTTGAATAGACCCATAGTGACTCTTTAAAGTACATGAAATATAATGCTTGCCTACCCTTCTTTTTAGGTTAGGCAGACAGGATGCTGAAAACATTTCATGATAGGCTACTTACTCCATGGTTAGTGAGTATAAGCATTGGTAGTATAGTCTGCTAAAATGTTTAAATGTATTGTTGGTAGGAAGCGCTGGACTCAGAAATTATACTGTATAATCATGTGTAGAAGAGGAAAGGGAAATATAAAAAGATATTCATTAGAATATTATTGTGAAACATGCAGTAAAACAGAACTATGAGATAAGATTCAGCATCTTCAGCTAGTGCCACAGATGAAGCATGGATGGTATAACTTGGGGTCACTCACAATCTTCATCTGTTTAAAGACCAAGAAACTCCTGTATAAAATGGGGACGGGGCATTTGTGGACAGTTTGGGTTGGCCTTTGGCATGCATTGTGCATTTTATTTCATTGTACATATTCTGATATTATTGTAGGTAAGTAAAAAAAGTCACTGTTAATTGTAGGTTAATAACACAAGTCAGTTTGTCCTTTCAACTCTCTCTGGAAGAAAATAATGCTATAGCAGTGCATACATGGCTGCAAAAGTCATACTAAGATGATAAATGACCCTCAAATTCACAAACAGCTAATTCATTCAGATAATTCAATGTTCATTTATTCATGTACTTATCAACTTACTCAATATTTTTGAACTCCTGCTGTGTGTATGATATTATTATTTAATAATAATATTTATTAATTGCTCAGCACTATTAATTAATATGAACAGTGAAACAAACTGTTGTGTGCTTATACAGATATTTTCTGACCAGTAACTATTTTAAGACCTGAACTAAGCTCTAGGGGACTCAAATGTCCCCAAAGAGCTTGGTTCTGACACGTAAGTCCTGGAGGTTATAGTTGTTTCACTAAGAAAGACAACCTTAAAGTGGAGTCATCATATTCAAATTTGTACCATATCCTATGGTGCTAAGGAGATTGTAGGATGCCAATATTGTCAATTTTAGAGAATTCAGAGGTGTCTATATTGTCTATATTAGGAAAACTCAGATGAGGAGGCCACTGTAATTTCCTGAGTAATGAGGGTTGAAGTAGTGTGAGAATATGGAACACCTTGTATATACCAAGAAGAGAGAGGAAAGGTTCAGATGGTCTATCAGAAATGACATTCTGGCCATCAGCCCTGTGGTAGGCATATGCATGGCAAACCGGTGGCATAGTTAATAAATGGATCTGTGTCATATTGAAACAGAAGATGACATTAGAATAAGGCCTGAGCATCCATTAAAGTTGAAGATAGATTTTGGTATCTATCACAGGAGAAGTAAGAGACTATAGAAGGGCTCAGTGGAGGAACGAAGTAATACACATTTGCCTTATAAAATGGTAGTTCTAGGTGGAAAGAACAGATAACAGACTAAAGTATCATGGTTGTGTTGTAGTTTCTTATCAGTCATCTAAGAAATTTGTAATTACTCAGAGCCAAGTAAACATTTTAAAGAATTGGGTTTTTTTTTTTTTTCTTTTTGAAGAAAAATCTCACCATAGTTTCCACAGTGATATGCACAACATTTTTGCCTCCTCTTTACAAGAATTTCATGAGGCTCTCCCCTGAGCATATCAAATCTGTTGTTCAGAAAAAGAATTCTGAACAACACCAGAATTCACTGATCTGTGTCCAGGAAACTGAGGCTGTTGACTGTCTCAGTGTGGTTGCTTCTTCCTGTTTTATTCCTGGGGTGCAGATCTACACTATTGCAGATCTACAATGTTAAGGCTGTCAGGCCTCCATGGCACTGTCCTGTGTGCTGACTTTCCCATGGTATTGTCCTGGGCACAGACACTTTCTCCTGTGTTGTTGAAGATGCTGACTCTTTTCCAAGTGCCACCCAGTGTGTCAGACTTTCCACAATGCTCTGCAGAGTATTTATCTTCATTATGTTTCTATTGCTGTGGTAAAAATACTGTCACCAAAAGCACTGTGAGTAGAAAAGGGTTTATTTCATTTTACACATCCATCATTTAGGAAAATCAGGACTGGAACTCAAGCAGGGCGGGAACACTATGGCAAGAACTGAAAGAAGTAACGGAGATATGCTTACTTTTCCCCATGGTCTTCTCTGCCTGCAGTTCCATAAACTCCACCACTCACCAGGAGTGGCAAAGCCAACAACAATCTGGGTATTCCCATATCAATTATCAATTAAGAAAGTATTCCCATGGGATTATCTGAAGGCCGTCCTCTCGGAAGCAGTTTCTCAATTGTGGTTCTTTCTCCTTAAGTAAATCTAACTTGTGTCAAATTGACAAACAAGTAAATAAATAAACAAAAAACCCAAATTAGCATGTGGTGATATATTGTGTACCCTAATAAACTTATCTGGGGATGAGAAGACAGAGCCAGCCACTAGATTAGACATAGAGACCAGACAGTGGTGGCACATACCCTTAATCCTATCACTTGGGAGGCAGAGATAAGTCTGGATCTCTGTGAGTTCAAGGCCACACTGGGGACAGAGTCAGGCACTGGTGGCGCACATGCCTTTAATCCCAGCACTTGAGATCTCATGTCTTTGCTTGGAAAGCACACATGCCTTTAATCCCAGGAAGTGACATGGCTGGGTGGAGAATGGTATATAAAACATGAGGAGACAGGAACTAAGCAGCAGTTCAACTGAGACCCTCAAGGATGAGAACTCAGAGATTTTCAGTCTGAGTATTCATGGAAACAGTACCAGCTGAGGAATTGGTAAGACGAGGTTGTCTGTGGCTTATTCTGGTTCTCTGATATTTCAGCTTTCACCCCAATATCTGGCTCTGGGTTCCTTTTTTTTTGTAATAAGATCATCAAAGATTCATGTTACACAAGCAGACACACCAAACTAGCCATCACACTGTCAAATCTTCCACAGTTCTATCTAGGGTACTATCATTAGAAAGTTAATGTACTGCATCCTTACCATACTGAGAATTAAGGTGTCTCATTAAAACTGCGGTTTGATGACAGGTAGAAATTCTCCAGAATGAATTCTTGGTGACTGAGAACATACAGTAGGAACTGATACAGATGAGGTAGTTTTTTCCTGTTATCTATTTTTCAATGCTGTGATTTGTTGGGATTGGGGAACAACATGTAGAAAAGAGGAAAAGTGTAGTTGGAAGTTTTCCTGTGTCCCGCCTGGTCTGCAGTTGCTCAGACCCAAGTAAACACACAGAGGCTTGTATTAATTAAAACTGCTCAGCCATTAGCTGAGGCTTACTACTGACTAGACTTTACACTTAAACTCAGCCAAATTCTGTTAATCTATATGTCGCCACATGTTCTGTGGTTTTACTTATGTGCCATTACAAACTGCTCCCTGGACAGTTGGCTGGTATCTCCTGACTCAGCCTCCCTCTTCCCAGAATTCTCCTTGTCTGCTTATTCCACCTATATTTCCCACCTGGCTACTGGCCAATCATCATTTTATTAAACCAGTACACCAAAGCATTATTTCACAACACAAAAGAGAAAAGAAGATGAGGATATCAAACTCAATTAGGAGAAGCAAATATTTTGCAAATGACTGATCATGGTTCTCCTGAAGAAAAGTTGTTAACTTGAAAGAGGTTTCTAGCAAGGGAAATGGGTGTGGTAAGGATGCAGGACATTTGTAATCAACTAAAGATTTGGAAATTTCAAAATGAATGAAAGAAAATGAACATTTAATCTTTCATGTTTTTCTTCCAACTGTACATTTCTTCATCAAGTTCTCTAAGCTAGCATGGTTGAATCCAGTTAATGATTTCTTAACATAAGTAATTAATACTTCTAAGTCTAAATTTTTAGATTTATGAGGGAAAACAGGAAATAAACACATAAAAAACAAATTTAAAACATGTTAAAGAATCCAGGTTTTCTCACAAACTTTCCCTTTCTCTAGTCTTAACAAATATCTCTTCTCAATAGGTCTGAGGATCCAACCTAATATCTTGAATGACTCCCTTTCTCGATCCTAATTTCATTTGTAATTTCTTCTTGTTCATAAAATGGATTATTTACAAAATTATTTTACAATATAATAAGGCAGAGGCAAAGAATTGGTTTTACTAATGCTCTATTATTAATTAATGAGGACAAGAGTGACTTGTAGGAGAAACTGTAAAAGGTTTACTTAGAAAATCAAAATCCTCAGCATCAATTATCAACTAAAACATGTTAGTGCAGAAACCTTCTTATAGAACAAAGCAAAAAAGACTCACCATTCCTTGAATATTCCCTTTGCAATGTACCATGAAAATTCTCCACCAGTTATCAAAAAAGAGACTAAATCTGAAAAGTGGTGGCTGGGTAGAAATCTTAGGAAATGAAAAACATCACATTACATCTCCTGAGTGTTCTTTTGCTTTGAGATGTCCTCAGGCTTCATGAGGAGGATAAAATCAGAAACAAATATTTAAAAATACCAAATAAGTAAAAGAAGAGAAAGGAAAGAAATGAATATAGCAATAAAGCTGTTATCTTCCAGCCACAGAGACATGACCCTAAAGAACTAGAAATGCTGTATCAATGCTGTATCTTTGTCTTGTATTCCTAACCCCAAGAATGGTGAGAAAATAAATATCAGTTATTCCAGCCACCACTCTATAGTGTTTTCTAGTAGCACCCTCCAGACTTAAAATAATTATATAAATGTAAACAGTCTCTTGAATATTGAAGAAGGAACATTTCTGAACTCATTCAAGAATTTTGTACTGATACCAAATCATACTTTTATAAATTTTATATTGATACCAAAATATGTCATAAAATCAAAGTACATAAAACATCTCTGACACACTAAGAAGCAAGAAGAGTGTATCAATATCATGAAAGGAATGTAAGCATGACAAATTTATAAATGCTTAAAAACTGTCACATGCACTAGCCAAGTGGTAGAACTTCCCTTATGTGAGAAGTTAAAGAAAGAAATCATTTGTCATATCACCTGATGTAGAAAAATAATTTCACAAAATGTAATAGAAACTCATGATAGTCAATAAAAAGAAATCAGAAAAAACTCTCACCCATTTAACAACAGAAGAACCAAACTTGGCTGAGTTTGAACATGTGCAAAAACCCAGCAGGAACATCATCCTTTAGCAATAAAAGGCTTTGAGTGCTCTGTTCACTGCAGTAAGACAAGGGCATGAAACAAATAATTTTAAAGGTATTCTGATAATCAAGAATGATTCAAGCTGATCTCTACTTGGAGACAATGTTGTCTCTATATAAATCTCTTAGGATTCTATAAAAAGAGTAAAACTAATCAGTTTAGCAACAACACATGATACTATTATGTCAACACAAAAAAATCATTCCAATTTATCTACACCAAAATTTTAGAAACAATTGAAAGGTACGCTCTCATCTACAATTGTTATAAAGATAATAAAATGGAAGCAAATCTATGCAAAATATACAAGGTTTATATGATAAAAATTTCATCTTTATAAGCTTCCAAACAAGGAAGGCCACCAACAGTCCTTCCCAGATATGGTGCCTATGAACCATATCAACAAGCAGCATGGCACAAGAACCCAGTAGTGGCACATACAACCTTGGCTGTAACCAACAGTTCTCTAATTGGACCTAAGACTCATACAAGAAGAAGGAAACCATTTTTGGTACTGTGAACCTAGCTAACTACTCAGTACTAGTCAAGTCATAGATATTGGAGGATAATCTACAACTGCTAATTTACTAAAACAGCACAAATTCTAACTATAATCTAAGTATTTATCCTTATACCAACAGATAAGTGCATCTTGGCATAGATGAAGAGTACTTCAGAAAGCCACCATCAGTCAAAATGCAGAGTTGTGGAGTACAGTACTGGTGAATACATCTAGAAAACAGTCCTACACTAAAGGCTAGGGAACATTGTGTAAGAGGAAAAGGAAAGATTATAAGAGCCAGATGATTATGGAATGTGCTGTGAGATTGTGTCTTCTAGCAGTATCAGAAGCTATACCTGTAAAATCTCACCAACATGAATGGCCAAACTTGAGTTGGAGGAGGACACAATTAAACAAGCCAAGCAGCCTAGGAAAAGCACACAAATCCTCAACACTACACAAAAAACTACAGGCAACTAAGGAATGCTATGAGCCAGAAAAATGGAATGCTAAGTGTCAGCACTGAAAACATCCACACAAGTAGTATTATACAGACTTAGCATGTTATATTTAAGAATATACATGTATATACATATATGCATGCAATAACAATTAATCAAAAAAGAGGAAATGAATTTGAAAGAGACCAAGAAGAGATATATGGGAAGATTTTGAGGAAGGAAAAATAAGGAGAAATGTAATTATATTATAATCTTAAAATTTAAAAACAAGTAAAAACAAAGGAAAAAGATAAAATGCCAAATTTATTACATATTTATCTAAATTTCTTGTAAAATGTTTGTTTTCAGATATGCAGAAAAATCTCAAAACTCAACTTTAAAAAGAGAATTAAATTAGAAAACAGGATACTAGAAAGAGACATTTCATTAACGATTATACAGATGGTGAATGGATATTTGCAGATTTTCAGGATCAGTATCCATCACAGAAATGCATATTAAAAATGAGCTAAACAACTGCATTAATATTAGTACATCTATCAGAACAGCCTAAAGAACAAATGCTGGTAATACCTAGTGCTTGGGAAAGATGCTGAGGCTTGGCTAGCCATGTACTCCTAGTAAGAATGAGATATGGTTAAGCTGCTGTGGTAACTACTTTGGAAGTTCAAAGTGAAAAATACTCATCATGTGGCCCTCCAATTGCAAACTTGAGCATTCAAGATTTAACATGAGGTTTGCATGTGCATGTTATTTATAGCAGCTTTAGTTCTTGCAGCTGAGTGCTGGGAACTACCCAAATGCCCTTAGAAATGTGAGTAGGATAAGCAGATGTGTAAACTGTGGCAATCTATCCAGAGCATACTACTCAGCAAGTGAACCAACATACTCTAGATATGAATGAATCAGATGAACTTCTAGGAAGTTATGTGGAATGAAAAATGTCAATTTGAACATATTGTATGATTTTTATGTAACACTCATGGAATTATGTCATTGTAGTTATGGAAGAATATGCCTGTGGATGACACAGTGTGGGTAGAAGGTAGGTTTTCATACAAAGGGTGGCACCAAGAACATTATGCTGCCGAGTGTCTTGATTTTCATGGTGTTTGCACAAACTGTGTGTGATGAAATCTCATAGAACTATACACACTTAAATGGAGTACTAGATAAATCTAAGGAATATAAAAGAAACAACTTATATTGCTCTGAATATGTGTGTAAAGTAGTTTTATGGGGTGCTAGGTACCAAGTTGGATCTAGTTACATGGAACAATAAAAGTATACATTATGTGAACTTGGTTTGTTATTAACAACTAAGCTGCAAGAATTGTCTACAGTTCATCACAGACTTCCCAGCTCTCAGCAAAACCATGCAGTGTGGAAAGAGCCCCATGTGTTTGAACCATTCACATTGCAGCTGAATGACATCTGAAATTACCTACCCCTTTTTTTGTTGTTGGTTTTCGTTTCTTGTTTTGCTGATGAGGAGGCAGGCTTGCAGCATTTTGTTTGTAGATGAAGGATCAGAACACAGCTAGGCTCTCCCTTTATCTCTCAGAATGTTGCATTCCAGCACATTCAGGTTATTCTTAAGAACTGCAGTTGATAAGTAGGACAGTGGAGTGGTGAGTGATCCAAGGCTACCCAGACAACTGTACTGTAGTCTGTTGATATATTAGTTATGTGAAAGGAGATGTTATAATCATCAGAAAAATGAGAACATATGTATGAGCAGAAGCTATAATATCTATCAGACTGAAATAAATCCCAAATAAACCTATGGCTTGCCAAATCATAAATTACAATAAAAAGTAAATGAGTTAAGCCCATAAAAATTTTTTAGAGTAGATAAGTAAGAAATTGCATAAAAATAAAATATGTCCAGCTATGATGCTTCTGATTATTTAAAATATAATTAAAAACAGTGTATGAAAATTATTTCATATGGAAACATCCACTCTATAACAGTGAAGAGGATAGAAATCTTGGAGAAAGTTACCTGGGAAAAAAATCCTGAAATGATATGAATAACTAAACGAACTGGGACCAGTGTCCAAGAGTGCCCCAACTTTTGTTTACCATTTAGACAAAATGGAAAATCTACATGTCTAACATAAAACAACAAGATGTCTTTGTGTGGGAAATGACCCATACACAGAATCTGGAGTGGCAATGCTTGGAAATCAGAGATGAAGAGAGATTCCCAAGATGGGATTTGTATTTAGCAAGTAAATACAAAGTGGAATCATCCAAAATTGAAAGAAAGAAAACAGATAATTTAAAAAATGTGCCAAATGTAACTTTGGTTTAATGTATTCCAAGAGCAGTGATGTAGGAGTGAGGAATCATGCGTATACTTTTTAGAAGCACCTTTTCTCCTAAGCAGAAGAAAATACTCTTCAGAGGCCAACTCTGGAAAAAGCTTCTCATGTGGACCCTGACCTGGAAAGATAATAAAATTAATGTCCCCAAGGACTTTGCCCAGTCTTTCACTTTGTTGGTAATTGTAGCCTTGTGATTTGATTGAACAAGTCCAAAGTTTTGTTCAAAGATATCTATCATTTGATGCTCAATTATTAAAAAACAAATAATCAAATAAGCCATAAATGTTTAAGCAAGTTCTTCTTTTTGAGCTGTAAGGGTCAATGTCTTTAACCTGGTTAGTTTTTTGTCAACTTGACCCAAGCTAGAGTCATTTGGGAAGATGGGATCTCAGTAAAGAAAGTGCAGCCACCAGATTTTCCTGTAGGTGAGTCTGCAGAATATTTTCATGATTAATGATTGATGTAGGAAGGTCTAGTCCTCTGAGGATGATGCCATTCCTAGAGGATGGTGCTGTTCCTGGGAAGGTGGTCTTGAGTTATATAAGAAAACAGACTAAGCAAGCCATGGGGAGCAATCCAGCAAGCAGTATGCCTCCATGGCATTTCCAATCTCAATGTTTCTGCCTTGAATTCTTGCCCTAACTTCCCCAGATGATGGATTACAAGCTGTAAGATGAAATTAAATCTTTCCTTCCCATGTAGTTTTTGGTCCTGGTGTTATATTATAGTAATAGAGATCGTAAATAAGACATTCAATCTGTTAATTGGCAACAATAGCAAATTCTATTTCACAAAGCATTATGAAGAATAAATGAATATCTTCTATAGATTGGTAAATGGGTATTTAGATGAACACAGCTAATTCAGAAGTAAACCACCTTTGCATTATGGTTTTTCCAGAGAAAAGATAGGAATTCTGATAATAAATACTCTTTGGCAAAGAATATCTAAGTCTATTTGGGAAAATTACTTAGGCTTATACCATCTAGGAATCAAGGGACTGCAATGCCTTGTATAAAACAAAGATGATTCATGATTCTTCAAATAGAAAGAAAGAAAAACTTTCTCTTTATTGTGACTACTCCCTCAAAGGTGCCTCTGCTGAGACCTCATTCTCAAAAGAGTGTTGTCCTCTGAGAATTTAAGGTGCTCCCAAGTCTCATTTCTTAATCAAGTCAGTGACCTTTAAATGAATTAATGTCACAAGCAAACAGGACTTTTGTTCTCACTGATATTGCAGCATTAGCCAACTTATTAAATATTCTTTAATTAAAGTGATCTTTCAACATATCAGTTCCTCGACGTATCAGCACAATAATTTACCAATCTAAAACAACACCTTTGTGATCTAGACAGCTCTCTTTTAATTATTCAAAGAAACATAATCTGAAAGGTCTTTGATACATATTGTTTAAGCAGGCATTTTCCAGAGGCAAAAGTAATAGAGTACAGTATGACTGAAGCTATAAGAAAGGCGAGGCTACCCCAGGATTAAATGCCTTGCTTCATTCTGAATCCAGATTGAATTCCACTCAACTATAAACATTAAGTCTTCAGAGAAGATCTAAGGGTTCCATGTTTCAAAAAGAAGGAGATAGAAAATGTAAAATTGGAAACAACATGTTCATTTGTAGTTTGGCCTTTCTAAAAGTTAATCCTAAGTAGATAGATTCAATTTACAGGGAACATTAATTCAATTTATTGTTTACTTTGAAAGTGGTTCTTAATCTGCATTCACATCCGTTTTCATGTATATGGACCTTACTCTGACCTCTTGCTTTCAAAATAAACTTATAATTAATAACAACTAAGAGCCACAAAAGGCAAAGCAAAACCCCCAAGGGGCAAATAAAAGAAAGAATTGCAGGGAAACAAGGTCAATGGCTTGTATAGTAGCATTTGGTGTTAGCACAAGATCATAAGGCTTGCAGAATATCCATAAAAACCTAAGATCAAAAAACCCACAAAAGATCAGAGGGGGGAAAAGGAGCACAAAACAATAACAAAGATTATATCTTATGTCTTTCTTACTCAAACCCATTAAAGGCTGCTAATTGTGGCTCAGCCTTAAGGCAATCCCTAAGTTCCTACATTTGTGAAGTACCCAGCTCTTCTTTCTGCTCTGCACCCACTTGTATCTCCTTGCCAAACACGGACCTCACAGAACACTTCCCAAAGTGCTTGTTATAACAAATTACAACTAACTTAATAGTTCAATGGTCAAACAACAGCAATTTGTATTGCAGCAGTCCTGGAGTCCAGGGGGATAAACCGGAGTATCACAATGCTCCTTCTGAAGGCTCTGGGAGAAGAATCTGTCATCATATCATCCAGTTTCTCATGGCTGCAGAAAGTCTTTGTCTTATTCTTCATCTGTCTCCTCACGGAGTCTTTTAAAGTCTTCCCTTTGAAAGGGAAGGCAGCTCCAAGACCCCTTTGGAGGACCTCTAAGCCCATTCATAAAGCCCCTGTTTCTGTGACCTCTTCTGAGTAGCATCACATTATGACTAGGTTTCAACATTTGATTTAGGTCTCCAACTGTCATTCAATTGCCATTTTCAGAAAGCACAAGAGAGAGCCTGCTTCTTTTCCCCCTGCCATGTGAGGACATAATGGAAGAACAGATACAGGAAAACTAGGAAGATTTCCCAGAGGTGGCATCTGCTGGAAAGATGGTCTAAACCTTCCAACCTCCAGAACTGCTGTTGTTTAACCTGTACACCCTATGACATTCCACTGTGGTATTCTAGACTGACTCAGATAAAGGGGAATATTCAGTGTTACAATCAGGTAATACTTAAATATTCTAGTAACTAAAAACTGGACGTACTTTTGAGGGTTTCGGCCCAGTGTGATATTCTATATGCACTTAACTCAACTAATAAAAAGTAGCCCATGGGTACTATCTAACCCAAGACTAGAAGGCATATAATTAATCTTACTAAAAGTTTGCACCTTCCATTCTTTCATTCTCTGTCTCCTCCCTAGTCACTGAACTCTTCACTGAGTTCTGGTCAGACCTGAATGGACCAGATTGTATTTTTATATTTAAGTATGTGTGTGTGTGTGTGTGTGTGTGTGTGTGTGTGTGTGTGTGTGTGTAAAACAATTAAAGAAAAAAGGGTCAAGCCTCCTGAGAGTTACCAGGGTCCTTGAGGACATGCTCTTGGAGAGCATTACAGAATCCCAGCCTCACCTTCTTTATTTCTTTTGTTTACTTCTTGTGAAACAAATGCCATACATTTCCTGACATTGTTATTAGGCATGCCCACCAGGAACCAAAAGCAAAGAGGTTGCCAACTTTTAGATGGGAACTTTGTAAACTGTGAATTAAACAGTAGCAACAACAAATACCCAACCCATTTTTTTATAAATTATTCACTCTAGGCATCATGTTATAATGACTGCAAGTTGACTAAGTTTGCAAAAGGCTGGTAAAGTTGTCTATCACGTGAGCAGTAAAGGGGAAAGGCTGAGCTAGCATTTGGAAGGGTCTGTCTTGAGAAAGACATTATACATAATGCCAAGAAATTGGGATTTTATTTAGAAGGATATGGGAACCCTTCCAGAACTAAAGAATATTGAGTAAAATTGATTGAAAGGGGCAAGATTTAAAGCAAATGGACTGATTAAGACTCCCTCCCAACAAGGTAATGGTCACATTATGGAAATAGATCAGGGAGCCAAATGAAAAAGAAAATCCGTGGTGAGGCATGAGAGGAGCATCTTCAGCCCCTTCGTTTTGTCTGTTTCAGAATCAGTTACTCATGGTGATTTGGTGCTAATTCTCTTTCTCATGGGCTATTTAGCACAGCATTTTGAAAATCTCCAAAAGTAATAACAACAGCTACGTTTGTGCTGCCACGAGGCCCGGGTTGGGAGGGCAGCTTTTGTGGTCCTCAGTCATCCATCCCCAATCCATTTGGCACTTCTCCCTTAGCAGTGACCTGTGAAGCCCCGAAAAGCATTGCCAGAGAGAACAGCTGGTGATAACACAGCTGAGAGGCTGAGCAGTCTGCATCAGAATCCTCCTCAGCATTTTGGCAGGTCTCGGAGCAGCCTAGACTGTCCAAATCCCATTCCAGGAAAAGCCCCATGCTACCATGCTTAGGGCTAAGGGAGTGCCAGGCTGGACTGAGACGTGGTGGCACATTCTGGGGATTTTCTTCATTCCTTTAAAGAAGCAGTGTTTTGTCCACTGTGCCAAAAAAGAAAACAACATCCTCCAAACATTTCTGATCATCACATTTTCTCTTCTGGTTAGAGAAGTGAGTCAAAGTTCAACAAAGTTAGTAGACTAGAAGACTAGGAGAAACAAGTTGATCTCTCTTTTATAATATTATTTCATTTAGGACAAATAAAAGAACATTGGAGTTGGCAAAGAGAAAATATTTGAAACAAGAACAAGAACAACAACAACAATTTAATGACAAAGCCAAGATCTAAATTTATGCACCTGTGGTGATATATTGTGTGTCCTAATAAACTTGCCTGAGGATCTGAGGAGAAAGCCAGCCACCAGGTGAGACATAGAGGTCAGGTAGTGGTGACACACACTTTTAATCCTATCACTCGGGAAGCAGAGATCCATCTGGATTTTTGTAAATTCAAGGCCACACTGAGCTACATAAGAGAAACAGAACCAGGCAGTGGTGACACAGGCCTTTAATCCCAGGAAGTAATATGGCAGGACACAGGAAGGTCTATAAGGTGTGAGGAAACAAGAATTTGCTCTCTTTAGGCTGAGGATTTCATAGAGGCAAGAACTAGTAGATGGTTGTTCTGATTTTCTTATCTTTCAGCTTTCACCCTGATATCTGATTCTGGGTTTTTTTTTTATTAAAAGATCATCTAAGATTTGAACAACATGCACCCTTGTTCCAAGCACACTGTCTTTGTGGGGGTCTCTGGATTTATTTATTCTTCCCAGTAACTAAGTAAAATAGACACCTGAAATTAGGTATGAATGAATGCTTAACAGGAATATCTGTGATAAGTTTATCTGTTTGTTTGTTTGTTTGTTTATTTATTTATTTATTTATTTATTTATTTATAGAGACAGGGTCTTTCCTATGTATCCTAAACTGACCTTGAAATCACAATGTTCCTGTCTCAGCCTGATGAATATTGTAACTACAGCATTCATCAACATGCCCAGCTTAAAATAATAGAACTTTTGCTCACAAAAATATTTCATATTCTTTTAAGATTTGTTTTCTTCATTTAGAAATATGAATCCTATCAGCCTCCTTATTGTAGGCATAAATTGGGATAGTGGATAATATATTAAAAAAAAAACAAAATTGTATTAATCATATGAATTATGTATATAAAGTACTTCCAGGGAATTGAGTGAATATATAAAGAGCAAATGAAATCCTGCGGGACTGTGTATTGTTGACATGGTTGTGGCCATGACAAGGATTCAGTACCTCATTATGGGAATAGCAGCAAAGCCTTTACTGTATTGGTCAGACTCAAAATGACAAAGCCTTCTTCTGGTCTGAGTGTGAGTGCTGGCTGTGTTTGTAAAAGCTAGGAACTAAAGATTTCTCTAGGATGTGCCCCACCTGAGTATGCTGGCCTACAGAGGCTTCCTATCCACATTAGCTAACTCTTCCTACATATGGCTATCCAATTTGGCCAGGTTAAAGGTGGTATTTTTTCTCCAGAGTGTTTTCTTCTTCTTCTTCTTCTCCTTCTTCTTCTTCTTCTTCTTCTTCTTCTTCTTCTTCTTCTTCTTCTTCTTCTTCTTCTTCTTCTTCTTCTTCTCCTCCTCCTCCTCCTCCTCCTCCTCCTCCTCCTCCTCCTCCTCCTCCTCCTCTTCCTCCTCCTCCTCTTCCTCCTCCTCCTCTTCCTCCTCCTCCTCTTCCTCCTCCTCCTTCACTGTCAAAGAAATCAAAGGGATAGACAACAACAAGAGACAAAACAAATAAAAATCAACCAAACAAAGAAATAAACAACCCCCAAACATAGTTATCTGTAGGTATTTGGGATTATATATGGGTCTTCAGCCCACAGATAAAGGCTCAGTCTAGTTTAGCTGCTTTAGAAGTGAATCAGACCTCATCAAGCCAGAAAAGTAGTAAAAATAGGCCCCTCCTGTATCATCAGCAGTTTTAAAACCAAAATCTTTAACTATAGGACTTTGATTATTGGTTAAAAAAATGAAATCTGGGTGTTATTTCTGGTACTGGGTGGAAGTATAGTAGTATAAAATAGCTAAAAGATTATAAGATTAAAGTCCAGCAGAGGCTTTCTGGTATGACATATCATTTTTCCACTCACCTAAGAGTTAATATAAGAAATTTCAGAGATAGCTAAGGGCTTGCTGGGCAAGAAGGAAAGTAAGTCCCTAGCACTCATGTAAAAGCAGAGCATGGTGACACAAGTCTATAAATCCAGCACTTGTGAGAGAGACAGATAAATCCTTAGTGCTCACTTGTCAGTCTTTATAGCCAATCAGTGAAATCTACATTTAGTGAAAGACCCTGCCTCAATAGATAAAGTGGATAGCAATTGAGAAAGACTCAATATTAACCTGTGGCCTGTACATACATATGTGCCTACATGCACACACATGTACATATACCCATATAACACACACACACACACACACACACACACACACACACACACACATTTAATACTAGTCACTAGTACTGTTGACCACTTGGATAGGATAATCCTTCCCACCAAGCCAACTGACCAAAAACATCAGGAAATCGTTTGAAGTCTATGTGAAACATGTAAGTGGTATGAGGATCTCTCTGGCCATTATCTGCTTTTACCTCTTGAGAGTTGAATGTTCCACCTCCCTCTGTGTAGATGAAACTGTCTTGTCAAATAAGAAACACAGAGCCAATTGCAGAGTTAAAAGCCACGAGGTCAGAGCAATAGCTGAGAGCTGAAAACCTTACCCTTCACTGCTTCTCTGTCCTTCCCTCTGCAAGAGACCTAATTCCTGTGTCCTGTCTTTTATATAGACTTTCTGTTCTGCCTTCTCATTGGTTGTAAACCGAGCCACATGACCTCCTCATCACTTCCTGTCTGTACAGGCCTCCAGGTCTTCTATGGTTGGTATTGAGATTAAAGGCATGTGTCTCCATGCTGGCTATATCCTTGAACATACAGAGATCCGCCTGGCTCTGCCTCCCAAGTGCTGGGATTAAAGGCATGCACCACCACTACCCGGCTTCTGCTATGCTTGCTCTGACCCCAAGGCAATTTTATTAATATACAAATAAAATCACATTTCAGTACAAATAAAATATCACCACACTTCTGTAACAAAATTTGTCCATTTATGACATGCTTTGGGTTTCTCGTCTGAGTTCTTTCATAGAGGTATCAAGAACTAAGAAGTTGGAAGTATGCCAGAGCAAGATCCTGATGATATCAGGATATTTTTTAGTGAGCAGAAAGCTGAAAAGAATGCTCAATCTGAGTCAGCAATAGCTTACGAATTGAGATGCTAGCATTCGAAGTCACCTAGAAAAAAGGAACTGAAACACACATTATTTCATTATCTATAAAGGATAACACCTAGGAATACCAGCAGGAATTCCTCTGTGTTTGTTCCCAATCTCTTGCCTGACCATTCCACAATTGTTGTGCATCTGAATCATAAATCTTTGTACAATTTATGTCAGGTTTTACAAATACGTGAGAATAGCTCTCGAGGAAAGCTGGATTAGGAAATCACTGCAGGAGATAATTCCCAAGCTCTCATTTACCCCTCTGGAAATTTATGACTTTAATGCATTTTACCAGTATACCTATGTGTCTAATAAACAGCACAGTTTCCACAGCTGAATCATTTTTCTTTGATTTTTTATTATCTTGTAAGTATATATATATATATATATATATATATATATATATATATATAATTTTTAATGTAATAACAGTAGTACAAACAAGACTAGGACTTATAACAAACCTTTATGACTTGTGCAAATGTCCATTTTTTTCTCTTTTCTTTCAAAATAGCACATAAGCGTCCATCTTCTAGGGAGCCAGGATGCACATAAAAGCAGTTTTTGTGTGAATACGCTAGGATTTTATCTGAATCTCTAAATCCACATGTCAGGCTACTCATGTTGTAAAAACCAAATGAAGGAGACAAAATTGAACATTTAAAAAAGTCAATTTTATTTGTCCCACAAGGAAATGCTTTCTTTACATTCAGACCAGAAAAGTATAAAGTGTCTTGGGTGGTTTCTTTGCTAGTTTCTTTATTAATCTTCAGTTTAACCTAAACAAAAGACAATGATTTAAAAAAAAAAAAAAGAAAGAAAGAAGTGTGACTTTCAGAAGACAGAAAGGAATTTAAATGCATTTGCCTGACTGGGAAGTGGGAGAAAATGAGGTAGAAGAGCAGTGGCTGGAGCTGTCGCAAAGCCTGCCAGTGCTGGCATCTAACAGAGATGTTCATTTCTCTCGGTGGCAGCAGACAAATCTTTCCAAAAAGATTTTTTTAATGTTTTATTTTTATAATTTTATGTGTAGGAGTGATTTGCCTACATGCATATATACAGTGCCAAAAGAGGCCAGAAGAAGGCAGTGTACTCAGTGGATCATGAGTTATAGAAGGTTGTCAGCTGCCATGTGGGGTGCTGGGAATAGAATCCAGATCCTCTCCAAGAACATCAAGTGATCTTAACCATCTCTCCAGGCCAAGGAGACTTTTTTTAAAGGCAGATTCTCAGGCTGGCCTTGAACTTGCCATGTAGCTGAGGACAAAATGTCCTTGAACTTCTGATTCTCCTGCCTCTACAACATTCAAGTGCTGGTATTATGGTTATGCAACATCATATCTGGCTGAAAAAGATATATTAAGCAGGTGCTACATACTCACCCATCTGGAGTGGTCTTATATTTAGAACAATTTGGAAAAGTTCCATGGCCACAAAACTCAAGTCTAATTAGAGAGCTGTTAGTTACCACTAAGGTATACTTGCCACAATGTACCCTTAGTGCCATGCTGATTGTATTTGTGGTTCATATATGCCAAACCTGGGTAGGGAGGTTGGTTTCTTTCCTTGGAATAGCAGGGTACAAGCAATTGATTGGATGAAAAAAAGGAGGGCTACTTAGGGAGGGATGGGGGGCGGGGGTAAATACAGAAGAAGTGAAGAGGAGGGTAAAGTAACAGCAAGATATCTGAAAAAAACAAAAGAATCATACTATTAACTACTTAACCTAAAAACCAACACAACCCCCATACAATCTTAATATCATAATTCTGTGTATGAATGTACATAGATAGTTCAAGTGAAATTTTCACATCTGGACTAACCATTCCTCTGCCAAGAGCCAGAGGCCATCTAACAAAAACCCCAATACCAGGCATGAGAAGCCCTCTTTTGAGTTGTTGGTCAGGGTTGTCATGAGACTCCTAAAACATATAGCCTATTGCTATTGCCCTGAATTTCCTCCCAGAGTTGAAAGTATGCTCTTCTCTGAGGACCAGCTTTCATGGTACCAGAAAAACCCACAATCTTTTAAAGGAATGTAATGAGTCTTTCTCTGTTCTACTAGCCAGCTTCCAAATAATGACATAGAGACTTCTTATTAATTATAAACACTAGGCCTATAGCTTAGGCTTGTTCCTAATGAGCTCTTAAATCTTTAATTAACCAATTATATTAATCTGTGTTCTATCATGTGGCATTACCTCTTTGTCCATCTTTCACCTCCTGTTACCTCTCTGTGTCTCCTGGCCTCTCTTGTGTACCTAAATTCTCCTCTCATAGCTGGAAGTTTTCCTGTGTCCCACATGGTCTGCAGCAGCTCAGATCCAAGCAAACACACAGGCTTATATTAATTAAAATTGCTCAGCCATTAGCTCAGGCTTACTACTGACTGGCTCTTGTACTTTAGCTCAGCCCATTTCTGTTAATCAATATGTCGCCACATGTTCTGTGGCTTTACCTGTGTGTTATTACATGCTGCTCTCTGGACGGTGGGCTGGAGTCTCCTGACTCATCCTTCTTCTTCCCAGAATTCTCCTTGTCTGCTTATCCCGCCTATACTTCTTGCCTGGCTACTGGCCAATCAGCATTTTATTAAACCAGTATACAAAAGCATTATTCCACAGAATCCTCCCCTTCCTTTCTCTCCCCAGAAATCCTGCCTGTACCTCCTGCCTAGCTATTGGCAGTTCAGCTTTTTATTACACCAATAACAGAAAATACAACTTTACATGTTGTACAAATATCCCACAACAAGTAAGACTTGCCAGGCAGTGGTGGTTCATGCCTTTAATCCCAGCACTCAGAGGCAGAGCCAGGTGGATCTCTGTAAGTTCGAGGCAAGCCTGGTCTACAGAGCGACATCCAGGACAGGCACCAAAACTACACAGAGAAACCCTGTCTCGAAAAACTGAAACAACAACAATAACAACAACAAAAAGCAAGACTTTTTTTCACCTGAAATTGCACAGATTATAATGAGCAGATCTAAAACCAAAGGTCAGATCTCTCTCAGAGACAGTTGACACATTTACATTCTAGAATATGCTTTCTATGGACAATATGATATTCAGCTATGGATAGTTTAGAGGACTAAACTTGTTTTGTGTGTGACCTTATTTAAGGCATATAGGACTGATTTTGTTTACTTTCTATTTTTGTTCTTTATCCTTGGAAACTCAAGTTAAAAGCCTCAGCACTGTGGATGTTTAATTCTATCAAGTAAGTTGAAATGGACTTGGGAGATCACACTTCGTACTGAGCACTCCATTCTTTAGTAATAAACAACAAATAAATGGAAGACACTCTTGAGAACTGTTGTTCATTTCTGTTCTTCTATCACCTATTGCCACAAGACAACCTGCTCCAAAATTGACTACCTCAATCTAATTTTCTTCTTGTATTCACTAAGTCAAGAATGGACAAATACCTCATACAAGTGATTAACACTTAAGATGTCTTGTAATGTTATTGGGGGTTTACAGTCCTAATTGAAAGTCTGATGAGAAGGCTGTCCACTTTGAAGAATACAGTTACTATAACTCTTAGAAATCAGTAGGAACTGAACATGCCTCAAAATGGAAGAGAAGCATAAAGAGGAAATAAGAAGTGATGCTTTACTGCAAAGGCATCATCACTGGTCAGGAAGGATGCATGCAGTATTTGTAGTAGGAAAACTAATGTCTCCTGTAGACTGGGATATCAGCTGTGAAAGTCATTACTTGTACTTGGTGCACATAGGTGAAATTGACTTAATAGTTTTCCATATGAATACTGGAGACAGAAGAAAATGAGAAGGCTGTTTTTATTCCAGCTCAAACACAGATCCCAGAGAGGTAGGCTTATGGCCTCAGCACCCCAGATAGACTTGATTGCTGGGGAACATATACAAGCCTTTCCCAATCTGATTTTTGCCCCATGTCTGCATGTGTGTATTTCTAAAAATGAAAGGTTCATATGTGATATCTGAAGGCATTATGTCATTTTGGGGAGTGACATGGTTGGGCAAAGCACATCTCAGTACAGTAGAACAAATCAAGGCAATCTTGGGTACAGGCAGGGCTTACCTTTTGTGTCCTTGCCTTAGATTCCAGCATTGCCATGCTCAATATTCAGGACGTGTTCCACCCTGCTCCCTGGTCCCCAAGCCTCAGTATCTCCTTATTGTTTTTCACCCACTGGCAAAGTGAGTTGTGCATCTACAACCTTATTTTTGTATTAAAGAGGAATAAGTAAGATTCTGGGTAAGACTCCCTATTTAAATAGCCATCTGGGCAGTGTTATATTTAGAGAAACCTTGACAAAATCTGAAAAATCTAACCTGTATAATTCTTGCTTGCTTGTTTTGAAACCAGGCTGAGTTTCCTGCCTGAGTGAACTCTCATTATAGCACTAATTAAGTCTGGCCTCACACCAGTGCCTTAAAGTTTATTTGGCTACTTCCTTTCAGTCTGGTTATTTTAGAGGAAACAATTTCTTCTTCAAGGCAGATCCTATTCCACTGAGGTTTCTGCTCACACCCCCACCCCACCCCAAGAGCATAAGCTTGTAGCCTAGGCTGCAGTTGACTGACTGTAGTGAATTCTCTGCAAACTGAGGATCCAGTTTTCTAAGATCCAGGGCCATGAATGTGTGGCTTCTACAGATTTCCCTTTTTTTGGACACTATGACTCAATGGCATTTTTTCCCCAGGGATCATCTTATATTCTCTGCATTTATGGTGAAAGTATATTCTGCCCACTATACAATGATTTCAGATGAGATCCAGTCTTGGGTTCCAAAAGGTCTTTAGTATAATGGACAATCTTTCTTCCATGTCTTTGGTCTCTGCTAAAATTTCTTAGCTTTCAATAATCATTTTCCTGATTCCTCTAAGTACCCTTCTAGATATTTTTCGTGACCCTGTCATATAATCGTCATGGTCCTATGACCTGAGCTGTAGGTCTTTATACATCCTAACTCTGAGACAGTTACAGCCCGTGTGGCAAAGCACTAGGCTGGGAAATAGGTGGTCTGCATTTGCTCACTTACTTACTGAATGTACTTGAGAAAGTGCATTTGCCCACATAGGATGGAATTTATTGTCCTACATGCCTTCAGTAAGGCTACATATACCAAACCAGTTTGTAAACTACAAAATTCTTAAAACTCTGTACAAAATGCTTATACCATCTTCCACATTTGAAGCCCAAAATATGAGTAACTGCATTCATGGCCTCCTGAAGCAGGTCTTGGTGTCTACTGAGTACTCCATTATTAGTTGTGCTGCTTAATACACACCTAATTGATCTGAAAGTTGGCATTGATAGTCAAACAGAAAAAAGCAAGACAACCGTGTCACTCTGGAATTTCTTTGTATTATTAATACTGTATTAATATTAGTATTGTTAATACTAGTATTGTAATATTAAATATCTCCATCTTGTTTAAACATAAACAGTTTTTGAGGTATCTCCTGAACCTCATGCCTACTGTTCTTGCTCGTGATGGAAGCCTGCCCCACCCTGGAAGGCTTCTATTTACAGCCAGCTCTGATTGCCGTGTGTTCCTTATTGATGGCTTTTAAAACCCAGCCAGACCTTCACTCTAGAGCAGCATCCCAATTCTCCTGGTGAATATTGTTCATCTGTTTACAAGGCAACAGGCACACATAACCCTTGTTGGCACAGATCACTGGTGACAAAATATGAGAGCAATAATTTTAGCTTCCAGGCCAGCAGTGAATGTTGTGTTTATATCCTCGAAGAGAGAACATTGGAAATGATTACAGCTTCCAGCTGCTACATGACCCACCTCACATAAATGAGGCTGACAAGCACTAGGAGAAAACTATATTGTGTGATTCTAATTGGTTGTGCAATGATGATGACAGTTAAAATAATGACTATTGTGAGGATAACCACATAAACAATAGTTTATTATTGTTTTAGAGCAAACTTTCATGTCTTAAATATCTTATTTATTTCTCATAGGGAATCTTTGTGGTAGGTAGGCATTCATTAGCATTAGTACGAGGAGACTGAGGCTTCAGATGCTTCTTCCACGCTCTCTCAGTATTCACAGAATTGATGAAACCTCATGAGTCCATTTCATGTTTCAGAAATATGGCAAAAAGCATCATGGTCTCTGGGCAGCCCGAGTTACAAGAATAGGAGTTAAAAGATGTCATGATAAACAAAGGCCTACAAGTAGTTTAGATAGTTGCTGAGGATATGGGGGCTAGTTGCTTCTTTAGAAAAGGGGGTCAAGAAAGGTTTCTGAGTGGGAAATAATTTACAGTGAGGAAAAGAGGAGACAGCCAAGTGGAAAGCTATTAAAAAGAGTGCTGGAGAAGGGAGAGTCTTTAAAAAAAAAAAAATCAGGGTGTGGTTCTTGTAGGTTGATAGAGCTCAGTGGAAAGGCCACATATGCAAAAGTACATCACAATTCAACTGTACTTGTTGGGTAAGAAGGAGAAGTAAAAAAGAGGACAGGGACTCCGGTGGGTAGGAAGGAGGAAGGTGGGGGTGGATCTGGGAGGAGTTGGGGGAGGGACAAATGCCATCAAAACACAGTGCATGAAATTCTCAAAGAACTTATAAAAATGAAGGGGGAAAACCCTTAAAAAAAAAATCAAAACATATAATAGTATCAGGAAAAGGGAAATGCAAACACCCAGACAGAGACAGGAAGGAGCTTAATTCTGTGGGCGGAGGCAGACATTTGAATTCCTAGAACTCAGCTACAGTAGAGAGAGTCATATTTAAGTGAAAACGGCTGAGGAAGTGGCTTTGCTTGGTGTAATACTTATCATTAACCATCTTTAAGCCTTGTCAAATCTTTTCAAAACATGATATATGTTTTCATATTTCACTGTTGAATTTTATTAGCTAATGTGTTTAAGTTTGTTTGCATCATTTTCTTGCTCTGTGTGTTTACCTGAGGATAAACTTTATAGAAATCACAAGAAAAATAAACAGTATTTCTTAACCTTTCTGTTTTCTAGGGACTATTGTACAAGATAAATTTCTGTTTCTTAAATATATGTTTGACAATATTTTAGCTATGTGATGGATATTTTTATATTTAAAGGAGAAAGGAAGTGGGTTTTCATTAAGTTTCTTATTTGCCCAATCTGGCTTCTAAAATTTTCTTAGGAATTTTTTGTTTGGTTCAGGCTAGGGATTGAAAGCAAAATATTTTTAGGAATTTCTATTTCTCATTTTTTTTTTCTGGACACACTTTTTGCTGTATAATTTCTGCTTCTTAACCCACATTTTCCTAACATCTGCCCTTTAATTATTTGATTGTTTGTTTTCGAGACAGGGTTTCTCTGTGTAGTTTTGGTATCTGTCCTGGATCTCATTCTATAGACCAGGCTGGCCTCGAACTCACAGAGATCAGTCTGTCTTTGCCTCCTGAGTGCTGGGATTAAAGGTGTGTGCCATTGCTGCCTGGCCTGCACTTTAATTTTTATGTCTGTTTTTAGTAAGTTCCCTATTTAAGACCAAGAAGTTTTCAGGAAACAAGGTGTGAATCAAAATACATGTTTATACACACACACACACACACACACACACACACCAACACACAAATATATATGAAGTGTTTTACATATATATGAATTAAAACACATCTGCATCTGAGGAAAACATTCAGTTGTTGTCTTCCCAAGTCTGGGATATTTCACTTAGACCATAAAACTATTTCCAGTTCTGTCTTTTTTCCTGATGTCTCAGTCAGTGCTCTACCGCTGTGAAGAGACACCACGACCACATCAACTCTTACAAAAGAAAGCATTTAATTGGGGCTGGCTTACAGTTTAAGAGGCTTAGTTCATTATTGTCATGGCAGGGAGCATGACAGTATGCCAGCAGACATGGTGCTGGAGAAGTTGAGAGTTCTGCATCTGAATCCACAGGCACCAGGAAGAGAGAGAAAGAGCCACTGGGCCTGGCTTGGGCTTAATGAAACCTCAAAGCCCATCTCCAGAGACAAACTTCCTCCAACGGGGCCAGACCTCCTAATCCTTCCATATTTTTTTAAATAGTGTCAATCTCTGGTGACCAACCATTCAAATCTATGAGCCCATGGGGACCATTCTTACTCAAACTACCATATTTTACTTCCTGGCCGCACAGGCTTATAGCTATATCGTGATTCCAGAATGCCTTCAGTCCAACTTCAAAATAGTCTGTAACAGCCCCACCCATGTTTAAAAGTTCAAAGTTCAAAGTCTCTTCAGAGACTCATGGCAATCTCTTAACTGTTACCCCCTGAAAAATCAAAATAAAAAAGCAGATCACATACTTCCAACATGCAATGGCACAGGATATATACATTACCATTCCAAAAAGGATGAGAGAGCATAGGGAAGAAATACTGCACCGAAGCAAGATCTAAAACAAGCAAGGAAAACTCCAAACTGCATCTCCATGCCTGATGTCAAAGGGCTTTTCAGATCTCTAACTCCTTTGAGCTTTGTTGACGGCACCACATTTCTCTATCTTGGGATGGCTCCACACCTGATCTGCAGCTCTCCTCAGCAGGTGTGCCATGACTCTGGCTCTCCAACATCTTCCAGTCTCCAAAGAGATCCAGGCTTCACTTCCACAGCTTTACTCAGTGGCCTTTTTGAGCCTCAGTGCAAGGATACCTCTGACATACACATGGTCTCAGTGGCTTTTCTTGCCGTAAAGGAGACTCCAAAACCCCTTTCTTGTATCCTTGACTCTAAAGTCAGAAACACATGGCTAAAGCTGCCAAGTTCTGCTGCTTGCTGGGGCGGGAAATGGCCCCCTCATTCAATTACATCTGCATCAGCTTTCTGTTTTTGATAGCTTCCTTCAGGGCTTAAGCTTTTTAAAAATTCCTCAGTTCGAGGCCAGCCTGGTCTACAGAGTGAGTTCCAGGACATGCCCCAAAGCTACACAGAGAAACCCTGTCTTGAAACCCCCTGCCCCCGCCCCCAAAATTAAAATAAATAAAATAAAAATTCCTTTCCACAAGTTAGAAGCTTAGCTGGGTAGGGCCTTGCCCTGAGGTCACCATTCTGTTTATTCCATGTAGGATCAGAATTTTCTTTAAGCTGTTTATCTCCTTGAGCACTGTGTTCAGTTCTTTTACTTCTTGGTGCTCCTTTTCTCCGCAAATTATACATTTTGTATTTTTCCCTCAGCTTATTCATTTTCATTATATATCTGCATAAGACTGGCCACTAATAACCAGGCAAAACAATATATGCTAAGCTGTTTAAAATCTCCTCTGCCAATGCCATTAATCCAAAACTCTTGAATTTAGCCTCAGGCAGAATATTTTTGACAAGGGCAGAAAGTGGCCCTATTCTTTGCCAAACTATCAGAAGAATGATCTCTAGGCCACTTACAAATTCAGTGTAGTTGCCATCAAAATTCCAACACAGTTCTTTACAGACCTCAAAAGAACAATACTCAAATTCATATGGAAAAACAAAAAACCCAGGATAGCTAAAACAATCCTGTACAATAAAAGAAGTGATAGAGACATCACCATCCCTGACCTCAAGCTCCACTATAGAGCAATATTAATAAAAACAGTTTGGTATTGGCATGAAAACAGACTGGTGGGTCATAATTATTTTCTTAGTTTGGGTTTCTATTACTGTGATGAAACATCACAAGAAAAAAAGCAAGGTGGAGAAGAAAGGGCTTATTTGGATTACTTTCATATGCTGCTCATTACTGAGAGAAGTCAGAATAGGAACTCAAACAGGGCAGAACCCAGAGGCAGGAGGTGATACAGAGGCCATGGAGGGCTGTTGCTTAGTGGCTTGGCAGCTTTCTTATAGAACCCAAGACCATCAGCTGAGGGATGGTACTACAATAGGCTGGGCCCTACCCATCAAACACTAATTAAGAAAATGCCCTACAGCCAAATATTATAGAGGAATTTTTTCAATTGAGGTTCCCTCCTTTAAGATAACTCTAGCTATGTCAAGGTGACATAGAACTATCCAGCACAAATGTCATAGCAGGAAACATAGTGGTATGCAGGCAAACATGGTCCTGGAGAAGTTGAGAGTTCTACATCTGGATCTGCAGGCAACATGGAGAGAGAGAGAGAGAGAGAGAGAGAGAGAGAGAGAGAGAGAGAGAGAGGCTCTGAGCCTGGCTTGGGCTTCTGAAACCCTAAAGCATACCCCCAGTGACACACTTACTCCAATCTGGCCACATCTCCTTACCCCAGCTAATCCAAATCTCCTAATTCATTCATAGTCCCTTCAAATAGAGCCACTCCATGGTGATCAAGCATTCAAATCAATGAGTCTATGGGGGTCATTCTTATTCAAACCACCATTCCTGGAAAGGTCTTTATTTAGTTTTTCCTTATGTCTGAATAAAACTCCATTGTGTATATCTGCCACATTTTTCTTACTCATTCATCTGCTTATGAACATCCATGTATGCTGCTCTACACTTGTATGTATATGATATGTAGCTATCCAAATAAAAACTATGACTTTCCCAGAGGTGGAAGGTGAGTTCCTATGCACTTTGGAAACAGGGCCCACAGACCTCTGACCTGGGACTGATCTAAGTGTCTCCTCCCTGAGGACTAGCTTTTATGGCATCAGAAGGCCCAATGAAGCTTCCAAAGGAGGGAGGGAGGCAACCAGCAGTCCCATCCAGCTATGATACCTCTATGATACCAACCACATCAACAGTCAGCATGATATAACACTGTGAGTTTTATTTTGTTTTAAAATCAAATGCATGTATTGATCACCTGGTGTGGTGATACATACCTGTAACCACAGCATTGAGAAAGCAGAGACAAAAGGATCCTTGCAAGTTCAAGAATAGTCATGGCTATCTAGTGAAACATTGTCTCAAAAACAAAATACATTTATGAACATGCTTGTAAACTTACCTATCATTTAACTTGTATGTATTAGGTATTGGTTGATCATCTGTCATCTATCCATCCATCTTTATTACTATCATCATCATTTTCTACTAATTTACCTATCTTTGAACCTCTAAGTTCATCCCACATGTTCCAATTACCATCTATAGTAACATGGTATATTTTCTTATCTAATTTCCCATCATCAAATAATTTTTTAGGGGGCAAATGTAATTAAACCAAGAAACTCACATATTACACAGTTTAGATTTTTGTGATTACTTTCTTATGGCAACACTAAGCTTTCCTTTGTTTTATAATTTCCATATATAAGATAATTATAAATATTCTGAATTTTGGTCAAAGAAACACCAGAGTATATTTATATCATGCACATTGACATTTATCTGTTTGAAGAACCATGTGGACAATGACTTTTCATTGACGCAAAGCATTTCAGTCATTACACTCATAATTGTTTTTCTGATATGTGCATTGCCACTGCTTATTCATCCTTTCAGATGGCATCTTTGTTGTTTTGACATGACTACATAGATATTTGATTTATTTTCCTTTTTGCACAAAGTATTCTGTGTTCCTTTCTACTTTCTCTAATTTGCCCAAGGAAAAAAATCATATTAAAGCAGAACTCTGGATTTTTTGGATTTCATATTTGCATTATGATCTGGTTCCTTGATAATTGTTTCAGAAAATAAAAAATGTGTATTTCCTTAAATGGTTTAAAATTCTTAGTTTTTATTTTTTATTGTGCACATGTACATGTACATACATATGTATGTACATGTGAATGCAAGTACCTAGCAAGCCAGAGAAGGGCATCAGATTTTCTAGAGTTGGAGTTCTAGGACACTGTCACATGGGTGAAGAGAATTGACCTTTGTTCCTCTGAAAGAGGAAATTAAATGGAGTAACAATATAATGGGGGAAACAATGTCCCAACTAGACATCTTTTGCTGTAAAGTAAAACCCCCAGTGTGAAGAATGGGTTGCATAAAATTGACTTGCTGGCAAAGGTGTCCCATACACACCCCTCTAAACATTATAAGCTAATGCCAATGATATTAATTACCATCCGCAATCTGACAGTAAGTCTGCATTGCTTAAGACACCACTTAATTATGCCATAGAATGTGAAGAAATTGAGCTGGTGCCCAACTAGAAACATCACCCCTACAGACAGCATTCATGATGCTGAAAGCTACTTTGCATTGTACTATAAGAGAAAAGTAATCATAAATATCACAGTTACAATGCCTGACCCTATAGGAGTGACCTGCCAGCAAGACCTATTGTTAAAATAAGAACATAAATGATGTGGATGTAATCAACTATTTCCTGATTCCATTTAAGGCCCACTTCATAAGATGGATCCTATACCTGACACTGCTAATAAGTCCAAGAACCTGAGACCAGATGGGTCATAAGCCCTAGGAGAAAACCTACTACACAGTAATAATAAAAAAAAATCCTTAGTGACATATTGCTATACCCATAGTTCATTTCATCATTCAACTCTCAACAGAGAAGCTTCTTCTTGTAGCATATAGTAATTAATATGAAGAATCTCACTTAGACAATGTGCAGAGAATGAGACTTGGAAAACTCATCCCCTCAAGGCTCAGGAATCTATGCAGAGGAGGAAGTGGAAAGACTATAAGAGCCAGAGGTGGTGGATGACTCCAAGGAGACAGAATCTTCCCGACATAACACAGCTGATGTACTTATGAACTCAGAGACCATGACAGCATGCATTGGACCTATACACATTCAAATCAGAACTATCCTAGCACAGAGAAGGGCAAGTAGGCACAAAGCCCAATCACCAGCCTGGAAGCTGTTTATTAATTACTAATATCTGCTGGAGAGGGGAATCTGTTTGCTCCAATTGAATGACACTGGGCATATCAACCAAATTCCAGGACAGGTCATATGCTCAGGTTTGGTTAACTAACACAAAACAAAGTCCTTGATTTTTGTGTGCTATTTTTTGTTTTGTTTTGTTTTGGTGGTTTTTTGTTTGTTTGTTTTGTTTGAATATTTATCTATCTATCTATCTATTTATCTATCTATCTATCTATCTATCTATTTATTTTTTTGGAAAGGAGGATCTGGGAAGACCTGAAAGATGGGGAAGAATATGCTCAAAATATGCTGTATGAAAATTAAAAAAAAATAAATGTATTAAAACCTACATCAGGGGTCTGCAGAGACAATTTAATGGCTAAACATACTTACTGCTCTTGCAGAGGACCTGAGTTGGGTCTCACAACTGACAATCATTTATAACAATAGCTATTAGAGATCTGACATTCTCTTTTGGCCTCTGCTAGCACAGCTCTCATATCCAAACCCACATACTCTACAGACACAGAGAAACATAAGTAAGTAATGGAATCTTTAAATAAAATCTTCATAAGATGAGGAAGATCTAAAATGGTTACAGTATATAGGAAAATTCTTTAAGAAAAAGAATACGCACTAAGCTAGACATGGTTTTCGTTTGTATCTTTCTTTTAAAATTAATCGATATAAAAGAATACCAATCAAAACTGTTCATCTGCTCACCTGCATTTTTACTTGAGAAACTATCGCCAAAGGGGAGGCAAGGAGCAAATAAAGTAGATTAAATATTTTCTTGGGCCCTTTATCATCAATTGTGATATCTCTTTCTTTTAAAACCACACAGTAAACTTCTTCCCAGAGCAACACTGATTATGTCTCGATAATAAATTTTCTAAAGTTGTTCAAAGTTGAACTGGTTCAGAGATGTATGCTGAATTAAGTGTTTCAAGTAGACTAAGCCAACTTCAGATTCTTGGAGGGATTTCTCTAAGGAATCTACCAGGGATGAGTTAACTATACAACACTGTATGAATATGTCAAATGTAGGGCTTCCATCTAGGGTACTGTATATTCTCAGCTTAAGCTTTCTAGAACTGTTATATCCAAGTTCACTGATCTGGCAAGACTGCATTTTGTTGGTGGTATTACTTGGAAGCAAACTGGCACGCAAGGGCTGTTGAGAAAATGTATTTCTCTCTGTTGAATTCCATAGTGACTTCCGTCCCTTCCTCAAGTCCCCTTGTAGACTGTACTTTGATGATGGCCAAAAAAAAAAAAAAATATGTGTAGGCAGAAGTTTTTCTGTGTCCTACCTGGCCTGAGGTCAGGACAAATCTCTCACCCACAGTCCTGCAGCCTTTTATAAAATAATCACACAGAGGCTTAATATTAATTATAACTGCTTGGTCATTTGCTCAGGCTTATTACTGACTAGCTCTTACACTTAAATTAACCCAGCCATGTGGCTTGGTACCTTTTTTCAGTTGTGCCTTCACATCTTGCTTCCTCTGTGTCTGGCTGGTGACTCCTGACTCGGCTTTTCCTCTTTCCAGCATTCATTTAGTCTGCTTGCCCCACCTATACCTCCTGCCTTACTACTGGCCAATCAGTGTTTTATTAAACCAGTGTACAACAGCATCATCCCACAGCATTTCCCCTTTTTTGTCTAATCAAAAAACGAAGGATTTAACTTTAACATTGTAAATTACATATAACAAAACAGTTATCAATCAAGAACTACAGTTATAAATACCTAGTCTATTTGTATTTGGCAAAATTAAAGAAAATATTCCATCTATTCTATATTTGTGAGTCTAAAGTTTCATTTCTTATTTATCTTTTATCATAACCAAGGAAAATTATAACTATCTAGTCTTCAACTACATCAAAGACCTTGGAAGGATACAATATTACATAAGTAAACAGGAAGAGCATTGTAAGCAACTTCCAAAACTCTAGAATGTCAGAGACAGCTGTATGTCTGGACAGTCATCTGTGGTTATACTATATTTGTAAAATGTGATTTTATTTGTATATTAATCAAGTTGCCTTGGGTTAAAGCAAGCCATAGCAGAAGCTGGGCGGTGGTGGTGCACGCCTTTAATCCCAGCACTTGGGAGGCAGAGCTAAGCAGATCTCTGTGTGTTCAAGGATATAGCCAGCATGGAGACACACGCCTTTAATCTCAATACCAACCATAGAAGACCTGGAGGTCTGTACAGACAGGCAGTGATGAGGAGGTCATGTGGCTGGGTTTACAACCAATGAGAAAGCAGAACAGAAAGTCTATAAAAAGAAAAAACACAGAAGTAGCTCTCTTGTGGAGAGGAAAGACAGCAGAAGCAGTGAAGGGTAAGGTTTTCGGCTCTTGCTCTGACCTTGTGGCTTTTAACTCTGCAATTGGATCTGTGTTTACTATTTAACAAGATGGTTACATCTACAGTCTTTCAAAGTTCCTCTGCAAATGCTGGAGCATCCATCTTCAGTCCATAAGCCTAGAGTCTCTCAGTCACTTTTTTCTGTGTCCTGTAGAATGTCTGGCAGTTTCTTCTGTGAAGCAGAATCTGCCATGCTGCAGGTCAAGCCCACATGCCACTGCAAACTCTCCATACTCAGGGCTTTCCTAAGAGAAACAACTAGGAACCTGTTTTTAGCTCCTTTTTAGAATATTATTTTTTAAGCTTTTTCAGGTTTTAGGTGAAAACTGTTGCCACCAGGTCTGGGCATCAGTTGTAGCTAGAAGTTTTCCTGGTCTTGCCCGGCACCAAGGTCCCACAGCCATTTATAAAATTCCTGTGTCCCACCTGGCCTTGCAACTACTTGGACCGAAGTAAACACACAAAGGCTTATATCAATTACAAGTTGCATGGCCATGACCTATTGCTCAAGCTTTTTGCTAGCTAACTCCTATATCTTAAATTAACACATTTCTATGAATATATAAGTTGCCACGTGGCTGTAGCTTACTGGTCTGCTGGCATGTTGTTCCTTCGGTGGCAGCTGGCATCTGTTTTTTCCTCTTCCCAGCATTCCTTTAGTCTGCTCTCGCTCCTCCACTGGCCAATCAGTGTTTTATTAAACCAGTGTACAACAGCATTATCCCACAGCAGTTAGGATGTCCTCTCCTTTAAGGAGTAGATTATATTTATTCATCTGAGCAGTCCAAAAATCTCTAAATTTCTGGTGTACATATGCAATTAATAATTATTTATAGAGAAGAATGCAAGATCTATAATTTTCTATTCAGATTCACAAAATGTTACCATAGAAGTTTAATAATGCCCAAGAAAAACAATACATCTTGAAAAGAGGTTCACAACAAAGTAAAGACTGCTCTGACCTTTTATTTGCATTTTCCACTCATGTATTTTGTCCTTAGTAGAAATTAATTGCTTAAATCAGCAAGGAAATACGGGGATGACACCGAAAGGTTATGGGAGATGTTAAGAAAAGATACTGAGGCAGTATGTCTGGTCTCATTCCCTGACAATGTTCATTAACCCACTTCTCAATCCCATGAGGGCAAATTAGAGCATATAAGGCAGGAGGAATTAAAGACACATTGCCTGTAGGTGACCTACAACTGCCACTAAATGTGCATCTACTCAAAATGCATGGTTCTGTTTTTTTCATTCCCTAAAGGCTAAAGCCCATGAAAATTCTGCTGCTTCACAGACAAATGTGTATGCCAAAGGCTCTCTTTGCTGTTCTGTGTAGATAAGAAAGCTCTTTACTTTAAATAAAACTTATGCTGCTGGCAAATCCTGCACTTGGGTTATTTGCCTCAATTAGCTGCAATATAAGGAAAGGTAATATTTCCAGGACTCTTTATTTCTATTTATGCAGTTAGGCTGTTTAGGAAATTAAACATGGTCCTAATATGTTGGAGGTAGTGATTTACATGCAATGTTCCATTAGTATCACTCTATTATCGTATTTCAATACTCATTCAGAAAAATATCAGAGTCATGAAAACAGAATATAAGCATAGAGGCCAAGGACTCTGGAATCATCACCAACATGTGGGGCGAATGAGACCAAGGAAGGACCTGAAATATTTAATTTCAGAATTGTCACAAAGGGTTGAAGAAATGGCTAATTTTGAAATGTTTCTTTGGGGAAAATATTTTCTGCTCTGTCACAAAACAATTTGCTTCAGAATTCTTTTTAAGAGGACATGTTTCTGTTAATGATTCTTTAAACCTAACAAAGTCCTGCACAATGCCACAAGTAGCCTGTGAAGCTAACTTCTATAATCATGCTAGGGAGACTGTCTTGTAGTTAGCTTCTGTAGAAGGTCTATGCTCTGCCACGATGTCCATGGGTCACACCACATTGCATGGCATTGTGCAGAGTAGGCAAAGGACAGCCTACCCACAATGTACTCTCCAGCACCTCATTCTTCAGCCCCTCATCCTTCAGTTCATCACCCTTCAGCGTCTATCCCTGATCTATAAATTTAGTTTAGTTGTAATATTTTTTTCTGGAATCTTTAATGCAGCTGCTCCTTGAACTTTTCTTAGTATCGGTACTCATAAAAAAGGACTTACTGACCTTCAATCTGTCACTTTTCCTGACTCAAGTCAGGTCACTAACCTTTATTGGTTGATTATATAAAGTAGATCTTTTTACTAAACATAGACCTTTTAGTGAGAAATAAATATACTTCATCCTTATGACCAGAATATATGAATAAGAAGTGGATGTGAGTGAATGTGTGTGTGTGTGAGTGTGTGTGTGTGTGTGTGTGTGTGTATGAGTGTGTGAGTGTGTGTATGTGTGAGATTGTGTGTATGCATGTGTGTGTATGTATGTGTGTGTGTGTAAGTGTGTATGTGTGTGTGAGTATATATGTGTGTGTGTGTGTGTGTGTGTGTGTGTGTGTGTGTGTGTCCAAGCACATGCACATGCACACATTTGTGCCTGCAAGTGCACTGACCTCTCTATGCACCCCTTTAGGTCAGAGATTGACATCACATGTCTGTCTTCCTTTGTTGCAAGTCATCTTATTTTTTCATTATTCATTTTTTTTTAATTTAGAGTCTCTTACTGTACCTGGAGATGCTGTTTCAGCTAAGCTGGCTGGCCAGGCAAGCCCCAAGGTTCAGCTTGCCTCTTCTTCCCAAGCACCGGGGTTACAGATGCTCAGCTCCACATGGGTATCTCGGTGGACACCAGAGACCCACACTCCACTCCTCATGCTTGCACAGTAAGCACTTATTCTGCTGAGCTCTCTCTCCAGCACTAGGAAAGGAATGGCCACAGATTTCTGTTATATTACTCCAGTCTCTTCATTAATCTTTAAATGGCTTCTCTACATGTCAGTGTACAGTCTTTTTTGTTTTTCTAAATCAGGGCATCATCCATAGTAGGTTAAGAGTCTGCCTTACTCCAGTAGAGTCTCAGATGATTGCAACTATACTGTCATACATAGAAGTAAAATCACTCCAGAAATATGGGAACTTAGAAGTTCATACAGATACTCTGGGAGAATACATAATCTAACAATAATATACCTGAAAGAAAACAAAGCAAAACAATGAAAGATAAAAATAGTCAATAATGAGTAACATCATGACAACACTGTCAGTAACTTAACAACTTAGGAGAGACAGATGAATGTTTTAAAAACACAACTTGCCAGAGCTTGCTTATAATAAAATAGACAGCCTGACTAGCTGCCAATTATAAAAAGTGAATTTATAGAAAAAATATTCCCCCCAAAAGAAGCTCAGATCTAGATGATTTCACTGCTAAATTCTAAAATATCTAAATAATTAATATTCTACACAAACTTTGGTGGAATTTTATTATTTTGTAAGCTATTTTATTAAAATTCTTATAACAGAAATGTATTTTTTCTCTTCTTCAAAAGCAACAGAACTAAACCCAGCATACCGCTGGGAGTTCAGGTCTCTGAGGCCTGCAGGGAAGGACCTCTCCTTGCTCCCTCCAGGTTCTGGTGTCTCCAGTGTCTTTGGCTTCTGGATACATTGCTTTCATTTCTTCCTTTGTGGTCAGGTTGCTCTCTCCTCCCTTTTGTCTGCTTCAAGTGGAAATTACCTTTAATCTAATCAGAATACTTGTCATATCATTCAAAGCTAACAGGATAAACTATATCTCTTAGGAACTTAAACTTCATCATATGTTTGCCTTATAAAAAGATAACCTAAGTAAAGAAAATAAGGCCAGGTGTGGTGGTGCATGCCTTTAATCCCAGCACTTGGGAGGCAGATGCAGGCGGATCTCTGTGAGTTCAAGGCCAGCCTGGGCTACAGAGTGAGTTCCAGGAAAAGCACAAAGCTACACAGAGAAACCCTGTCTTGAAAAACGAAAAAAAAAAAAAAAAATTCTCTTTTTTGCCATATTTGCCATATTCAGTGCTATTTACAGTGTCTAAGTATTAAGATGCAGACTAAACTTCAATATTAAAACTGAATAAAATCATTATTAAAAAAGCAAATTCTTAATCAATGGGAAAATTCTGAACATATTTTTAGAATTTGAATACAACACTAAGTACAACATGCATTTTGGTCAAAAGTAAGTAGGTTGTTTCAGAAATGCATGGTTTCTTGAGCTTTTGCAAATGAAAAATAAAATGTACTACACTAATGGGTAAAGAAAGAAAGTTAATGATCACCTCAATGCAAGGAAAAAAAAAGCTTTTAACAAATTTGTAAATTTATTCCTGATAACGCTTCACAGTGTGCTTAAAATGGAATGGAGGCTTTCAACCTAATGAGGGTCATCTATATCAGCATCTACACTCAATATTCTCCTTAAGACCAGAGATAAGATCAAAATTGTCTGTGTGTGTGTGTGTGTGTGTGTGTGTGTGTGTGTGTGTGTGTGTGTGTGTGTGTGTGTGTTTCCAAGCTGCACAAGTAGCATTCCTTTGGTGCAATACACCTTATTGTTAGAAATAGTGTCTCTCTCTTACTGGCTTGACTCTCTCCAAATAGGTTAGGCTAGTTGGCCAGAGAGTCCTGGGATCCACCTGTCTCTATCTCCCCAGTGCAGAAATCAGAAATTCATATCAGTTTAACTGATTATTCCATGAGATTTCATTCTTATAATATTTATTTAGTATTAGAGATTTTAGTCACTATAATGAGGCAATAAAGAATAGCAATAGAAATAAATCAGAATGAAACAAAAATTCTATTAACTTGTGTCTGTTATTAGAAATACAACACAAAGTGGAGAATAAACATAGCTATCACAAGGTAACTTTAGAATATATATATGGTGTAACTATGTTCCAAATTAATGACTTTCTTTACACCACCAACACATGCTAAGGTCTTGAAATATAAAGATAATACAACTTACAACATACAAGCATAATGAAACTTTTGCAAAAGGATGGCAAGAGCTGTAAGAACTATGCATACTGAGGATTAAAACCAACCAGGATAAATTAGCCAAACCTAAAAGACATGATATGCTCATTCATCAGTGTATCTAATATTGTTAAGAAATCACATTTTTCATCTTGATGTATACACACATCATATTTCCTTTCAAATTTCTTTTTTTGAAATTGAAAATCAGAATAATCTGGTTCCAAAATCCATAAAAAAGTGCCAGGGTCTAGAAAATCCAGATTAACTTTGGAGTTATCATATGAATGATGACAAGACACTCAACATGGTGCATGGTATTAAGATATGGAAATACATTCATGGAATAGAATAGAATAGAATAACTCAGAAATTGACATATATGTGTGCAACTGATTTTTAACATGCAAATAAATGTAATGAACATGGATAGAACAGCCTTTTCATCAAATGATACTAGCATCATGAAATGAACATATAAAAAATGATCAAATTCAGTCCATACTTTGCAACATGTAATAAATAATATCAATATTGAGGACTGGGCATACCTGTCTCCATGCCTGCCCTGTGCTCTTGCTCCCTTGGGGTACACTTTCTTTTGCTTAATAAGGTCCAACCTTGTTTTATACTGTAAAAACTTCTTAGACTTAAGTATAAAACTAGAGCCATAAATTTGAAGAAAATTCAAGGCAATAAAAGATAAACTATGATGGGTCCTCGGACTATCCGAATCACTATTCATAGGCAATGAAATAAATTTGTTAGGATTTACTGTATACTACGTGGAAGTCTATGTTATTTCTCTTCTGGCATTCCCTGCTTGGACAGCTTAGGTAATAGAGAAAGGAAATGAGTGTCCTCACACACAGTAGGATCCCTTTATGTTCTACAATCTTCTGACACACAAAACTAGTTGGGCCAAGGAGATGGCTTGCTCAGTGACCAAAGTACTAGCTGTGCAAGTCTGAGGAACAGAGTTTGCATCCCTCAATCGTACATGAAAGACAGGTGATGTTGGTGACCTCTGCCTACATGCCAGTGCTCAGGAGGTGCTTTAGTTGGTGTTCTATTGCTGTGAAGACACAGCACAACCACATGGCGACTCTTTTTTATTCTTCTTTTCTTTAAGAAATTTTTTTGTTCCAGCATATGTATACATCTTATGTTTATTTTTTCCTTTTTCAATTATATTTGTGTTTTAATTTTACACATCAGCCATTGGTTCCCCTGTCCTCCCCCCTCCCGCCCTCACCCTCACCTTTCCCCTATTCCCTCCCCTCCATTCCCATCTCCTCCAGGGCCAAGACTCCCCTGGGGATTCATTTAAACCTGGTGGATTCAGTACAGGCAGGTCCTGTCCCCTCCTTCCAGAGTGAGCATGTGTCCCTGTGTAAGCCCAAGGTTCCAAACAGCCAGCTCATGCACTAAGGACAGGTCCTGGTCCCACAGACTGGGTGCCTCCCAAACAGATCAAGCTATTCAATTGTCTCACTTATCCAGAGAGCCTGATGCAGTTGGGGACTCCACAGCCTTTGGTTCATAATTCATGTGCCTCCATTCGTTTGGCTATTTGTCCCTGTGCCTCTCCAATCTTGGTCTCAACAATTCACGCTCTTACAGTCCCTCCTCTTTCTCAACAATTGGACACCTGGAGCTCCACCTGGGGCCTGGCTGAGGATCTCTGCATCCACTTCCATCAGTTATTGGATGAGAGTTCCAGCTGGACTGTTAGGGTGTTTGGCCATCTGATCACCAGACTAGGTCAGATCAGGCTTTCTCTTGACCATTGCCAGCAGTCTACAGAGGATGTATCATTGTGGATTTCTGGGGACCTCTCCAGCACTCTGCCTATTCCTGTTCTCATGTGGTCATCATTTATCATGGTCTGTTATCCCTTCTTTCTTGATCCAGCTGGGATCTCCTGATCCCCTAAGCTTTCTTTCCCTCCAGTCTTGCCCTTCATTTACTCACACTGTTGTCCAGGTTGTTCATGTACATCCCATCCATTTCTCTGTCATTGGGTGATCCCTCTGTCTTTCCTAGGGTCCTGTTTTCTAGGTAGCCTCCCTGGAGTTGTGTAGCAGTCTAGCATTGTTTGTAATAGCCAGAACCTGGAAACAACCTAGTTCCCCTTCAACTGAAGAATGGATAAAGAAAATATGGTACATATACACAATGGAGAACTACTCTGTAGAGAAAAACAATGACATCATGAGGTTTGCAAGCAAATGGATGGATCTAGAAAAAAATCATCCTGAGTGAGGTAACCCAGACTCAGAAGGACAAACATGGTATGTACTCACTCATAGGAGGATACTAGATGTAAAACAAAGATGACTAGACTGCTACACAAGAAATATTTTTATTCATTTTATATACCAACCATAGATCCCACTCTCATCCCTCCTCCCACTCGCTCCAACCTCCCCCTGCTCCAAACTACCTCTCATCTCCTCCTCCAAAAGAGTAAATTCCCCCATAGGGGGATAGCAAAGCCTGGTACATTTAGCTGAGGCAGAACCAAGTCCCTTCCCACTGCCTCAAGGGTGAGCAAGGTGTCCCACCATAGGTAATAGGATCCAGAAAGCCAGTTCATGTACCAGGGATAGATCCTGGTCACACTGCTAGGGGCCCCTCAAACAGACCCAGCTATACAACTGTCTCCTGTAAGCAGAGGATCTAGTCTAGTCCCATGCAGGCTCCACAGATGTTGGTCTAAAGTTCATGAATTCCTATGAGCTTGGTTTAGTTGTCTATGAAGATTTCCCTGTCCTGATCTTGATCCCCCTTGCTCATATAATCCTTCTTCCCTCTCTTCAACTGGATTCCCAGAGCTTGGCCTGATGCTTATTGGGACCTTATTGGGGGATGCTCTATTCAGTCAAGACTCACTATCTAATTAGGCTCTCCAGGTTACCTGTTAATCAGAAGTTGTGTAGGGTCTTTCCAGCTACCAGCTTCAGGCTTGGCTTTGAAGACAAACTGTCTCGAGTAGTTTTCTTTGCTGTGAAGTGTGAGTTTTGCTTCCAGGAGCTGAACAGAGAGCATGGCCAAGCTGGAAATCCACAATATGAATGCAGTGACCTATAATGATGCACATGTCGATATCACTCAGGAAGAGTGGGCATTTATGGATCCTTCTCAGAAGAATCTCTACAAAGATGTGATGCTGGAGACCTATATGAACCTCATTGCTATAGGCATAAAAGAAGTCATACTACAGAGAAATCACATGAATATACTGAATTTGGTAAAGGCTTTAAATGTCATAGTCATCCTCAAAGGCATGAACAAACACATACAGGAGAGAAATCCTATGAATATAATCAATGTAGTAAAATCTTTGCACAACACAGGTTATTTAAAAAAACTTATGGATGTAATCAAAGTGGCAAAGCCTTTACTCATTGGAAAATTCTACAATTAGATAGAAGAACACATTCTGGAGAGAAACCCTATGAATGTAATCAATGTGGTAAAGCCTTTACAAAGCCCAGTCATCTTCAAATACATGAAAGAAAACATACTGGAGAGAAACCCTATGATTGTAATCTGTGTGGTAAAGCCTTTGCTCAAAACAGTACTCTTCAAATGCATGAAAGGACACATAGTGGAGAGAAGCCCTATGAATGTAATCAATGTGGTAAAGCCTTTACAAAGCCCGGCTAGCTCAGTCGGTAGAGCATGGGACTCTTAATCCCAGGGTCGTGGGTTCGGGCCCCACGTTGGGTGCCATTTGTAGTTAGAGTTTTCCTGCCTGGCCCACAGTCAGGACAAATCTCTCTAACCTGTCAGGCCCACAGTCACTCAGACCCAACCAAGTAAACACACAGAAACTTACATTGTTTACAAACTGTATGGCTGTGGCAGGCTTCTTGTTATCTACTTCTTCTATCTTAAATTAACCCATTTCTATTAATCTATACTTTGCCGCGTGGCTCATGGCTTACCAGTACCTTACATCCTCCTTGTCATGGCGGCGGCTGGCAGTATCTCTCCACCCAGCCTTTACTTCCCAGAATTCTCTTTTCTCTTGTCCCGCCTATACTTCCTGCCTGGCCACTGGCCAAACACCATTTTATTTATACAGAGTGATATCCACAGCAGTTGTGGATCTCTGAATTTGCTTTCTTCAGTTACTGGATGAAGGCTCTATGGTAAAAGTTAGGTTATTCACCAATCTGATTACCAGGGAAGACCAGATTAGGCACCCTCTCCACTATTGCTTATAGTCAAATCTGGGGTCATACTTGTGAAATCCTGGGAATTTCCCCATCACCATGTTTCTTCCTCACCCCATAACGTCTCCCTCATTCAAGATATCTCTTTCATTGCTCTCCCACTCTATCCCTCCCCCATCTTGACCATCCCAATCTTCATGTTCTAATCCTCCATCCCCTCCCCTCTATTGCACCTCTTCTTCCCCAGTTTACTCATGGAGAGCTCCTCTGTTTCCCCTTCCCAAGGTGACCTGTATGTCTTTCTTAGGATTCTCCTTCTTTCTTAGCTTCTCTGGAGCTGTGAGTTGTAGTCTGATTATCCTTTGCTTTACCTCTAATATCCACTTACAAGTGAATATGTGCCAGACAGTGGTGGTGCACTCCTTCAATCCCAGCACTTGGGAGACAGAGATAGGTAGATCTCTGTGAGTTTAAGGTCAACCTGGTCTACAGAGTGAGTTCCAGAAAAGACACGAAGCTACACAGATAAACCCTGTCTCAAAAGAAAGAAAGAAAAAAAAAAAGAAAGAAAGAAAGAAAGAAAGAAAAGAAAAGAAAAAAGAAGATTGAGTGAACGTGTACTATGTTTGTCTTTTTGAGTCTGAGTTACCTTACTCAGGATGATATTTTCTAGTTCCATCCATTTGCCTGCAAGTTTCATGATGTCATTCTTTTTACAGCTGAGTAATACTCCATTGTGTATATGTACCACATTTTCTTTATCAATTCTTCAGTTTCTTTATCCATCTAGGTTGCTTCCAGGTTCTAGCTACTATGAATAATGCTGCTATGAACATAGTTAAGGAAGTGTCTTTGTGGTATAATTGAGCATCCCTTGGATATATGCCCAAGAGTGGTATCAGTGGGTCTTGAGGTAGATTGATTCCCAATCTTCTGAGAAACCGCCATACTGATTTCCAGAGTGTCTATACAAGTTTGTACTCCCACCAACACTGGAGGAATGTTCTCCATATTACACATCCTCTCCAGTCGACAGTATTTTTGATCTTAGTCATTCTGACAGGTGTAAGATTGTATCTCAGAGACATTTTGATTTGCATTTTCCTGGTGACTAAGAATGTTGAGCAATTCTTTAAATGTCTTTTGGCCATTTGGGATTCTTCTGTTGAGAATTCTCTGTTTAGATTCTGTAGCCCATTTTTTAATTGGATTATTTGGTATTTTGCTGTATAATTTTTTGAGGGTTTTTTTAAAAATACATTTTGGAGATCAGCCTTCTGTTAGACATGGGGTTGGTGAAGATCTTTTCCTATTCTTTAGACTGTCATTTTGTCTTATTTATGGGGTCTTTTGCCTTACAGAAGCTTCTCAGTTTCAGGCGGTCCCATTTATTAATTTATTGTTGCTCTCAGTGTCTGTGCTATTGGTGTAATATTCAGGAAGTGTTCTCCTGTGCCAATATATTCAAGGCTACTTCTCACTTGCTCTTCTATCAGCTTCAATGTAGCGGGATTTATGTTGAGGTCTTTGTTCCACTTGGATTTGAGTTTTGTGCACAGTGACAGATGTGGATCTATTTGTAATCTTCTACATGTTGACATCCAGTTATGCCAGCACCAATTTGTTAAAGATGCTTTCTTTTTTCCATTGTATAGTTTTGGCTTCTTTGTCAAAAATCAGGTGTACATAGGTGTAAAAATTAATGTCAGGATCTTCAATTCAATTTCATTGGTCTACATGTTGATTTTTTGGCAATACCAAGCTGTTTTTTATTACTATAGCTCTATAGTAGAGCTTGAAGTCAGGGATGGTGATGCCTCCAGAAGTTGCTTTATTGTAAAGGATTGTTTTCTATATCATAGTTTTTCTGTTTTTCCCTATAAAGTTGAGTATTGTTCTCTTAAGGTCTGTGAAGAGTTGTGTTGGGATTTTGATGGGGATGGCATTGAATCTGTAGATTGCTTTTGGTACGATTGCTATTTTTATTATGTTGTTTCTACCTATCCGTGAGCATAGGAGATCTTTCCATTTTCTGATAGCTTCTTCAATTTCTTTCTTCAAGGACTTAAAGTTCTTGTCACACAGGTCTTTCTCTTGTTTGGTTAGAGTTACCCACAAGGTATTTTATTATTTGTGACTATTGTAAAGGGTGATGTTTCTCTGATTTTTTTCTCAGCCCATTTATCATTTGTATATAGGAGGGCTACTGATTTTTTGAGTTAATCTTGTATCCTGGCACATTATTGAAGATGTTATCAGTTGTAGGAGTTCCCCGGGAGAATTTTTGGGGTCACTTAATGTATACTACCATATCATCTGCAAATAGCAAAAGTTTGACTTTTTTCTTTATAATCTGTATCCCCTTGATCTCCTTTTGTTGTCTTATTGCTGTAGTTAGAACTTTGAGGACTATATTGGATAGGTATGAAGAGAGTGGACATCCTTGTCTTGCTCCTGATTTTCATGGAATCACTTCAAGTTTCCTTCCATTTAATTTGATATTGGTTGTCAGCTTGCTGTAAATTGCCTGATTATGTTTAGTTATGTTCCTTGTATTCCTGTTCTCTCCAAGACCTTTATCATGAAGGGGTGTTGGATTTTTGTCAAAGTTTTTTTCCCACATCTAATGAGATAATCATGTTTTTCCCCCTCAGTTTGTTTATATGGTGTATTACATTGATAAATTTTCAATGTTGAACCATCCCTGCATCTCTGGGATGAAGCCTACTTGATCATGGTGGATGATGTTTTTGATGTATTCTTGGATTTGGTTTGCCAGCATTTTGTTGAGTATTTTTGTACCAATGTTTATAAGGGAGATTGGTCTGTAATTCTCTTTCTTTGTTGCATCTTTGTGTGGTTTGAGTATCAGTGTAACTGTAGCTTCATAGAAAGAGTTTGGCAGTGTTCCTTCTGTTTCTATTGTGTGGAATAATTTGAGGAGTATTGGTATTAGCTCTTTTTTTTTGAAATTCTGATAGAATTCTGCACTGAAACCATCTGGCCCTGAGGTTTTTTGTTTGTTTGTTTGTTTGGGAGACTTTTAATGATGGCTTCTATTTCCATAGGAATTATGGGTCTACTTAAATTGTTTATCTGGTCTTGATTTAATTTGAGTATGTGGTACCTATTAAGAAAATTGTTCATTTGTTTTAGAATTTCCAATTTTGTGGAGTACAGGTTTTTGAAATATGATCTGATGATTCTTTGGATTTCCTTGTTGTCAGTTGTTATGTCTCCCTTTTCATTTCTGATTTTGTTAATTTAGATGTTCTCTCTTTGCCTTTTAGTTAGTTTGGAGAAGAGTTTGTTTATTTTGATGACTTTTCTCAAAAAAAACTCTTTGTTTCATTGATTCTTTGTAATGTTTCTTTGTTTTTATTTTATTGATTTCAGCCCTCAATTTGATTATTTTCTAGCATCTACTCCTCCTGAGTGAGTTTGCTTCTTTTTCTTCTGGAGCTTTCAGGTGTGCTGTTAAGTCACTAGTATGATTTTTCTCCAGCTTCTGTATGTAGGCATTTAGAGCTATGAACTTTCCTCTTAGTATTGCTTTCATAGTGTCCTATAAGTTTGGGTATGTTTTACATTCATTTTCATTGAATTCTAGGATGTCTTTAATTTCTTTCTTTCTTTTCCCCTTGACCCAGTGGTGATTCAGTTGAACATTACTCAGTTTGCATGAGTTTGTAGGTTTTATGTAATTTGTGTTGCTGTTGAATTCTAACTTTAAGCCTTGGTGGTCTGATAAATTCCAGGAGGTCATTCCAAATTTTGTATCTGTTGAGATCTGCTTTGTGACTGAGTATGTGGTTAATTTTAGAGAAGGTTCCATGGGGTGCTGAGCAGAAGGTATATTCTCTTATGTTTTCGATAGAATGTTCTATAAATGTCTATTAAGTCCACTTGAGTCATAATGTGTGTTAGTTCCCTTATTTCTCTACTAAGTTTCTGTCTGGCAGACCTGTCTGTTGGTGAGAGTAGGGAGATGAATTCTCCCATTATTAGTGTGTCAGGTTTGATGTGCAATTGAAGCTTTAGTAATGTTTCTTTTACATATGTGGGTGCCCTTGTATTTGGGACATAAATTTCAGATTTGAGACTTCATCTTCCTGGAATTTTCCTGTGGTGAATATGAACTGCCCTTCCCAATATCTTTTGATTAATTTTAGTTTTAAGTCTATTTTGTTAGATATTAGGATAGCTACACCAGCTTGCTTCTTAAGTCCATTTGACTGGAAATAATTTTCCCAACCCTTTACTCTGAGGTAGTGTCTGTCTTTGAGGTTGTGGTGTATTTCTTGTATGCAGCAGAAGGATGGATCTTGTTTTCATGTCCATTCTGTTAGCTGTGTCTTTTTTTATAGGCAAATTGAGCCCATTGATATTAATGACTAGTGATTGTTAATTCCTGTTATTTTTTTTTGATGGTAAGTTGTGTGTTTCCCTTCTTTGGGATTTGTTGGTACAGAATTAGCTATTGCCTGTGTTTTCATGGGTGCATCTAACTTCCTTAGGTTGGATTCTTCCTTCCAGTGCTTTCTGTAGGGCCGGATTTGTGGGTAGGTATTGTTTAAATCTGGTTTTATTATGGAATAGCTTGTTTATTCCATCTATAGCAATTGAGAGTTTTGCTTAGTATAATAGTCTGGGCTGGCATCCATGGTCTCTTAGTGTCTGCATAACATCTGTCCAGGATCTTCTGGCTTTCAAAGTCTCCACTGAGAAGACAGGTTTATTCTGATGGGACTGCCTTTATATGTTACTTGTCCCTTTTTCTTTGCAGCTCAATATTTTTCTTTATTCTGTATGATTAGTGATTTGATTATCAGGTGGTAGGGGGAAATTTTGGGGATCCAGTCTATTTGGTGTTCTGTAAGTGTCTTATATCTTCATAGGCATTTCCTTGTTTAGATTGGGAAAGTCTTCTATGATTTTGTTGAATATATTCTCTGTGCCTTTGAGCTGATATTCTTCTCCTTCTTCTATCCTTATTATTCTTTTCATGGTGTTCCAGATTTTCTGGACATTTTGTTTTATGACTTTGTTAGCTTTAATGTTTTCTTCTACTGAAGAATCTATTTCCTCTATTGTATCTTCAATGCTAGAGAGCCTCTTTTTCATCTTTTGCATTCTGTTGGTTATGCTGGCATCTGTAATTCCTGTTCATTTACTCAGATTTTCCATTTTCAGCATTCCCTCAGTTTGTGTCTCCTTTATTGCCTCTATTTCAGTTTTAAGTCTTGAACTGTTTCCTTCACCTCTTTGTTTGTTTGTTTGTTTGTTTGTTTTTACTTGGTTTTCTTGACTTTCTTTAAGGGATTTATTGATTTGTTCTAATTTTTGTTGGTCTTTTCCTTGATTTCTTTAAAGGAATTTTTCATTTTCGCTTTCAAGTCCCCTATCACCTTCTTAAAGTCATTCTTTAAGTTCATTTTCTTCTGTTTCTTCTATGTTAGGGTGTTTCGGCATTGCTGATGTAGAACCACTAGGTTCTGGTGGTGCCACATTGCTCTTTATGTTTTTGAATGTGTTCTTGCACTGGTGTTGTTAGGAATTGAACACTGTGGGATGCCCAGATGCAATGGTGGGCTGGCAGGTGTTCCAGTCCATGTAGGCATGGCATTGGGGCCGTTGGTGGAGATATACAACCCAGTCATGGCATCTACATGGAAATGGTTTATTATAATAGAGAGATTAAGAGGCAGAAAGTCAGAAAGAGGGAGACAGAGGAGTGGGGAGAGAGAAAAGGAGAGAGAGCTAGTGGGGGGCTAGAGGTTTGAGAGGTGCACAGCTCATGGGAGGAAAACAGAAGAGAGAGAAGAGAGAGGAAGGGGCAGAGTTTTCCCTTAAGAATAGGCTTTTACATCAGAGCATAGGGTAACGTCAAGGGGCAGGATCAGGATATTAACAGTGTCCAGACAGCGGTGTAGCAGGAATCTTAAAAGTTCTTGCCAGTTCCCTCAGCTGGTCTTGTTTCCTCAGACTGCAAGCTTCTGAGACCTCATCCCAAATGGCTCTTAACTCAACTGCTACTCCAAAGCCTGAATGCTTAACCAGCCAAAATGCTTAGCCAGCCAAATGCTTAACTAGCCAAATGCTGCTAGTTTCTGGTCTTCACGCCTTATATATGTTTGTCTTTCTGCCATCACTCCCTGGGATTAAAGGCATGTGTCTTCATGCTGACTGTATCCTTGAACACACAGAGATCCGCCTAGCTCTGCCTCCCAAGTGCTGGGATTAAAGGTGTGCACCACCACCACCCAGCTTCTGCTATGGTTTGCTCTGACTCATTTTATAGCCACCATTTTTGGTTCTGTATCTAGTGGCTGTCTGTTCTCTGACCCCAGATAAATTTATTAGGGTGCACAATATTTTGGGGAACACAATACCACCACACAGCGGAACTGCACCCCTCCTTTGGATTTTGTTCCTAGGGTCCCTTCTGCAGACCCACTCAGTCCCAGCTTGTCCTTCCCTCTGTGCTAGGCCCTGACTTCCACTACTCAGAAGCAGGCCACAGGAGCAAGAGCCTGTGTGTGACCCACCTGCCAGTGAAAATGCACTCCTCCCTGGATACTGTTTCCTGGGTCCCTTCTCTAGGCCCACTCAGTCCTAGCTGCTGGACTCTGTCCCCAACACCAGCAAACTTCTGCCACTTAAGAGCAGGGCCAACATGGCAACTCTGATAAAGGAAAACATTTAATTGGAGCTGGCTTACAGTTCAGAGGTTTAGTCCATTATTGCACTGCAGGAAGCATGGCAGCATTCAGGCATTCAGGTAGACATGGTGATGAAGAGGAAGCTGAGAGTTCTATATCCATATAGGAAGGCAGCTGGAAGAGAGACAACCATAAGACCTGGTTTGAACATTTGAAAGCTCAAAGCCCACCCCCAGTGACAAACTTCCTCTAACAAGGCCACACCTACTCCAACATGATCACACTTCCTGATCCTCTCAAGTAGTGACACTCCCTAATGACCACACATTTAAACATGTCAGTCTCTGGGAGTTATTCCTATTCAAACCACCATAGTAGGCAAAGATAGGATTTAGGGAAAGCAAAGGCTTTACTGACAACAGGAAAACAATTCAAGTGTTCTAGAGCAACCCCGAAACTCATAATTCGGAAGTTGAACATGAGATGGCAATTTCTCCTCATACCCCTCTTCCTTGGCCTTGGCCCTTTGGTATCATATTGGAAATCTAATTCCATGTTGTTACTATGCCAGTCTAGCTTTCTAAATGAACACTTCCCCAGTTCAACAACACATCTCAGATACAGGGAAACACTGCTGTCATAGTGTAAGGTTGCAATTGATCTTTAACCAGAAAAATAAGAAGAGGAAAAAAGTCTCAGCAGGCAACATTCAGAGTTCAGATCGTGCCCACATCTCTTCAACCTGCTACAGATGGGAAGTCTGGCACAGCCTCGGGGCTTACTCCAGCCTCGATTTCATCACTTCTGCACCAATCTCCTTTCTATTGCTTGGGCATTTTTTTCTCTTAATTTTTGCTTTAGGCATTTTTCATTCCAGTGATAAAACTCAGGCTTACATGGCAGACAACTTCAGAAGGAGCAAGTCACTGTCACTTCCTTGGCAGCTCTGACACAAGTTTCTGATCTGACAATATCTTCTCTCTAATTAAGGAAAAGAGCTCTTCCGTGACTCTTCACAGGAAAGTGAGAGAGCCAAGTGAAGGTATAGTGTATAAACTGTCTTCATCTCGTAATCAAGTACAAAGATGCGAATTGCATATAGATGCCTGTGCAAAGCCTGTGGCAAACTCTTTTCTGCTGAAAAGGAAAGCTTCTTACACTGTTCTTTCCTTTCCTCTAGGAATGTTCAAAAAAAACCAGTAGCAGAGCACCATGGCCATTTTTGTTTGTTTTTGCAAATATGAAACCTTGGGATATTTTTTTTTGTCACAATAGTATTTTGTAAAGCAAAGGAGAGAAAGACTAGAGAAAATGAAAATGTAGCAAACATTAAAATTCATACTTCTTTTTCAGAGAGAAGGTTCTCAGAGGGTTATGTCTTACAATGCTTGAATTACCAAGTGGGATGTTTAGATTTCACTTGTGAGGGGCAGGTAAACACACAAAGGTTCTATATCAGAGAAGGAAATGACACATTTGGAGATTGCAGAAGATGACTGTGGTGACTGTGCACCCACCCTTGGAAGCAAAAGGGCAGGTTTCAGTGTTTCCATGTTGAAACAGAAGCCTTCTAAATTAGCAGATTTTTTTTTTTTTTTTTTTTTTTTTTTGAGACAGGTTGACGTTATCCCAGGCTGGCCTAGAATTCTCTGTGTACCTAGAGTATCTCACTCTCTGAGGGCTATGAGTAGAGACAGATGCCACCCCACTGAGCAGTGGAAATCTTTCAGTGGCTTGCCAGATGCCACTTGTAAGAAACATGTAATTGCGTTACTCTCCATGTACGTCTAGGAGGGCCCTGACAGTCTGCACTCCAGAGAGAACTAGAGTGAAGAAATCCAAATACCACACACACACACACACACACACACACACACACACACACACACACACACTGCATTACACTTGATCTGAAGGTGAGCATTTTATAGCTATAACGTGTATATATAAATATATATTAGGTTACACTTCAATGACAAATAGCATCCAGATTTTCAAATGATTTAAAGCAAGATGTCCTCATTAATTCAGCTCTGTGGATCTGGGCTCCGTGCATCTGAGCTCCTGATGGGTTTAGATGGAGTTATTTATTTAACACCACTTTCCCAGGTGTCACTATTCCTTCTCCAAAGAGGAGCTCAAAAGCACTTTAAAAATGCTTTTTTGCATCTATTATCCACATTTGCACTTTACAGCACCTCTTTTTTTCTTAGTCACTTCCCTTGGATTTCCCATCTCCCATCGTGTATTTGCTAAAGAATGAAAAATTGTCAGTGTGCACTCTGCATCCACAACAGAGTTCTGTGTCTAAGAAGACTGCCTGATACCCTGGATTAAGTAGCAGGGAGATAGAGTCCCTTCCCCAAATTCCTTTCTCATTGGATAGAGCAGTTGATGAAATATCCACTGAAAGAGATCCTAAGTATTGGAAACTGACTCTCGCCAACATGTTTCTAATTCATAAATTCTTTTTGGAGAATACAAGAGCTACTAATATTTGTATGAGTTCATATAGTTGCCTTCTCTATATTGCAATCAATATTGTATTGAGATTCAGTTATTGGACAAATTCTGTATTGTTGATGTTTATTAAAAAAGAAAAGAAAAACATACTTAGTTTATAAGCAAGTACACTCCATTCACTACACTCTGTTCTGTAAGATTTTAGTTGCTCCGTTGTTTTCTGCCTAAAAGGTCCACTTGACATCACATGTGACATCCTTCCAGTCATGGGATTCTGTTGTAGCCTCATGAGGAAACTGAACTCAAGGGTCAACATAAGATTATCAGCATGATTCCCTACATGAAGATCAAGAATATCCTAGGTTTGCATGTTCTGTTCTTCTATATTTGGGGGCCAACCCATCCATATATGGTAAACAGCTCTCATTTTCACCATTGGACATGTATTTCTTCACTTACCAACCTAATTTCCAAATCAGTAGTCTCACTAGTAGAACTGTCACCACATTCTTTTATCTGAAACGTATATGGTGTGATGAAGAGAGTTTTCAGCAGGCTCATTGGTTCTGGGATTCTGCAGAACACTAACACTACCTCTACAGTATAGATCTCAGTGAAGAACATGACCTGGAGCTGGAACTGACCTGCAAACACATTCAGGATTTCACACACTGCACTTAGATGTTTGATGTAAGTTGTAGCTAGTGTAAGTAAGTGGCCTGCTTGGGAAATGCTGTTTGTGAGTAAATAGAGTTGGTCTGCTCCTAAGTGTGCTGTACATAGCACAATTACATCAAAGCTATTGATTTTCCTCATCTGAGTCCTCCATTTGAATTGAATCTCCTCCATTGAATCCTCCCCTTTCCTTCTTTCTTTCCCGTCCCTTTGCTATTGACTAGGTACTCTCAAATACACTTTCTAGAATATAGTAAATAACATTGTTTAAAACACTACTAGAGAATGCTATAATGGTCTCATCATTGCTAGTTTATTGACACAAATGGAAGACATTCAGGGTATGCTTTAGAGATTCTCCTGAGCAAGAACTGGTATATCAACTGAGATCAAGAGCAAGAAATTCCCAGTCCTATTTTCTGTGGTTCACCATTGAAGGTCAGTGGAAGGCCTTACTCTCTCATATATGACTTAGGGTCTACTAGTAATAGATTTTCAGAGATTTTTTTTTTCTCAGTCCTCTCTCCATACTTCTTGACCATGATCCTCAGTTCAAATCTGTTTAAGAGGCATGGATTCCTATACCAACTCTGTTTCTGGGTCAAGTTTTCCTGCTTGATTCTCAACTATGAGGATCTTCTATGATGCTTCTCTGTCTATCAATGAGTAAGCACTAATCACTGCACTTATGGACTGGCCAGGCAGCCAGCATCCATAAGTCTCCCTTCATTCATTCCTAACAATAAATAACTTCCATATGCCACATCAAAAAACCCTTCTTGGAAAATAAAAACACTGTCAATCATGCAAGCTGAACTGTCCTTTTAAGTCCTTGCCAGAATGTTAACTGTATGGGTTGGGGCAAAGGATAGATGTCCCTGCTCTTTAAAAGAAGGTTTCCAGTACACATCTTCAAATAGTAGTCATTTGCTTCCCCAAATCTCTTCATCATAAATGAAGATATCAGTCATTCCTTTAGTCTTTCTTTCATGCTTTGGGAGAAAAGCAACAAAGAGTTGAAGGCTGAGGGTTCCTTACAGATTGAATTGAAGACTGTACATACACATACACACACACACACACACACACACACACACACACTCTAGTTCTAAAGTGTGATTACAGCTCTTTTCTCCTTTCTTATCATCTATAGAGAGGAGGGAAGCTTGATCTCTCCACACAGTCTATTTTTCCCTGATTTGCTGTCTGACCACTGTATTTAATCACTTCCTACCCCACACTTAATCATGATCAAAGGCAATTCACATCACTACTCTAAATGTTCTCTCTCTCTCTCTCTCTCTCTCTCTCTCTCTCTGTGTGTGTGTGTGTGTGTGTTTGTGTGTATGTGAGAGTGTGTGTGTGTGTGTGTGTGTACATTTTCCTCCCTCCTTTCCTCCCTCTCTTAATGACAGAATTCTATCAAAGAGCTATGGTGCTCAGACCTGGATTGCACTTTCTTTAGGAAAACTTAGAAGAAAAACTATGATTAAAAATGATTCTCAAGCTTCCCTCCTGCTGTGTTTCCACACTGTGCAGTGCCCCATCAGGCCTTTCTTTTTCTTTTTCTTTTTTTTTCCATTTGAACATCAAAGTGACTAATCTCCACTCAGATAAGAACTTACTGTTTCAAATGACAGAAAAGCTCACATTCTCAAGGAAGGAGTTTCAATCAAGAGATAATGTCTGTATCATTCATTCTCCCACAGAGCTCTGCAGGTAATTTAGGGGAATAAACAGAAACGTGGTTCACAAAATTGCCATCATTGACTGATTCTTCTGTTGTGGTAAAAAAAAAGAAAAGCACATTTGTCACATTTGTATGACAGAATTTCTGACATTCTGGCTCAAGTGGAGCTCCCCTTACAGATGCCCCATGCTAGTAATGTCTGTCTCAAATGACATGGGAGTCAATTTCTACCAGCATTTGGAGCTGCTTTCCCATCATCGCATATACAGACTATTTTCCTCAGAGAGAAGACTTTGCCCTTTGTAGGTATGTGTATGTTTTCAAAGTTAAACTTCCTTCCGTGGCTCTAGAGATAATCTAGCTAGAGTTCTAAGCTTTCTTTTCCCTGTTGCCATTTAGTCAAGATGTTTGGAATTATCAAGTACAAAGTAAGCAGAAACAAACTGAGGCTTTTGAGATATTTCTATAATCATTCACTCTATGTAGAGGTCTGAGCTGTCATTTCTCAAGGCAACTACTTGCAGTTACTTGGAAAATATTTCATACAAGAAACTCTCAGCAGTATACCTGAACTTCTGAAACAGATGCATCTAGAAGAAGATGTGGTGGTACATGCTGACTGTACACTGCTGAACGGATTCCTTCTTGAAGTTAGCATAGTCAATTCACCTCTGCCTCCTCTAGGGTAAGATCCTGTATAAGCAATGGCATGGAGAAACTACTGAATTTGGCTGTTTCATGCTCAGAAAATAAGATTTATTGGTGATCAAACTGGTAAAGCCATCTTTTGGGGGTAGAGAGAAGAGTACCATGGTGGGCAAGCAAGCAGGTTTTACGTGACAGAGGGGAGGGGATCTGAACTGATATAGGCTGTGAGGATAGATCTGGAATTAGGTACCCTTCCTTGCCAGAGGTGGTTGACCTTTGGGGAAAGGTTAATGGAGGTTCATCTTGAATGGAAACTGCCCTCAGAGATTGGTTTTTCTAGTAAACAGAGACCTCTCGGTTTGTTTACCTCATAACAATATATGATTATTATAGTCACACCTAGGAAACTCAAGGCACTACCAGTTGTGTCCAGCTTGAAACTCATAAAGCAAGGGGCTGAGAGCTCTTGTTACTTTATGTTTATCAAGACATACTGTGTTAATAGTTCTAAAATCTATGGCTGCTTTCTCAGTTTCTAACAACGAAAATTCTTATAAAGTTTCTGCTAATAAAATTATTCTTTCTCAATTAGAGAAATAGTTGAATAGATTTTTTATATCTAAATAGAGTTCTTGGTAAGCTTTGTACTCCTACAGTTTCAGGCATCTTAAATAGCTGTTGTTAGTATTCATACACATTAATATATGTATGTATTTATGTATGTGTGTGCCCTAGAAAAATCAACAAATGTACCTAACAGTTGAATCAGGAAGGATATCACACTTCTAATACACCTTTACTGTCTTCACACACTGATTCCTGAGGTGTTCAATAAACTAGGGTATCAATTCATTTTTGTGTACAAAACACATTTTTAGAATATGTTGTGTAACAGTGACAGATTTTTAAATTAATTTACTTTCAAAGAATTTTCATGTTTTATATTATATTTTTTATTCCTTTAATTTCTCCCAATCACCCCCACCTCTCACCCCAGCCAACTTCAATTTTTTCATACTCCAATATGTGTTATTCACTGTTTTAATTTTTCTTTTATTTCTGATAGTATATAATATAAATGATGTATTGGTATTATATTTACTCTCCCTTCCCTTTCCGCACTTCAAACCCTCCCATCTACTCCTTCTTGCTCTTTCAAATTCATGTGCATATGTACACATATTTATATACTATCTTAGGATTGCTAGTACTGTGATGAAACACCATGACCATAAGCAAGTTGGAGAAGGTTTTTTTGACTTATACTACACATCATATTCCATTATTGAAGGATGTTAGGACAGGAACTCAAACAGGGCAGGAACCTAGAGGCAGGAGCTGATTCAGAGGCCATGAAGGGGTGTTGCTTACTGGCTTACCCCCATGTCTTGCTCAGATTGCTTCTTCCTTCCTTCCTTCCTTCTTTCCTTTCAGATTATATATATATATATATATATATATATATATATATATATATATATATATACATATACAATGTTCTGTACTGTTCTGTCTGCATATATGCCTGCATGCCAGAAGAGGGTGCCAGATTTCATTATAGATGGTTATGAGCAACCATATGGCTGGGAATTGAACTCAGGGCCTCTGGAAGAGAGGTCAGTGCTCTTAAACTCTAAGCTATCTCTCCAGCTCCTCTCCAGCCTGTATTCTTATAGAACCCAGGAAACTTACAATGGGCTGGGTCCTATCCCATCAATTACTAATTAAAAAAATGCTCTACAAACTTCCCCACTGTTGTAAAATGGCACCAGGAGGCCTTGGCTGGTGAGGGGGACACTCCATGCAGACGCTGTGGGTGGTGGCATGGTGCGGTGGGAAGTTACTCATACCATGCAGGCACATGTTATTATTAAAGGGGGAAGGGAGAAGAGAAGGGAGGGAGGAAGTAGGGGAGAGAGAGAGAGAGAGACAGAGAGAGAGAGAGACAGAGAGACAGAGAGACAGAGAGAGAGACAGAGAGAGAGACAGAGAGACAGAGAGTAAGAATAAGAAGAGGAAGAGGAAGAGGAAGAGGAAGAAGAAGAAGAAGAAGAAGAAGAAGAAGAAGAAGAAGAAGAAGAAGAAGAAGAAGAAGAAGAAGAGATGGGGGAGTGTTTTTTTCCTCTTAAAGAGAGCTTTATATAAAATGACTTGGTCAGGAACACTGGGTGGGTCCCCCAGGTGCAAGTCTGAATACCAACATCTACAACCCGATCTGAAGGAGCCGTTTTCTTAACTGAGGTTCCCTCCTCTCAGATGATTTGGGCTTCTGTCAAGTTGACATAGAGCTTTCCAACACACATCTATATTCTGAAATAAAACCTGCTCAGTCTGTATAATGTTATTTGTATGTATGTTTTCAGGGCTGACCATTGGGTATTGGATAACCAATGGTATGTTCTTCCCTAGAGAATAATGTTTCTCTGACTTTCAGAGTTCTCATTTGTTTATAGCTTGTTGTGTAGAGTTGAAGCCTCAAGGTCTTCTCCTCATCCAGGTTAGTGTTGTTGTCCTTGCTCAGCTTACATTTAAGCAGGCAAGTGACTGATATTTTATGAATGTAGCTGCTGGCATGCCAAGGAGACACAAATCTCACAGCAAACTAGAGAATCTTCTGACACTTAAAATCATTCCATCACCTCTTCTGAAAAGTTCCCTGAGCCTTAGGTATGGGAGTGTTTTACAGACATGACTAGGATCCACTTTTGATTAGTTGTGGTTTTCTGGCTCCATCAGTATCAAAGAGAGGTTGCCTCAATGAGGGGATGAGGGACAATACTCATCTGTGGTTATCAGGACAAATATTGAGAATGTAGTTAGACATTGTGATGGTTTGGTAAAATGGTGACTGTAGATTCTCTTCCAAGATCCATTACTTCACTAACCTTGCATTGTTGTCTAGGTTTTCAGTATCTGGGATGGTGTCCTCTTGTTGAGCAGGTCTTATGTCCAATTAAAGAGCTGTTGATTATTGCCAAGGTATTATGCCACTACTGCAACCTTACAATTATCATGCTGTACTGGTCATTGTAGTGATTCATAGATGTCATGGGTGGGTAAGACTGTTGGTTACTTTCCTGCTTTGGAAGCTTACATGGCACCTTCAGGTACTGAAGAACCTGCCTGACTCCATTTTGCAGGCAGGAGTCATTATGCTGTATTGTTAAAAGCAACTTTCTATTTACTGTAAGAGTTGATTTGCTCTGTTTCCTAGAACTTGACCTTCCCCAATCCATATCCTTGCCTTGCTTTGGGGAATACGCTTACCCTGCCTGAACCCTCTCTAATTGCCCTCCCTAATCACATGGTGACCATATGATGCTTTTTGAGATTTTTTTTCTGTATTTCCTTATTGCTCTGTAAACCTACTTTGCAACTAATTGTGATTTTATTCCTTAAAAGGGGCCTGAGAAATGGATTTGGGGTGTTAATCCCACTGACTGCAAGTAAGACCACTGCCAAAGTTTAAAGCAAAATTTGAAGTAAGCTTCAATTAAATACTGGCCAGGTAGATAGGCTCTGGCCAGGTCCATCTCCAGGTTTCCAGAAGATGGCCCTGAATCAAGTTTTGCAAGGGCTTAGGAAGGAAAACCCATAATTCACTGCATTTCCCAACATGTCCATTCAGGGGCAAACATATATGCCAATGTATTTCCTGCCTATGTACTTCCTACTCACATGTGATCAAGCACATCCTGTGCAGTCAATCAAACTTGTTTAGAGGAGTGAAAACATATGGCATGTTATCTTACATAAACAACAGCCCCTGGCAATCTGTCCTTGGGCAAGGGGCTTACAGATCAGAGACATTTGTTTTGTTTTGTTTCATGGTCCTCTAAGGCATAACAATTAAAACTTAAAATGTAACTTTGGCTCTCACAGGGGCTGCTCCTTAACCCAACTTAGGAGGTAGTCACTGGTCAGATCTTGAGTGCACCCAAGCTTTCTTCAAATGGGGTTCAAATTGTGGTGGTGATCTTACTCTCACTGGTGGGATGAACAGTACCATGAAAGCTATTCCTCAGACAGGAATTGAAATGGACAAATTTGTCAGTTCCAGGTCAGTGACCAATGGCCCTTTGTCTCAAGTATATGATGTCATCATCAATAGGAAGATGCCTTCTACCTCTGAGGGAACCAAGGACAATAGCAATAGCCTGTATGTTTTAGGAGTCTCTTACACAACCTTAACAAACAACTCAAAGGAGGGATTTATATGTCTGGTGTTGGAGTTTTTATTAATTGGTCTTTGGTTCTTGGAAAGGGCATTGTCAGCCCATGGAGAAATTTTTCTTTAAAGGATATATGTATTGTAGTTGGAGTTTTCCTGTGTTCACTGGGCTCCTGCAGCCATTCAGACCTAAGTAAACACACAGAGATTTATATTACTTATAAACAATATGGCTGTAGTGGCAGGTTTCTTGCTAACTAGTTCTTATATCTTAATTAACCCATTTCTATTAATCTGTAAGATGCCATGTGGCTTGTGACTTACCAGTGCTTTTACATCTTGCTTTGCTGTGTCTGGCTGGCGACTCCTGAATCAGCCTTCCTGTTCCCAGAATTCTCCTCCCTCTTTGTTTTACCTATGCTTTATGCCTGGCTATGGGCCAATCAGTACTTTATTTATTAACCAGTCAGAGCGACACATTCACAGCATATGGAGTGATATCCACAGCACTTCCTCTTTTCTTTTTCTTTTTTTAAAAAAGGAAGGTTTTAACTTTAACATAGTAAAATTACATATAACAAGCAATAATTATAGTTATAATATCTAGTCTATTTGTATTTGGCAAAATTAAAGAAGATATCCTATCTACCCTATATTTGTGAGTCTATTTCATATCTAACTTATCTTTTAACATAACTAAGGAAATTATAACTATCTAGTCTTCAACTACATCAAAGACCTCAGAAGGATATAATATTATCTAAGTAAACAGGAGTACATTGTATTCAACTTCCAAAAATCTAGAATGACAGAGACAGCTGGCTGCCTGAACGGTCATCCAAAGTTCTTCTATAAAATTGGGGCATCTGTCTTCAGCCCATAGGCCTAGAGTCTCTCAGTTACTTTTCTCTGTGTCCTGTAGAATGTCTGGCAATTTCCTCTGTGAAGCAGGAACCTGAAAGACCATTTTGCCAAGCAAAGTTTAGTGGTCACCTCCCTATGGGTCCTGCATGTCCAGTCGATCAAGCAGTCCAGGCAAGAACAGATTCTTGCCCAAATGGCTATTTTTGCCAAGAAGAAGATAAGCTCCATATAGAGTGTCTTTGATGCCCATCCTCCTCTCTGAAGTAAATTGGTGCTGCTAGGAGCAGACATATCTCACTGTCCAGAAAGTCTGAATTTTTAAAACATTTTAAATGTCATATTCTGTAGATCTTTGAAGTGTTTGAAGATTACCTACCTAATTGAATTATATCTATGTATACCTAGAAAACTTAACCTGACTATAAGTTTGACTATTATAGAAGACTAATTATTAATCTGTATTTTTAAATTATACATTACTATCTAAATAATAATAATAATAAATATAATACCTCAAATGAGAGTAGAAATATATAGAGTATAACAAAATTAAGTTTAAAATTGTATCAATAAACTAAAATCCATAGCAATGTAAAACATTTCTAAGTAAGTTGTTGTTCTTTAAAAGTAGGTTCATTAATCTACCATTTCATCCTATTATATCTATACTATCCCCTTTTTTTCTTTAGAAAGAGATTGCATTTATAATCAACCTGCTTTAAATAAAAATATTGTTTTTTCTCTGTCCCACACCAGAGGGCTCTTCTGATATGGGACAGAACAATCTCTCAACCTTTTCTTTTAGCAATAAGCTTGGGTTTAGAGAAGGAGTGAGCCAATTCCATCTTCAAAGCAACTTGGTATATTTGGGAATTTGGGTGTAGCTTCTCATACTACTTCCTGCTTGATGTAATTTTAGGATTATGGAGTAGTCTGTGAGGCTGTATTGTCTGATCCAGTTTCCTTGAAACCATTTTGGATGTTGGATCATCTGGGCCATGGTGTCATCAGAGACTTTTCAGGGGGTCTTTGCTGGTCAAACCTGATGTATCTTAATCTGGAATAAATCTATAGCCTCTTGCTTTTTGTGTAAACAAAAGCAGAGCCTCTTTTCCAAAGCAACATATCCTTACATCCAAACTTTGAAGTCAAGGTACATTTAAAATATACATATTGGTTTAACTGAGCAGCCTTTACAATCAAATGTCTTTCTGCAGTTAAAAATCCCAAAGACAGGGTTGGGGATTTAGCTCAGTGGTATAGTGCTTGCTTAGCAAGCACAAGGCCCTGGGTTCAATCCTCATCTCAAAAAAAAAAAAAAGAAAGAAAGAAAAGAAAAATTCCAAAGACAACATAATCCAGATTCTCTGTGTGATATCCATCTTTATGTGGCCTTATTTTTTATATTACTTTTTACTTTCTCTTTAAATATTTTTTTTTAAAAATACTATTTCTTTATATAACTGCATATATTCCCTTTTGTCTCTCTTCCAAGCCTACATACACTTTTACACACATTGTAAACTAGTCCAACTGAATCTGTCTTGTTGTGAATCTATTGCTTTAAGCTGCAGCATTACTAAGACTGAAAGGCAGCTGTGGCTGCTGGTTCCACCCACCTCAGCTTTCCAACATGGTGGAACTACATTTACTACCAGCTTTGGAGGAACCATGCTCACCACCAGACTCTGGGAGGCAGTGAGTCTATGCCTCAATCAAAGCAGCATATAGCCCAGAATCCTTTTTTTTTTTTTTTTTCTTTTTTAAACTAGCAAAAGCTATATCCACCATGTAGCATAGTGTGCAGCTTGGAAACACCTCTGTGAAATGTGGCATAGTTTAAGCCTGCATGCCATGAACCCACCATAGGATAGCTCAAGCCCACATATTGCCACTAACTTGAGAGAGACAACTAGGAAGCTGTTTTTTAGCTCTGTTTTAGAAACTTCTTTCTCAGGTTTTAGGAGGGAACTCTTGCCACACTAATGGCACCATTTGTAGTTGAAGTTTTCCCATGTCCCACCTAGCCCACGGTCAGGACAAATCTCGCTCATTCATCAGTCCTGCAGCCACTTGGACCCAAGTGAACACACAGAGGCTTAAATTCATTAAACTATATGGCCTAATGGCTTCTTGCTAGCTAGATCTTACATCTTAAATTAACCCATTTCTTTAAATCTTGCTTTAATGTGGCTCGTGGCTTACCAATATCTTTATATCTTGCTTTTCGTGGTGGTGGTGGCTGGCAGTGTCTCCTCACTCAGCCTTCCACTTACCAAAATAGGATAAATAATGGAATATTTTCTCTGAGTTTGTCAAATGCAAATGGACTAGACATTGTTGAGGTATTTATTGCTTGTATATATTGTATATAGTTATTGTACTTATTGTATATAGTTTTTCTTATATTAGTTATAACTTTTTTCTTTTTATTAGAATAAAAAGGGGAAATGTGGTGATATTTGTACTGAAATGTGATATTTTATTTGTATGTTGACAAATAAAGTTTGCCTAAAGATCAGAGGTCACAGTGAGCTAGGAACAGAAGTCAAGCAGTGGTAGCCCACATCCTTAATCCAATTACATGGCAGGCAGAGTCTCTGTGTGGTCAAGGACACAGCCAACTGTGGTGATACACACCTTTAATCGTAGTACCAACCATAGAGACCTGGAGGTCTATACAAACAGGCAGTGACAAGGAAGTCATGCAGCTTAGAACCAATGAGAAGGCAGAACAGAAAAACAATAAAAGTGCAGGTTAGATAGTAAGAAGCTCTCTCATGGGAAACTAGCACTCTTCACTATTTCTCTGATCTTTTTGGATATTACCCCTGTATTTGGCCCTGTGTTCCTTATTTACTAAGACTGTTTGGAAATTCGTCTACAATGTATATATTTATACACAGAATGTTGTGGGATATTTTGATCACACTGTGATACTCTAGACTGTCAATACATTTTATCTTGAATGGGGGGGCGGGGTGATGAGCCAGCAAATAGCTGACCGGAATTAGCCATAGAAAAGCCAGAAATTTGAGTAGAGAAAATGCACAGGAAGGAAAAGGCAGGGATAGAGTTTATCTTTCTTTTTGGTTTTGGGACAGGGGAAGAGATGCTTCTCTTGTGGTGTGTCCAGCCAAAAAAGCAAGGTTAGCTACACAACCTCTCTAAGCTAGTAGGTTTTCACCCCAGCCTTTGACTCCCCAGTCTTATTGATAAATAGAACAATGGAGACTTAATTTAAACCTACATTTAGAAGCCATAGCCTAAATGGCTGGTGGTGTACTGACTGTGGGACAATTGGATCACAGATGGTAATTAAAATATCAGTAGATTCATGTGCAGCCACTAAGCTGACAGAAAAACATTAACAAAATATATGTATTATAGGTTTTACTTTTTCAAAATTCATTATTGTTATTTTACCTTTTTCTTCCTTCTTCTGTATTAACTTCCTTCTCCCCTCCCTAAAGAGTCCCCTGTTAATGATCTAGTTGGTGGTATAAACCTGGGAGAATGGGGTCTAAAATTGAGGCAGGCTAAAGTCTCACATAATAGCCAACTTTACTCAGTGCATCAGACAATGTATATTTGATGGTGTTCCTGAGGGTTAAGTGAGGTCATATGAGCAAAGGTCAGGGATGGGGATACCTCAAGAAGTTCTTTTATTGTAAAGAATTGTTTTAGCTATCCTAGGTTTTTTGTTTTTCCATATGAAGATTAGTATTGTTCTTTTGAGGTCTATGAAGAATTGTGTTGGACTTTGATGGAGATTGTGTTGACTCTGTAGATTGCTTTTGGTAAGATTGCCATTTTTTCTATGTTAATTCTATCTATCAATGAGTGTGCTAGATCTTTCCATTTTCTGACATCTTCAATTTTTTTCTTTAAAGACTTAAAGTTCTTTCATATAGGTCTTTCACGTGTTTGGTTAGAGTTACCCCAAGATATTTTATATTATTTGTGGCTATTGGGAAGTGTTTTGTTTCTCTGTGTGTCTTTCTTATATCTGTGATAAGGATCACAGACAGTGACACTACAGGACTAATTAGTAAAAACATGGACTACAGTTTATCTGAGTAAAAGCCTTTGATAATTAAAGAGGATGAAATATAAAGGAGAAAATGAATAAAGTATGAATGAGAGGAAAGTACATGAATTACAGCTATGAGAAATTATATAAAAATATTATAGCATAAATGTAGATATATGTAGATACAGATATATATATATACAGGTGTAGATACTTTCAAAGGACAGCCATGAAAACCTTCTAAGGTAAGATAAAAGCAAAAATAAAACAACTACCAAACTACCAAACTAAAGTATATATTCATGTACATTAAAATAAAAAAAAGAAAAATTCTTCCAACAGACATAAAATAAAACAAAGCACAAAATGGTAACATATTCAAGGTCTACAGAGAAATCATGGAATTGATCGAATTGAAGAAAGTATATTGTTAGCATGTAACTCTCTTCTGGTTTAACATATGCTATGCAGAACAGGTAAACACTGATTGTATCCAGTTTGTATTTTTGAGTCCATGCAAACAATCAATGTTTTTGCATAATGTTGCCAGCAGTCTAAATCAGCCTGGCTAGAGAGAGGACAATCCATGTTTTCACTGGAAGATTTAGAACCAAGAACCACTTTGATATTCTCAGCCCTCTTTTCATCTCTGTCCTTTCCATACATCTACTTCAGTTTCTCTTATTACCGACTTGTAATTTTTTTATATTGTAGGTTCAGGACTGTTGAGAGCACAAAAAAAAAATGAAAGGGGGAAAGAATTATACTCAAGAATACTGTCTATGATGACATCAGTTTACAAATGCCTATTGGAACATTTTCAAATCATCTACTCTAAGATTTTAGGTATCCATTTCTTCACTGGGGTAGTGGGGTAGCTTTGTAATTTGTATATAAGAGAAGCAAAACATTTTTAGCAGGGCTCCTATAGGAAGGAGTTTCCAGAGAAGTACTGTTGCTCACAGAATCTAAACAAATCCAGGTTATTGAGCAACAGGCAGTCACTGCAGGGACCTGACAACTATTAAATTAGCATGAGGCACAGAATTAATTAAACCACAGTGAATGTCAGTTATAACTGAACACCTTATGGAAACTACAAAAGAGCTGTTTGAGAAAATGTCATTTAACTGGAAACATAGCGGGAATGGAAGAAAGATTATCCCTACAAAGGGAACAGTCTGTGCAGATGCCTTAAGGTAGTAACATGCTTAGCACTGCAAAAACCTGAAGGAAAGGTCACCATGACTTGGGTGCATCTCAACTTGAAGTCACAGTGGAAAATGCCTAGTCATGCCCATAGGAAGAAAAGAAAGTCATCTTGTGTATGGTTCTTTAGGTACAATGGGTGTTTATTTAAAATACAAAAATGATCCAGTGTCTTAAGAAGTAGGGAGGTCTGTTGTTCATAATCATCCGGAGAAGGTGTTCTTGGCAACAGGGCATCTTCCTATTTACCAAGATGCAGAGACACAGGCAACAGCAGCTCTACCAATTTCATAAATGAACCTATGCTGGTCATCTCAATAGAAAGAAAGAAATAGTATGAGAAGACTCCAATAGTGTGAGTCTAGGTGTGAACTAGTTTCTATATCAATGTTCAGTATAACAATGTCTGGGAAATGTGATCCAGTCAGACAGCTGAATCTCAGCTCTGTTTGTTGATTATGAAGGAGGAACTTGGGATCTGTGCATATGTTTCCATCATGTGTTCTGAAGACTATTGACAATTAGGAGAATTTGACTAAAATTGCTATAACTTATAGAAACTCAAGGCCATTCCCCTGTCCTAAAGGCATTCTATAGATCTCTATGAACTTGGTCCTTAGACAAGGATTCGTAACAGCATTGAGACATTCCTTTTGCAAATGGCTTTCCACTGCAGCTCTGTGATCCTTAGTATTCTCATGACAATATTTGGTACATTGGGTTTTGGTAGAAATATGATGGGGTGAGCCATATAATAAAACTGAAAAAAGAAAAAAGGAAAAGTCTTGGTTTGGAGCACAAGGGTTTTGAAAGCTTGACCAGGAGACTTTCTTTTTCTTTTCTTTTTTCTGGTCTTTTTTTCCCCTTCACTTATCTATATATTTTGCCCAGAAAGTTTTTATTTTCTGCTGGTTGGTAGGCTTAGAGCTTTAAGCAATATAAATTTGTTCTCTGACCAAATTCCTAGCCAAATTTAAATATGTAGATATTTTTGAAGATATGATATGCTCGAGAGTTCTACTCAGTGTCATACAAACACTCTTGTAGACCTTTGTACCTTGTGCCCTTGAGGTGTAGGGTCACTTTATTTCACCCAAGCACTGAAGACTCAATGAAGGAACCTCTGAAATCATACTCTGGCCTTCTCTGATGGAAACTAGACTTTTGTTAGTGAAGTTCTCAACCAGGTAGGAAGGTGCATGGGGAGATGGAAAGGTTAGAAGTCACAGAACTGTTCATGTGTGGGAAAATTCTTCAACTAGACAAATAAATGGGGTAGAGTGGGGGGGTAGAGGGCATCTGTCAGCAGGTACCTTTGTCAAGGTTCTTAAAACAAACATACAAACACACACTGCCCAAATACTTATGGAAATGTAAAAATAAAAGGAACCACCAGGCAGTGGTGGCGCATGCCTTTAATCCCAGCACTTGGGAGTCAGAGGCAGGCAGATCTCTGTGAGTTCGAGGCCAGCCTGGGCTACCAAGTGAGTTCCAGGAAAGGTGCAAAGCTACACTGAGAAACCCTGTCTCGAAAAACCAAAAAAAAAAAAGAACCAATAGTTTGTAGTGTGTTGAAAAGACTATGTATCTATGTATATAAAATAGGTTTTAAAAATGAAAAAAAATGAAACCATAAAACCTCATCCTTTGATAAATTCAACCAAAACATACTTCAAATAGAATTTGTGTATTGGAGAGTATGTGTTTCAGAACTGATTGATGGGATTACAGCACATGCAGGTCCAGAATCAATGGGCAGGAAAATCTGGTGTCCCATCCTTAAGCATCAGTTTCTTCTGGAATGTTCAGTCTTTGCTCTTTAAAGGCTTTCTTCTGTTCATTGAGTGTGACCAATTCATGTTATTGAACATATTCTGCCTTTTTCAATTGATACTGATTTAAATATTAATTAAACATAAAAACCAATCACAGTGCTGTCTAGACTGGTGTTTAGTTAAATAACAAGCATCACACCTCATCTCATTGTCACACAAAACTAACCATGACAGAAGGGATGCTTCCAAGCACTCAGAAACCAAAATGCCTGACCTTCCTCCTTTAGTATCAAAGGATGTGGTTCATCGTATTAATTAGGATATTTTCCTTGAGAAATAAAGAAGAAAGAAAGGAAGGAAGGAAGGAGAAAGAAAGGAAGAAAGAAAGAAAGAAAGGAAGAAAGAAAGAAAGAAAGAAAGAAAGGAAGGAAGAAAGAAAGAAAGGAGATCAAATAAGGATTTAGTTTCTTGTGAGAAAAACATTGACTCTTTTCTTTCTCTTTCTCTCCTCCTTCCTTCCTTCTTTTATTTATTTTTTTGGCTTGGCTTTGTCAAGAATAAATTATATGGATATTCATACAGTCATAAACAATGTGCAGATAAGTATAATAAAACTAATAATAATAATAATAAAAGAGGTAATCAATTTGGGAGGAAATGAGAGTGGGACAGAAGAAGGCTTAGAGGAAGGAAAGGAAAAAGGTGAAGAGATGTAATTATATTCTAATTAAAAGGTAGTTTTTAAAAATTAAGCAAGGAAAGAGGATCCTTACATGGACATTAAAGTGTCAGTCTCAGTGATTTTTACCACAGATCTTCCCTAAATAAATGATGCCTCTATGGAAGAGGAGGTTAATATTAATTATTAAACTTATACTTGTCTAAAGGAGTCAAGTAAAAGCTAGGTTACAGCTCTGGAAACATGCTTAAATGCAAACAATGTGATAAGTATTTTGTAATTTGTATTTTTACAAGTTTACTCTGAACAGATTTGATGAATATTTATTTATAGATTGCACGAGAAACTGGCATCCTTTAAATTATCCAAGAAGCCTAATAGTAATCGAATATACCAGAATGAATTATGGTTGAATTTATGCTAAGCACCAAAGCCACTCAGTAAATTTGCTTTAAATGAGGAAAGATAATGAAATAATTGAATTTTTTCCTGAGTAAGAAAAAGTATTTTAAGCCTCATAGTACAGTACTCACCTTTTTCTTTGTTTCTGGGGTTCAGATTTTTTTTGATATGTAAACAGCAAAGGGGGGAAATCTGTTATGGGTATAAAGAAGAAAACTGCCTGTATAGAAATAATGAAAATGAGAAATTAATCACTCTGGTGTATTTAAACAGTAGACATTGTGAAAATGTGTAATATACAGAGGCTCAAAATATAGGATGAAATCTCATTTGTGAAAGTAACTAGGTTGGGAAAACAGTCTATAAGACATCAATATCTTTTGTCCATTCATCCAGTTAAACATTTGGTGATGGAGAAAGCAGGGGCTAACGAACCTATACCCCTATAGGGTAACAGTTAAAAGCAGATAGCTATTGGGAGTAGGTGAATCAGTTTTATTTAGGGGCATGATCCACAGTCAGTCAACCAGTGGATGGACCTGTACTCATGAGTATATGAACACCACTAACTGGATCCAGTGGTTTAAAAAATCGGCACGAAGTTGAATGGAGAAATGGAGTCTGGAGGGCTTATCTGGGAAGGTAGAAGGAGGAGTAAGAAGTGAACGTGATCAAAATACATTGTAGTGTTTGGGGGTGTTGATAGGATGCCACTGCCTACTCTGAAGAAAATAAGCCACAGCCATTCACCCAGTACTGGGCTATTTTTGTTTGGTACCTTGGAGGGGCATTGTCTCTCTGTTATGGTTAACATCTTTTAAACTTCTTTTACAAATGTGTCTGTGTGTATACACACATTACACACACACACACACACACACATACACACACACACACACACACATACATATACACCCATATTTATATACATACATATATATTCATACACACACACACACATATATATGTTCATATACATTCTTTTTTAAGGAAGCTTCTACAGTAGTAGGTTTCCTTGTGTCTTTTTCAAAGTTTTTTATATTAGTAATTCCTCCCTATTACTCCCTTTCTACAATGCCCTCGCGTAAGCCACCTCATTTAACTCTTCCTACTCTCTTACGCCCTCCCTCACGTTCATTCTACCCATGCTCTATCCACTTAACATGGGAAGGAGTTTGTTTGGTGATGATGCAAGTTTTGATAACAAACAAGCAAAACATCCCAGGACAGTGACTCATGGAAAAGGGGGTGTCAGCAAGTGTTTCAGACTCTTTAAGTATTTTTCTTCTAAAGAAAAAAAATCACTAAGAAAGAAATCTGCGACTATAAGAACTAAATAGAATTGATGAAACCCAGGGATGATTCTATCTCTTGCTTGCTCTAGAGTAATGTGTTTCTTATCCTGCTGTCTTCAGTCCTGTGTCCTACTCATATATTACACATAATATATTCCCTAAATCATGTTACCATGTTTAGAGATAAATACTAACGTGCATGGGATTTTCATGAAGATTCTTGCCACAGGCAACTTTGTTATAAGCACAAATAAGAATAAATACCACCAATGCTCCCAAGTTTGTGTTCCAGGACAATGGAGCATACATATGTGATTTTTTTATAGCATCATTTCCTGCCTTTTAAATGGTATTTTCTTAAATGTGAAGGAAGATACACAATTCCTTGCTGCTCAGCCATGTTTATAGCCTTGCACCTATTGTAGTCATATGTAAATATGTATGTACACACACAAGCACATAAACAAGTCTTCGAATTTTTTATTCTTTGATTTGTTGGTATTAATCTTCAAGCATATTGGGTGGGCTAATACTTGTGTTTATCTCTTGGTTTTGTGTATTATTCTGTAAGAAATACTGAAGACTAGAGTTGTAGGTCCCCATGGTTCTGTCATCCCTTTCACTTCTTGCTCCAGCACTGAAGTACCCTTGCAAGCATCTATTCCAGCTCAGATACACAAGCCACATTTAATGTAGTAATCTTCAAGTCTGGGAAGAAGGAAGAAAACTGACTTTTCTAGAGACTTCACCATTACCATGGTGTCATGACCATTGGTGAGCAATGCTTTGTTTTAGAAGGAAGGAAGTCTTATCTTCATGAACTTGCTTCCATATAAAAGACAGTTTCTTATGTTGTGAACAATGTTCTCACACATTTCTGTGAATGGCCAAATGAAATTATGCATGGCTTTCTCCTCAGATTGTGGTACTGAAACCATGCTGTGTCATAAAACAGTCAATTCTACTCCAATTTTATTGAAAAGTTTCTCATAGGCAAATCTTCAATAACTGTTGGTCTTGATCTCTGAACATAAATTCCATCACTTGCCAAGCTTGCAGTGTGGAATGTGAGAAAGACACAGAAGCGTTTGGCTATTGCCCAGTTAACATCTAATCTTAGGCTGAAAAGCAATCTGCCCAATATTTCCATTTCCAAAGAGAATTCTTTATGAGCTTTAGGACAGGTTTGCCTTTCAATTGGAAGAGTTGAATAGTGTCTATAGTAGGGGAGATGCTGCCAGCAGGTGATAATTCTGAATTTCACCTCATCATTAATGCTTCGGACCTCCAGGGAAGTCACTGTGCCTTTGACGAAGGTCGAAGCATTTTATAACCTTAATAAAGGCTCATAGCCCTAGGAATAGCAAGTGTGGGGAACTGATTTAATAAAAATATAACTAAATTTCCACTTTACATTATATCGTCTTGAGAATTTAAAATGAAAATCAACACATGAATAGTATAATGCCCCTCAAACTTCAGAGCTATTAAAATATAATTCACATATATGACATTATTCAAATGGAAATTATCTTTTATTTTTTGAGACTAATATTTTCCTAAAATTTTAATATTTAAATTGTCTAATATTTTAAAAGATACTGTACAGAGACAAATAGATACCTTATTCGATAGGAACTCAAAATCAAAATCATGATACTTCTCATTGTAATTTTGTTTCCATATGGAATTTAGTTTTCTCCGTTTGGAGGTGTAAAATGAGAATAAAATCACAAGCAAAAATGATTATAAAATCTTCGTTGCCATTTACACCCCCAAGGGATGAGCCATCTGTGTCAAATGTTATTAATAAATCATAATTTTGTGGGATTTTTAAGAGGTAGTGATAATTTATGTCAGTGAATACTTTTTCCTTTTCTGAGGCTTCTACTGCCTTCCATCAATTGTCAGTCACTGGCCATGTTTTTGAAAACTGAGAAAGGAAACAAAGGTTGCTTTGTCAGCACTGGGAGGGAATAATATTTCATCTTTGTTGACCTTCACAGAAACCTTTAGAGGAAAGCGTTATTATTCCTATTCATAGACTGTCGATCAGAAAGGTTAAATAATTTTGCAAGGTCACCCTCTTGATGAGTATCAGAGCTGAGTTCTGATGAATTTTCTCAGTGCAATAAACCACACTGTCTATTGCAGAGAGAGACAAGAGTCCAGGAGTCTGGAAAAACAACATCCACTAGGTCACTAGCAGGAGTGTCTATGGTGATTCCTGAATGAAGCAGGAAATTGACCTGTGGATTGTTCCTCAAGGCAAATGTTAGAGAGAAAGGAATGTCAGGCTGAACTAGATATGGTAAGCGTGTGCTTTGAGTTGGAAACCCAAAATGGAAAGTTGAACAGTTAACCTTATAACTAGTAGAAGGCTTCTAGTTTTCCAAAAAACATGGAGGATATCAGAAGATCACTCTCACATCAGGCAATATAGTTGGAGGTTTATATCTAGAATCCCATAATCCTGCTTTTCTTTACCAAAGTCTGCTTCCCTTACAAGTATTTGCACACTTTCTGTTTTCTCTAACAGCTGTTATGCTCTGTGATAGCTATTCAACTATTTTATTCCCAGCACCTATGCATAGTATGGCATTAAAACATATTTGAGAAAGATGGAAGTGGGAGACAAGAAAGGGAAGAAGCAAAGGAGGGAATGAGAGGGGGAAATAAAGAAGCAGAAGAGAAGAAAGAAGACTTTTAAAATATATGATAATAAAGGTACTTAAGGACTTGAGCTGAGAAGAGGTGCTTATTGAAGATATGATAAGCTATCTAAAAGATCAAAATTGATTTTCTTTTCTATTTTCTTTTTATGAAATAGTTTCTTCTCTCTTGTAGTATATCCTAACCATAATTATCATGAGAAAGGTAACCCAGACCCAGAAAGACAAATATATTCACTTATAAGTGGATATTAGCCATTAAGTAAATGATAGCTATGCTACAATCCACAAATCCAGAGAGAATAGGTAAAGAGGAGGGCTTTAGGGAGGACACATAGACCTCCCCAGGAAGGAGAAATAGAATACATTTTGTGGGTAGACTAAGGGTGAGTGGGAATGAGAATAGGAGGGATCAGGTTGGAGGAGGGATGGAGGGAGTGAGTGCAGCTGGAGTTGGGGAGCACTGGGGGAGTGGTACAGAAATCTAGTGCAGGGGAAATGTCCTGAAATCTATGAAGGTGATCTTGGTAAGGAATCCTAGCAATGGAGGATACAGAGTCTGAACTGTCCATCTTCTGTAACCAAGCAAGGCTTCCAGTAGTGGGACTGGATTGCAATAAAAATTGATTTTAATTTAAAGGTGTGTACTGTGCTTTGAAAATGACCCTCCAACATCTTCCTGAACGGTTGTGTGCTGTTGTCTCAGAACGGGCTAGTCATGTACACATTCACGTAGGTTAACACATCTTTAAAATAATCCTAACATTTTCTTGGAGAAGAAGCTTCTAGGCAGAGGAAGAATAGTTGAAAGATGGAGCAGCACTTGTGTTGGTAAACTTGAGCAATACCAAAGACCCTGCAGTTGCTAAAGAAGAATGATGTGGGATTGTATGAAATAAGTGAAGACATTTCTGCTTGCTACATGGAGCAGGGTGGGGGAAAGCCCATTCCTGAGGCCAAATGAAGCAGCAAAGCATGATGGTGGTTTAGGCTAAAGAGGCAGCAATGAGAAGACTGTGGAATGATGAGGCCAAAGGCACAGGAGGGAAAGCTGACAGAGCTGGTCAAGAGCTTTCATGCTGGGGCTGAGCAGAAAGATTTCCAATCCATGACCAGATTGAAATGAGCAAGTTAAGTAAGGTTAGGGTGTGCTGCACAAGTTAGATGAGGATCTTCATTACAAATGACAATGTTTGGTTAAATCCAAAAGAAAATGATGCTGAAAAAGGATGAGGCAAGGGCAAGGAAATGGATAAAATGAACTGAGGGTTAAATACTGTCCCCATTTTAGACTTTAAGGACGTGGAAGCTGTGTGCTTACTACCAGTGTCTGGGAAAGACTGACCACATCCGAAACCCCGCTTTCCCTTCAAGCCAGATGAAGCTGCATTGCTGGAACTCTGTCTCCAGAATTTCTGACCTTGGGCCTGTCCTATTGCTAATGAAGAGCCATTTAAGTGAGCTATGAGCAAAATGGCCAGCACTGACTTTCAGTGAACCCCAAGATGGATCCACCTGGAAGTTAATGTCCTCCACAGTTAATACGTGAAGCCTCAAGATAATGACTTATTTCTTCTGCTTTCTCTGAAATTGTCAGTGGCTGATAGTTTAACCAGCGATACATGCAGGGTTTTTCTCTAGCCACTCTGGGTGAAACTGAGGCTGACTCTTGACACTGGGAGAGAGAGAGGACTAAAAGTGTTTCATGCCAGTCTTGCTCTCCAGGCCTCTGTCATCAGTTCAAGGACAACTGGTAACTTTCCTATAAGCAGGTATTAAGACAACTACAATGCTGTTGGATCAGGCCCAGGAAAGATAAACATGAGGATAAGCATAAACAATTTTAACATAAAAGCACATTTTTGTTTTAATACAATATAAGGAATGACACAGTGCAATCTAGAATAGTAGCTAGATCCTCCTAATATGTAACTTAGGGCAGTATTACAAATAAATAAAGAGTATGGAAGTGTGGAGTCTCAGTTCTTGTTGGTGGAAATAAATTTTAAAGTTGAAATGGATATGAGAAAAACAAATTAAATGTAATATTTTTATGCCGGAGGTATAGCCAAACAAAATGGAATATAAAGGACTGTGAGGAGGAAGAATTCATCAGAGAGGTAAATTATATCTACAGGCATGGTGCTCCTGCCTTAGAATTGAAGAAAATAGGGAGATGGATTATTATTCAATATTTTCATGCATTTCAAGAACATTTCTTCATAAAAATATAATATTACCACATGCTTACTCTAGAAACAAAATCAAACAAGCCAAATAGGAATCTTTTCTCCCAGCTTCCATCAGATGGGAGGATGTGTGTTATGAAGCAATGAAGACAAAGAGATTCAAGGCTGGAAAATTTCAGCAGTCATCCCTCAAAGCTCATGTCTACTAACTGGATCCTAATTTATTATGTGTCAAAATAGTCATAATAGGCCCATTTTCTTCCTATATTGTGTGCATTTGGGCTTAAACATATCTTAGCTATAATTCTTTACTAATTTCTGAATGAAATTTAGAGCTAAAAGATGTTTTATGGGATCCTTAAAAGAAGAAACTATTTTTATCAAAAATCATTGTTTGTATTTGTTACTAAAGCTTATTTACAAAAGTAAAGAATCTAATAAATGTCAGAATGAAACACTCACATAAAAATAAGAAAATTAATAATCATTCAATAAATGACAAAATGGTTAACTTATAAAGAAACGATATAAGCAAATTCAATATCCTTATATTTGTGGATAAGTCAGCAAAGTTCTTTTTAAAAAGTCAGTATCTAAGTTTAGAGGAATCTTTTATGAGAAATACAGGCTTTTCATATATTAAGTAGATAATAAATTGATATCATTAGGACAAATTGTTAATATACCAATATGTTACTAAACTACTAAAATGTTGGTTTTCTTTAATATATTTTAAATTTAGAAATGTATTTAAAGAAAAAAAACATTGGTTAATAAAGTAATAAAATTTTTATTGAAGTATTAATCAGAAATGGTTTATTATAAACATTGAATATTAAAAAGTAAGATTTTAATAATAAATTATAGTATTGTTGTTAAAATTAGTTAATTCTATTAGAAATATTTTAATATACCACAAAGGCAAATAATTAGAATATCATTTCCATAGATGAAAATATTCAATTTGAAAAAAATACATAAATATCTATAGAATGTGAAAGGAAATTCATCAAAACATTAGCTTTAATAAAAGGAAAAGATAGAGGGGCTTTTAAATCCTTTTTTGGGCACAATTGTTGCTTAGTTGAGCAGTGGTTATTTGAGTAAAGTAGGAATATAAACAAGCCATTAAATATCTGCAAGTTTCACCCTTGCTGAGGAAGCCTCAGACTGACAGCTCAGGGAATAATGTATGAATTCCAAAAAGTAGCATGAATTCTTCCTCTTATGAAAGAACCATGAGACCCTGCATTCTTAATGCAAGACTGTGAAAATGCCAGCTTTTATGAGCTGATATAAAAGATCCATGCACATAAACTCCCAATTCAATTTGTTCACTTTGCTGAGAGATGGATACTCTGTGTGCTGGACATCCGCCGTTGGTTCAGAGTCTGGACATGTGGCAAGCCCACTCTAGGCTGCCCACCTCAGCCTTCCCAGTAGCACATAGGCTGTGCCTTTTATGTATTACTTGTACTCAAAACACAGATTGTTTTCTTTATGTCTACTAATATCATGTCCTCACAGAATGTCTTCATTCCCTATTTCATACATTTCTCTCTTCATACGTTTTGGTCATTTGTTTATTCCTTTGTGGTAAATCACTGTTTCTGCTGCTCATCTTCTCTGAGGCAGAAGATCTCTCACTATTCATGAAAACCTCCTAGGTTAGACAAGATTCAGTCCATTTCATATTTAAATATTAAGCATCTAAAATTTTAATAATTGATCACAGACCCAGTTTTTCTCTAGTGCCGCAGCTAGTTAGATAATAGTCGAAAAGGCAGGAATCTTAAGGGATGATCAGTCCTGTTTATTGCCCAATGCTAACCATATTCAGGAAAGGTAAATGATTTTCTGCCTTGTATTTCATTTTATTTTACTTATCTCATTTTTTAGAAACAAAATTTTACATGTAGCCCAGGATGACTTACACTTTTCTGTCTCTTGTATCAGTTTCTTTGTGCCACTTACAGGCCTGTGCCAACACAGGTGACTTTTTATTAATTAATATTCATTTTCCCATACCAACCAGTTCCCCCTCTCTCCCCTCCTTCCACTCTCCCCTCACCATACTCCCACCCCCATCCACTCCTCAGAGAGGGTAAGACCTTCCATGGGGCGTCAACAAAGTCTAGCATATCAAGTTGAGGCAGGCCCAAGCCCTGCACCCCCCCATCTGTATCAAGGCTGGGAAGGTGTCTCAACACAGGGAATGGTCTCCAAAAGGTCTGTTCATGCACTAGGGATAAATCCTGGTCCCACTACTAGGGGCCCCACAAACAGACCAAACCATGCAACTCTCACCCACATTAGAGGGCCTATTTTGGTCCCCTGCAGGTACCCCAGCTGTCAGTCCAGAGTCCATAAGCTCCCACAAGCTTCGGTCAGCTGTCTCTGTGGGTTTCCCCATCATGATCTTGACCCCCTTGCTCATACAATTCCTCCTCTGTGTCTTCGACTGGACTCCATGTGCTCAGCCCAGTACCTAGCTGTGGATCTCTGCATCTGCTTCTATCAGTCACTGGATGAAGGCTCTATGATGACAATTTGGGTAGTCACCAATCTGATTACAGGGGAAGGCCAGTTCAGGCACTCTCTCCGCCATTGCTAGGAGTCTTAGCTGGGTCATCCTTGTGGATTCCTGAGGATTTCCCCAGCACCAGGTTTCTCCTTAACTCCATAATGGTTCCCTCTATCAAGATGTCTGCTTCATTGCTCTCTCCCTCCATCCTTCCCCCTGCTTGACCATCCAGTTTCCTCATGTTCTCATCCCCCATCCCTTCCCCTCTCCCCACCCCAGTTTACCCAGGAGATGTTACCTATTTCCACTTCCAAGGGAGACTCATGCATGTGCCTCTTAGGGTCTTCCTTGTTTCCTAGTTTCTCTAGTATTGTGGATTGTTGCAGAATTATTCTTTGCTTTACATCTAATATCCACTTATGAGTGAGTGCATAACATGTTTGTCTTTCTGGGTTTGGGTTACCTCACTCAGGATGATTTTTTTTTCTAGTTTCATCCATTTGTCTGCTAATTTCATTATGACTTTTTTTAACAGCTGAATAATATTCCATCGTGTAATTGTACCACATTTTCTTTATCCATTCTTTGATTGAGGGGCATCTAGATTGAGCAAGTGTCCTCATGATGTGATTGAGCATCCTTTGGGTATATGCCCAAGATTGGTATATCTGGGTCTTATGGTAGATTGATTCCCGACTTTCAGAGAAATTGCCATATTGATTTCCAAAGTGGCTGTACAAGTTTGTATTCCCACCAACAGAGGAGGAGTATTCTTGCTCCACATCCTCTCCAACATAAGTTGCCATCAGTGTTTTTGATCTTAGCAATCCTGACAGGTGTAAGATGGTATAACAAACTCATTTTGAGTTGCATTTCCCTGATGACTAAGGATGTTGAGCTATTCCTTAAATGTGTTTGGCCATTTGAGATTCTTCTATTGAGAATTTTCTGTTTAGGTCTGCATCCATTTTTAATTGGATTATTTGGTATTTTGATGTCTAGTTTCTTGAGTTCTTTATATGTTATGGAGATCAGCCCTCTGCCAGATATGAGGTTGGTAAAGATCTTTTCCCATTCTGTATGCTGCTGTTTTGTCTTATTTACTGTGTCATTTGCCTTATAGAAGCTTCTCAGTTTCAAGAAGTCCCATTTATTAATTTATTGTTGCTTTCAGTGTCTGTGCTACTGGTGTTATACTTAGGGAGAGATCTCCTGTGCCAATGTGTTCAAAGTTACTTCTTATTTTATCTTCTATCAGGTTAAGTGTGACTAGACTTACACTGAGTTCTTAGATCCACTTGGACTTGAGTTTTGTGTATGGTGGTAGATATGTGTCTATTTGCATTCTTCCATGTCAATATCCAGTCATTTGTTGAAGATGCTTTCTTTCTTCCATTGTACAATTTTGGCTTCTTTGTCAAAAATTAGGTGTTCATAGATATACAGATTAATGTCAATTCCATTCCATTTATCCCTGTGTCTGTTTGTATGCTAATACAAAGCTGTTTTTATTATGATAGCTTTATAAGAGCTTGAACTCAGCAATGATGATTCCTCCAGAAGTTCCTTTTTTTTTTTGTATAGGATTGTTTTGGCTATCCTTGGTTTTAGTTTTAGTTTTTGTTTTTTTGTTCATATGAAGTTGAGAATTGTTCTTTTGAGGCCTCTAAAGAATGGTGTTGGGTCAGTCTCCCTTGTTTGCTGACCCACCAGCAGCCCATGAGCTGGTGCCCCTGGGTTGGGACGCGGCGCCCGTGCTCCTGAGGCACAGTGGCCGCCATGGCCCTCCATGGCCAAGTACCTGGTCCAGATCATTGTGATGGGTGTGCAGGTGGTGGGCAGAGCCTTTGCCCGGGCCCTGAGGCAGGAGTTTGCAGCAAGCCAGGCAGCGGCTGATGCTTGGGGTCGAGGTGGGCACCAGTCTGCAGGTGCATCCAACCTCTCTGGCCTCAGCCTTCAAGAGGCCCAGCAGATTCTCAATGTCTTCAAGCTGAATCCCGAGCGGGTCCAGAATTATGAACACCTATTTAAGGTGAATGATAAGTCCGTGGGAGGCTCTTTCTACTTGCAGTCAAAGGTTGTCTGTGTGAAGGAACGTCTAGATGAGGAACTCCAAATACAAGCCCAGGAAGTCAGAGAGAAAGGGCAGATGCCCAAAACGTGACTGCTGGCCACTCCCTACCCCACCTATTGCCTCATAATTTATAGCTTGGTAATAAATGTCTTTTCCATGTTAAAAAAAAAAAAAGAATGGTGTTGGGGTTTTGATGGAGATTGCATTGAATCTGTAGATTGGTAAGATTGCCACTTTTACTATGTTGATTCTACCTATCTGAGAGCGTGAGAGATCTTTTCATTTTCTGATATCTTCCTTAATTTCTTCCTTCAATGACTTAAGTTCTTGTCACACAGGTCTTTCACTTGTTTGGTTAGAGTTACCCTAAGATATTTTATGTTATTGTGGCAGTTGTTAAGGGTGATGTTTCTCTTTCTTGGCCCTTTTATCATTTGTATATAGGAGGGCTACTGATTTGTTTTTTTTTGAGTTAACCTTGTATCCTGCCACATTACTGAAGATGTTTATCAACTATAGGAGTACAGAATTTTGGGGATAACTTATGTATACCCTCATCTCATTGCAAATAGTGAAAATTTGACTTCTTTCTTTCCAATTTGTATCCCTTTGATCTCCTTTTGTTGTCTGATTGCTGTGGAACTTTGAGTACTATATTGAATAGATATGCAGAGAGTGCACATCCTTGTCTTGTTTCTGATTTTAGTGGAATCACTCTGAGTTTCTCTCCATTCAGTTTGATGTTGGCTGTTGCTTTGCTCTATGTTGCCTTTATTATGTTTAGGTACGTTCCCTATATTCCTGATCTCTCCAAGACCTTTATCATGAAGGGTTGTTGGATTTCGTCAAAGGCTTTTTCAGCATTTTTTTTCTTTCAGTCTGTTTATATGGTGGATTACCTTGACAGATTTTTTTTTTTTATTTGTTGAACTATCTCTGCCTCTCTGGGATGAAGCCTACTTGAACATGGTGGATGATTTTTTTTATGTGTTCCTGGATTCAGTTTACCAGTATTTTATTGAGTATTTTTGCATCAATGTTCATGAGGTCTGTAATTCTCTTTCCTTGTTGTGTCTTTGTGTGGTTTGGGTATCAGGGTAACTGTAGCCTTGTAAAAAGGAGTTTAGCATTGTTTCTTCTGTTTCTATTGTGTGGAACAATTTGAGGGATATTAGTATTAGCTCTTCTTTGAAATTCTGGTAGAATTCCACTCTATCATAGTGGAGAAGATGGCACTATCACTTTGGAGGTCAAATGCTACTCATTAAGCTTACTTCTCTGAGCCATTCACCTAAACCAGATGCATTCTTCAGGGACCCTTTCTGTGAGTCAACCAACACCCATGTGACACAGAGGCTACAGAATCCAAACAGGGCATTCCTTCAGAGACGGGGGGGGGGGGTGAAGAGGGAGAGGGAGGGAGAGAGAGAGAGAGAGAGAGAGAGAGAGAGAGAGAGAGAGAGAGAGAGAGAACTGGAAGTCTGCTTCTCTTTAAAGATAGATGCCTGCTTCTGTTTCAGTATATCAACTAGATTAAAGGCTCAGGAGACTTTAACAAAATGTAATATAATCTGGTTTGTTAGTGGCATTTAATGAGTTTTCTTTAATCAAGAAAGAAAATCTGGTCATAGGCAGATCTTTCCTAGACAAGGGAAATTCTGGTTGTTGTTTTTTGTTTGTTTTGTGTTGTTAGTTTGTTTGTTTTGTTTTTCCTTTTTAAAAATAATACAATAAAAAAGAGAACACTCTTAGGAATACAAATTGTAATGTAATGTATCACCACTCTGTCCTTCCACATTTGTCCCAGAGTGCTCCAAAGACAAAAACTCTGGCCAAAAGGAATTGCATCTTTCCTCAAATACAACCAAACAGCGATTCATTTTTGAAAATAGAAAGAAAAAGATAAAAATAAGCTATTATTGCTGTATTTCAAAGTTATTCAAGCTTCCAATGATTAGTAAATGATAGCACTGTAGAACACAGTGACAATGAACCTTGCATTATTAAATGATATTACATTTTTCTAAATAATTATACTGAAAATGTACATGTTTTCCTTTTGAATTCATGCTGAAAGCACTGATGTTATTTTATCATTTTTAAAAATGGGTGTGGGGAAACTAAACGTTGTATCTCAAAAGAACTTTGCTCTCTGATGGTGGTCCTTGCTATAAACTGAGCCCCTTCTAATCAGTTTAGGTCTCTTTATATGAGCTGTGGTTCTAAGGGATATTTCCTCCAGTAAACTTCTTCCTTGGGAACAATTAACTCTCCAATTCAAAGATAGCTTAAAGTGCTGAGAAGTTAGCTACATGACCTAGTTAAAAAAATCACTTAGTATAAATGCAACCTGCTCAGTCTGTTTAGTGTTCCTTGTAAGCACATGCTTTCAGGGATGCTACTTGGTATTGGATAACTATTAGGGAGCTGGTTGTCCTGACCTCAGCAGTCCTTAGTTCCTGTAGTTGTTTGTCTATGGTTGGGGCCCCATGAGACTTCCTCCTTCCATGTTAGCCTGTCTTTTGGTGTTGTACTTTTTCAAGGCCTGTTTAGGAGGCCACGATTTCAAGAGACAGGAAGGGGGAATATACATAAGAGGGACCAGAGGGAGAAAAGGGTAGAGGGAAATGATGTGATTATATTTTATTTAAAAGTTTAATTAAAAAAAGATGAATGGAGAAAATGTTCAGGAGTAATAAAAATGATTCCATGTTTTCTAAACTATGATTAATATGTTCAATAACTAATAATTAAAATTTAAATAAAAATCACATAGTAAACACTAAATGCCTCTAGCTGACCACTATTTATCATTTTTCATAATTTCAAAATAAGTATTAAAAATGTCAAATTATTAAGGGCATACTATTTATGTTACATGATTGTGTTCAAGATATACCTTAACATCATTCCTTGAATTTCTTTTTTCTCATATATTACAAATTTCTTAGTAGACTATATTTTGTCAATTTTTTTTCCAAAGCCATTTTTTGTTTGTTTTGTTTTATCATTAGGAGAGAGTAAAACTTTAACTGTAATTTGAGCATTTGAGAGAAAATTGAAATGCAGATTGACCATTGATGAGATTAGAATAAAACGTGCTTGTCATAAATACAACTAGTCGCTGGACCTGCTGCTGCTGAGCTACTGCCCCCAGCCCCAGCTGACTTCTTCCACTGAGGAACAGATCACATCGGCCACAACTGGTGAGCAATTCTTATGTCCTATGGCCCACACCCTCTCATCTCAACACCGGCACTCCTGCTGAGTCCTGTCCTAACCCCAGAGGAATCCCTCTGTTCTGGTGCAGCCCTCGGGAGAGTGATGAGTGGGTGAGTGACCTGCCTGCCAACTGGACTGCTGCTACTCCCTGGATTCTGCTCCCCCAAGACCCACACTGCTGCCAAACCCTTCCCACCTCATCATCCTCCCAGTGGTCAGCCATTCCCCAGAACTCTGACACACTCCATAGGCCCAGACAGAGTACACACCAGTTGGAGGAACAAACCCCATAGGCCCAGTTACAGTACACACTATTTAGAAGAACAGACACCACAGGCCTAGACACAGTACACACTAGTTGGAAAAATAGTCCCAGCAGCTCTACCAGAGGCCAGGCTGGTTCTAAGTATCCCAGAAGAGGACTCAGACTTTACTGGAGGCCAGGCCAGATTCAGAAATCCAAGAAGACTTTGGCTTTACCAGAGGCCATACCTGGTCATGAGACCCAAGTCTGGGAAAACCCCAGTGGAGACACCCTATGAAACCTAAAGACTCACTAGTCACTAGAACCCTTGGCTACTTAGCCTAGAAGACCAGAGAAGAAACAGAAAGCAAGGAACAAAATACCCACCCAACAAAGACAAACACAGGAATCAACACCTAGACCTATAATCATCCTAAATCCAGATGCCTGAACAGTAGTGTAAGACTACAATCCATAACATAAAGGGCAATATGTCACCATATTGCTAGCCTTTGAGATTTTGAGTAGGTTACCAATCCCTAAAGTTCTTTACAGGAATTTATTTTCTTTAAACATTGCTTTCTTTTCTTTGATGTCTTCATGATTCTCTAAAACAATTTTTTTCTGTACTTTATCACACTTTTCTGTAAACCTTTCTCTGTGTCTTATTAAAGCCTTAGAAATGGGCTTGAGTAACCACTCTCTACTTGTCACAGTCCCTCTTAGTACACCTCATACATATCAAATAACTGAAGGACACTGGTTGGAATCATGTGTCCTTCAAATTTCATATGTTGGAACTTATTGTCTAATATACTAAAAGTTGAGGTCTATTGAAGTTATTGTGTCTCTGCCCTTGTGAAATGAATCAATGCTCTCTTAAAATCCTGGAGACATTCACGTCTCTGCTCTTCTATTACATATGAACAAAACAGAAAGTTCTTAACATTGAAGCATACAAAAAGAGCCTTAACCAGATCCACATCTGCTTGCATCTTGATCTTGAACTTGCCAGCCCCCAAAACTAAGTAGTAAATTTCCATTGTAAATAAATTGCCCAGTATATGGTATTCTGTTATAGTAGCTGAAACAGATTGAGACACTCAGAGTTGGAAAGTCACTTGTTTGCACCATTTTGTGTACAGAGAATAAAAATAGTAACAACTACCTGAGGCTAATGATCAAATATCTGCAGCATAGAGCTAAACTTGAATGTAAATATTCATATTCATATATTCCTAGACCAAAACAATATTTGTGAATGAAGGATCCTCAAAATAAGTAAGATTTTTTACAACCAGCACTTATACCTGGGAGGATACAATAGATATGCCTATATAAGAACAATTCTAATCTCAGCAAAAGACTACAGTTAAACCTTTTAAAACCAAATCAATAAGTCCTTAAACTCAAAATCAACAAGGAGATATAATTCAGTCACATGTGAGAATTTATTTCTACATCAGGAAAATTATATCCTTCACAAGAATTGATGAAATATTTTGTGTCTCTCTTGTGTGTGTGTGTTGTCCTAAATACTGTAAACAAGCTCATTTAAATGACTTATACAGAAATAATAAATTCTACTCAGCAAATTTGTTTTATTATAAACAAATTATTTCTTTGTGTCAAAAGAAACTAAAATATATCATTAAAGTAATTATAATTTCTGCAATTAACTTTCAAAATTATCCAGATAAATATTGTTTATTGCAGCAAGATCCAAGCTAGCTTCCTATTCACTAACTTGTGAGTAAAGAGAAAGAAAAGTTGTTCTGAATGGACTCAGCAGTCTTTACTTCAGGTGGCCAAGAAGCTCAAATGCTGGGACACACTTATGCTTCTATCTCAGAGGTATGACATGTTGAACAAATATTCACATTCACGGTTTTTGTTTACTTATTTACAATAATTTTCAGTTACTGAACTGGTTATTCTTGGTTGTCAACTTGACAACATCTGGAATTAACTAAAAACTAAGCTTCAGAGTATACCTTTGAGAGATTTTTTTTTTTAATAGATAGTTTGAGGTGGGCAGATTCACCTTAAATCTGGGCCACAGCCTTTCTGGTAGCAGTCTATCTAGATAAAGGCCATGGAAGAAAGTAGTGCTTGTTCTTTGCGTGCTTGCCCCCACTCTTGCTGAAAAGTTCATTTCTTCTCCAATATTAGAACCTAGTTCTTTGGGAGTGGAGTCTGGTGTATACTGCAGATCATCTGAGATACCCTGCCTTGTGGACAGAACAAGTATTAGATTGTTCTTGAACTTCCCATCCTCTGACAGCTATTGTTAGAGTAGCTAGACCACAGCCTATAAGCTAATCTATTAAATATATATGTATATATATTCATACATACATATATATATATATACATATATATATATATGTACACACAAGGATTTTATATATATTATAATATATAATATATAATCATTTTATCAGTTCTGTTTCTCTAGAGAACTCTGACTAATATACTGGACCATTCTACACAGTGGTGAGCTGTAACAAACATTGTACTCTTTCTTCATGTCTTGGGTATTCATTCCTTTTGTCTATGTCATTATACCTAGTTAAAGCATCCATGATTGGATTCACATCTAACAGTTGGTTTCAGCTAGACCCATTAAAATATCAGCATTCTTATAGGAGAAACATGAATCTGAACATTGCTTGTGGCTAATTTCAGAGATTCAGGAAGGAGTGGTCAGGAAGTCCATTTTCAGAGGACCATCTTCTGTAAACATCCCTGGAGAGATAGAGGAAGTTCATGGGACCTAAGAGAGGAGACAATATCAAAGCCCAGATTTGCTGCCTATAGATTTTTTAAGTGGGTTTTTGTAGAAGGGACCCATCAGACTTCCAAGAATTACATGACAATATCACCAATGGGCTTAGCTTGAGTAAGATGGAATACTAATGATGATGTCTTTTGAGGGGGAAAGAAACAACTCTGTAGATGTCTCTGGCCTTCTCCAGTGATTTAGACTTGTACTGGCATAGAATAAAGCCTTTCTTAAGAGTCTGCTGTAAAAATATAAATTAATATCAGTAGATCAGAACTTACATGATCTATAAATAGCTCAGTACAACCTAATTCTCAAAAGAATGGAAAGGGGATCATTTAACTTCAGGGGAAAAAAAGGAGAAATTAGGAGACTGAGGTCTTGTCAAGGAGCCCTAAAATTGAAGCAGTGGATGGTTCCATTATCAGAACCTTGGAGTGCAGAACCCAAGAAAAGTACTCGGTTCTGAAGGGCCTTAGCAATTATTCTGAGGGAGAGGAAATTGGTGGATGAAGATACAATTCAGAGTTACATGTCTTAGACACATATATCTGTGGTTGCTCTTTAAAGTATGAACCTTTTCTAATTAGTTTTTTTATCGATATGACAAAGAACACACAATCACGGCTGAAAAGTTTTCACTGCTTTGAAATAAATATTATGCTCTTTTATTCCTAAATCTTCTCTCTCTCTGACTCCCTTTCTCTCTCCCTCTCTCCCTCCCCCTTCTCTCTTTGTGTTTATGTAGATGTATGGAGAACATATGCATAAGTCAGAAGTCAAAACTGAATGTCTTTCTTAATAGCTCTCCATTTAGTCTTTGAGATAGCATCTCTCACAGAATCCATGGTTGACCAATTTAACCAAACTGGTTGGTTAGTGAACTCTTGGGATTCTTGGGACTCTACTGTTACAGCATGGGATTTACAAATGTTTGCCTCTATAGTTTACATGAGCACTTAGAAATTCAAACTCAAGTCTTTATACTTGTACTGCAAATAATTTACTGACTGAATCATCTCTCCAGACTCTTATTTCTTCTTGCTTTGTTTTGTTTTTGTGTAATCTGTGAACTCTGGTACATGTGGTTCATATTCTTAAAGTAAAACTATACCAAGTATAAAGTAAGCATATAGTAAGTGATTCCCTGCCAAAACTCTATTTGAATAAGCACTTATCTTGTCTCTCTTTCTTAATATCTTTTTAAATTTAAAGATATTTTATTATTTTTACTTTTAATTTTATATAAATATATACATGTGTGTGTGTGTGTGTGTGTGTGTGTGTGTGTGTGTGTGTGTGTCTTTGTGAGTATATAGATATGACTGTAGGCTACAGCAGAGGCCAAAGGTTAAGATTGCCCTGGAGCTGAACAGGCAGCTACCTAAAGTGGGTAAGGGAACAGAATTTCTGGTTCCCTATAAGAGCCAGATGCACTCTTTATTTTAATTAATTTTTTTTATTTCTCTTTATTAAGAATTTTTCTACTCACTCCACATACCACCCACAGATTCACCCTCCTCCCTACTCCCACCCCCAACCCTCTCTCCCAAGCCACCCTGCATCCCCACATCTCCCAAACTGAGGTCTCTCATGGGGAGTCAGCAGAGTCCAGCACACTGAACCTAGGCAGGTCCAAGCCCCTTCCCACTGCATCAAGGCTGTACAAGGTGTCACACCATAGGCACTGGATTCCCAGAAGCCTGCCCATGCACCAGGGACACATCTCGATCCCCCTGCCTGGGTGCCCCCCAAACGGTTTGAGCCAAACAACCGTTTTCTATATCTAGAGGGCCTAGTCCATGGGGGCTCCACAGCCACCAGTCCACAGTTAATGGGTTTCCACTAGTGTGTGGCCAATCATCTCTGCACATCTTCCCATCATGATCTCAACATCTCTTGCCTGCAGAATCCCTCCTTTCTCCCATCAGCTGGATTCCCGGAGCTCATCCTGGTGTCTGGCCTTGGATCTCTGCATCTGCTTCCATCAGTCATTGAACAAAGGCTCTATGATGACAGCAAGGTTATTTGCTAGGCTGGTCACCAGAGTAGACCAGTCTAGGCACCCTCTGGACCACTGCCAGCAGACCAAGGTGGGATCATCTTTGGGGATCCCTGAGAGCCTCCCCAGCACCCTGCCTCTTCCTATTCCCATGATGTCCTCATCTATCATGTATCTTCCTCCCTGCCCTCCGATTCTGTAATATCTTAAGTGTTTATTTCAAGTTGAAAGTGGCATAGAGAGGAAGTTTATAAAGAATTCATGGGGAAACATTGACTAGACCTGAGTTTCTTTTTCTGTAAAATTTTCTTGTACAAGAAGACCAAGCTACAGAACTGTAACATACATCCAGGGTGCCTAGGTCAGTTCCATGCAGGTTTCCTGCCCATCAGTTCAGTCTCTGTTAGCCCCTATGAGTCCAAGTTAGTTGATTCTGTGGGTCTTCTTGTGGCATCTTGACCCCTCTGGCTCCTACACTCCTTTCTTCTCCCTCTTCTGCAGGATTCCCTGAGCTCTAATGTTTGGCTGCGGGTCTCCAAACAGTGGGAGCTCTTAAGTATACTCATAGAAAGAAAAAGATACTACATTCTAGTATATGATATTTTGTTTGTGTTCTGACAAATAAAGCTTGCCTGGAGATCAGAGAGAGGAGCTAGCCCCTAGTTAACCAGGGAGGCCAGGCAGTGGTGGCATTCACCATTAGTCCCAGCACTTGGAAGGAAGAAGCAGGAAGATCAGGAGTTCAAGGCCACCCTGAGCTAAATGAGATTGAACCAGTCTAAAAAAGAAACAGAGCCCGGCTCACACTTTTGATTCCAGCACTTGGGATCTCATACCTTTGATCCCAGCACATGGGAGGCTCACACCTTTAATCCCAGCACTAGGAAATATAAGGCAAATGGAGACAGAATCCAAGCACCCCATTCTGTTCTGAGATTTTGTAGAGGTAAGAAGTCTCTAGTGGCTGGCTGTTCTACTTCTCTAAACTTTCAGCTTTCACCCTCAATATCTGACTCCAGGTTTTTATCAATAAGACTAATTAGGATCACGCATCAGTAATTTAAGAAATACACTGGAGTCTCCAACCTCAATATCATTTAGAGCATTCTACTTCTTCTAAATTGATACAGGAATCATCAGACATGCTGTGAGTGGATCTTATGCTCATAATGCTGTGACTAGCGTCATTTCAGAACAGACATGGTAGCAACCCCAGGATGCCTTCCACAAGGGTTAGCAGGCTCTGCTGGGATATCACAGTGGATACCCGCTCAAGAACATAGTGGAGAAGTTAAAGAGACACCTAATCTGGGTAAGCATAACTCAGATGGCTCCGGAAAGGCTGAACTCATTTGCCCAGCCAGAACTGTTCACCTTTAGCTGGAACATGGGTCTTGAGGATGCGGTGTAACTTCCTTGAGCTTATACAAAAGTGGCAGTGAGTCAGGATAAGATCCCACGGTTCAGCTTCACAGCCTTTTCTTTTCAAAGAGCCTCACTCTACAATATGCTGGCTCAAAATACTGAGCGCCAACACAGAATCTCTTGAGGTTCTTGTTTTTTATGCAACACTTTGAATTTCAGAAATGTATAAGAAATACACACAGCAAATTTCAGGCAGAAATGACGTTCTATACTGCTGCTGCAGGCAGACTGTCTGCCACAGTGGATTTCACTGGAATTTCTCAGCCGGGTTCCATGCTTCTTGTAAAGTCTGCACTGGTTTCCTCATCTCTTGGGAAACTCTTCAAACACTGTGCAGAGGGAACCACTAGGAATCACCGATTCCTAAAAATGCAACACATTTGGGGGATTTTGTGAACAGGCATCTCTCTCTCTCTCTCTCTCTCTCTCTCTCTCTCTCTCTCTCTCTCTCTCTCTCATAATGGTTCATGACCTTTGAGAGACGTGAGAGTATAATTAAAACTGCAATTAGTAACTAGGTATTCAGTAGCAGTGAGAAAAAAGGGGAAGTACTGCAAGAGGCATTGTGTTTAATCAGAGTCTAACCAGGTTCTAAATATAGTCTGCTATTATCTAAAAATGGGAACTGCTCTGTTCATCATGGCTGTGATTCTGCATGGCTGTTCATTATAGAAGAAAGACAACAATTTAAAGGTATTCATTATTTATTAAGTTCTGAGGAACATGAAGAAAGGTTTAAACACATTTATAGAAATGAATGAAAACCATCTGAGAGGCAAATGTGACTTATTCGGGTTCCTTCAAGACCAAGGATTTTAGCCACTTTCATTTGAGTTTTGAAAATCCAGATGCAGAATTATAGGGAAAAACTCGGGTGTTACGGGCTTTGTAAGCTTATGTGTGGAAATTTTAGTCTTCATTGCAATGATGTCTATTACATTTCATTTATTTAATAGTGTGTGTGTGTATGTGTGTGTGTGTGTGTGTGTGTGTGTGTGTGTGTGTGTACTCACATGTACATGTGCCCAGGAATTTGAGTACAAGCAGAGATAGGAGAACACCCATGAAAGTCAGTTGTCTTCTTTTTATTATTATTATTATTATTATTATTATTATTATTATTATTATCATTATTATTATTATATTTGTGTTTTAATTTTACACATCAGCCATGGGTTCTCCTGTCCTCCCCCCTCCCGCCCCCGCCCCCACCTTCCCCCCAACCCCTCCCCTCCATTCCCATCTCCTCCAGGGCCAAGACTCCCCTGGGGATTCATTTAAACCTGGTGGATTCAGTACAGGCAGGTCCAGTCCCCTCCTTCCAGGCTGAGCAAAGTGTCCCTTGAACCATGTGGAATCTCGGTCTGAAATCAGGTTGTTAAGATTGGTGGTGAAAACCTTTACCCACTGATACATATCATTAGTCTTGGAGCAGTGTTTAAAGGTGAGAACCTTGAGAGGTCACTAGTTCATGCAGGTAGATTAACTGATTCATTGCAAAGGTGGGTTGTTTATGTCTGTTTAGGTACCTAATGAGAGAATGAGGCTGGTCCTGCTTTCTCTCTGAAGTATAATCTCTTGCTCTTTGGCCTTCCACCTTCTGCCATGGGATGAACCATTTTCAGAACCCTCCACTTGAGATGGAAGTGTTTTGAGCTGTGATGAGTGAGCTCATTTTATTTACCAATTATCTAGGTGATAACACTTGGTTATGGTAGTACAACGCAGAGTAGCATGAGTGGGAATTGCTTCAGCAGTAGCATGGTGGAGGGCAGGCAAAGCAACCTGGAAGGAGGTTATGTAGACCTGAAACACCTCTTGTGACTGATGAGAGAGATATCACAGTCTCTCTACAGCCCTAAGTTGGGGCAAGTATAAAAATTAGGGAAGCTTGAATTATTAATCAGGTTATAGACAATTAAAATAAATTCTTATTTTTTTGAAAAATGGCTCACATCCTGAAACTGTTTGCAGAGGCAGCAATCTGCCTGATGGACAGTAAGGTGGCTGTTCCTGATGTTTATTGAAGAAAAGTATTGGTTCTCTAGGCAGATGCCTTTAAGCAGTTGAGGTTAGCTCTATTTTCACATGTCTTCTAGCCATTATTTCATTTACATATTCACTAAACCCTTGCCCTGCATTAGATCACCAAGTCACTGGAAGTCATTAGGTTAAGTGAAATAAGCCAGACTTGGAAACAAAGCTGCATGTTTTCTCTCAAATGTGGAGTCTGAATTTTTATTAAAAGATATGACAGTAGAGGGGGAACTATGTTGGATGAGGTAGGGTGTGTCAGGTGGGGAAAGAAAGGCCAATGGGGTGAATACGGTCAGAATATAGTCTATTTGTGTATGAACATGTATAGAATGAAACCTTTGTGTAATTAAAGTATGTTAACAAAAGAGGAAAGTAACAAAATTTTGGAATTGGAAATTCTACAAAAATACAACAATATCATTTAACTGTATTATTATGAAAACAATGGCAAAGTATTTGGAAGCCCTCAGAGCTCCTAACAGCTACATGAAAATGGGCAAACTCTTTAAGCTACAAATAAAGTCTATGAATTTAGAGAAGAAATTAAGACTTGGCAATTGTGAAACCAATAATTTGTTGCTAGTTAATGTGGGATGTTAATTTCAAAGAATATATAATTACACTTTTTCAGACAAACCTTTTTTTTTAATCTCGTTTTTACTTTATTATTTAGGCTTATAGAAAATAAAAACATATTTCTAGAAAAAGTGTAACCTGAGTAAAATTCATTTTCTATGTCATGTTGTTTAAAACTGATAAAGGGTCTGGCAGTGGTGCTGCATGCCTTTAATCCTGGCACTCCAGAGGCAGAAGCAGGAGTATCTCTGTGAGTGCAGCCTGGTCTACAGAGCAAGTTCCGGGACAGCCAGGGCTGTTACACAGAGAATCGTGTCTCAAAAAAAAAAAAAAAAAAAAAAAAAGAAACAAAACAAAACAAAAACCCTGATAAAGGGTACTGAAGATACAGCACTGTGGTAGAGTTCTTGCCTACCAAGAACCCCTCAGTAACTCCAAACAAAGCTTAAGGAACATAGGTTGCTATACAGACAAATACTGTGCAACATTTTAGGAATTCTACTTAAATGGATTTCAACTGATGGAGTGTGCTGGGCCAGTCTATTTATTTATTTATTTATTTATTTATTCATTCATTCATTTATTCATTTATTTATTCATTCATTCATTCATTCATTCATTCATTCATTTATCCATCCATCCATCCATCCATCCATCCATCCATCCATCCATCCATCCATCTACCTACCTATCTATCTACCTATCTATCTATCTATCTATCTATCTATCTATCTATCTATCTATCTATTTATCTTTTCTTTCATTTTTCTTTATTAAGAAATTTTCTACTCATTCCACATGCTATCCACAGACCCCCTCCCTCATCCCACTCCCAGCTCTCCTACCAAAGCCACCCCACATCCCCAAATCCCCCAAATCAAGGTCTCCCATGGGGAGTCAGCAAAGCCCAGCACACTGAGCCTAGGCAGGTCTAAGCCCCTTTCCACTGCACCAATGCTGTGCAATGTGTCACACCACAGGCACCAGATTCCAGAAATCTACCTATAGACCAGGGACAGTTCTCGATCCCCCTGCCTGGGTACCTCCCAAACAATTTGAGCCAAACAACAGTCTTCTATATCTAGAGGGCCTATTCCAGTCCCATGGGTGCTCCACAGCCACCAGTCCACAGTTCATGGGCTTCCACTAGTGTGGCCAGTCATCTCTGCACATCTTCCCATCATGATCTCAACATCTCTTGCCTGCAGTATCTCTCCTCTCTCTCATCAATTGGATTCCTGGAGCTCAGCCTGGTGCCTGGCTGTGGATCTCTGTTTCTGCCTCCATTAGTCACTGGACAAAGGCTCTATGATGACAGCAAGGTTATTGCTAGGCTGGTCACCAGAGCAGACCAGTCCAGGCAACCTCTGGACCACTGCCAGCAGACCAAGGTGCGGTCAACCTTGTGGATTCCTGAGAGCCTCCCCAGCATCCTGCCTCTTTCTATTCCCATGATGTCCTCATCTAGCATGGTATCTTCCTCCCTGCCCTCCCACTCTGTCCCTGTTCCAGCTTGACCTTCCCATTTCCCTATGTTCTCATCCCCCACTCCTTGCCCTCTGCCAACCCCCCCAAGTCCACTCATGTAGATCTCATCCACTTCTCCTTCACAGGATCATCCAAGTGTCCCTCCTAGGGTCTTTTCCTGTTAGCTAGCCTCTCTGGAGTTGTGGGTTGCAGTCTGGCCATCCCTTCCCTCCCATGTAGTATCCACTTATGAGTGAGTTCATACTATGTTTGTCCTTCTGAGTCTGGGTTACCTCACTCAAGATGATATTTTCTAGATCCATCCATTTGACTGCAAATTTCATGATATCATTGTTTTTTACTGCTGAGTAGTATTCTATTATGTATATGTGCCATATTTTCTTTATCCATTCTTCAGTTGAGGGGCATCTAGGTTTCCAGGTTCTTGCTACTACAAATAATGCTGATATGAACATAGTTGAGCATGTGTCCTTGTGGTAAGATTGAGCATTCCTTGGGTATATGCCCAAGATTGGTATAACTAGGTCTTGAGGAAGACTTATTCCCAATTTTCTGAGAAACTGCCATACTGATTTCCAGAGTGGCTGTACAAGTTTGCATCCCCACCAACACTGGAGGAGTGTTCCCCTTGCTCCACATCCTCTCCAAAATAAGCTATCTTCAGTGTTTTTTATCTTAGCCATTCTAACATGTGTAAGGTGGTATCTCAGAGTTGTTTTGATTTGTATTTCCCTGATGACTAAAGATGTTGAGCAATTCCTTAAATGCATTTCAGCCATTTGAGATTCTTCTATTGAGAATTCTCTGTTAAGCTCTATAGCCCATTTTTAAATTGGATTGTTCAGTATTTCGAAGTCTAGCTTTTTGAGTTCTTTATATATTTTGGAGATCAGCCCTCTGTCAGATGTGGGGTTGGTGAAGATCTTTTCCCATTCTGTTGGCTGTCATTTGGTCTTATTGACTGTGTCCTTTGCTCTACAAAAGCTTCTCAGTTTCAGGAGGTCCCATTTATTAATTGTTGCTCTCAGTGTCTGTGCTACTGGTGTTATATTCAGGAAGTGATCTCCTATGCCAATGTGTTCAGGACTACTTCCTACTTTCTCTTCTATCAAGTTCAATGTAACTAGATTTATCTTGAGGTCTTTGATCCACTTGGACTTGAGTTTAGTGCATGGCGACAGATATGGATCTATTTGCAAATCTTCCAAATGTTGACATCCAGTTATGCCAGAAACATTTGTTGAAGATGCTTCCTTTTTTTCCATGGTACAGTTTTGGCTTCTTTGTAAAAAATCATATGAACATAGGTGTGTGGATTAATGTCAGGGTCTTCAATTCAATTCCCTTGGTCCACATGTCGGTTTTTATGCCAGTACCAAGCTGTTTTTATTACTGTAGCTTCATAGTAGACTTTGAGGTCAGGGATCATGATGCCTCCACAGGTTGCTTTATTATACAGGATTCTTTTAGCTATCCTAGGTTTTTTTTGTTTTTCTGTATAAAGTTAAGTATTGTTCTTTCCAACAGACAAACCTTCTTTAAAGTGTATACTGTCCATCCTTCCCCTCTGTGTGGTGAACTTGATTTTTGTTTTACTTTATTCTAGTTTATTTCCATTATTTTCTAGTAATTAAAGATAGTAAAGAACAAAAGACTCATTTCTTATATAATTCAATGATTCTACTAAATTTTAAAAGTTAAATTTTGGCAAAGATTTTCACAGTTGTCAATATTAGCAAAACGATAACATCCCATCTCAAGATGAGCATGTGAAAAAAGGTCCCACACACCATCCATGGACTGAGCTTCATGGACAGTAAGCCACACTGTGACAGGGAACTAGCTAAGAGAAGACTGATATATACCCTCCCTCAGAGAATGTAAGACAGGTCGCAGAAAGCACTTTAATTTATATCAAATATGATAAGGATGTTTTATTCAGGTTCTTCTTATGAAAGTTATTCTAGGAATATTTGTAAGAAAAAAACTAATGCCACTAAAAACCAAGCAAGCATTCTCCTGAAGACAGGTAAGATACAAACCTTTTTAGAACTGGTGAGTTTTAAAAATCTAAATAGAGCCTACTCTTAGAGAAGGCCAGGAGGTACCTTTGTCAGAAGAAAAGGAAATGAGTACACAAAGCATGGGAAAACAAAGTAGTTTAAGTCAGTTGCTCACATAATAACTGAAAAGAAGACATGGGTAAAAGAATAAAAGTAGCAATATGAGTCAGTGAAGTGGCTCAGCAGTTGGAGACACTTGCCACCATGTCTGAAAACCTGAGTTCAAGCCTTGAATCCATATGGTAATAGAATCAACTCCCACAAGTTTTTGTTTGACCTCTACACAAATGTTGTGGTACCTGCATTGCTTCCCACAAATCACTCAATAAATATAATAGTTTTAAACAGTAATAAGAAGAGTTTCCAAAGTATAGGCCATGGAATATGAGAATGCTCACCAAGAATTTGTGAGGCAGTGGTGGTGCACACTAATCCCGGTACTTGAGAGGCAGAGGCAGGTGAATCTCAGAGTTTGGGGCCAGGTTGGTCTACAGAATGAGTTCCAGGACAGCCAGGGTTACACAGAGAAACCATTTCTCAAACATAAATAAGGAAAGAAGGTAGGTAGGAAGGAAGGAAGGAAGGAAGGAAGGAAGGAAGGAAGGAAGGAAGGAAGGAAGGAAGGAAGGAAGGAAGGAAGGAAGAAAGAAAGAAAGAAAGAAAGAAAGAAAGAAAGAAAAATAATTTGAGTCTTGGGGGATTTTAAGCAGGGTTATATTTTTACTAACTCAGTTTTTAAAAATAGAACTAATGTAGATGATTTTTACATACTTTAAATATATCTAAACATCTTTATAGTATTTATCATTTTTTTCTGGATAAAAGAAATTAATAACCTGAATCAGTTTATATTGTTTAAATAAGATGTCTAATATATAAGAAGATAAAGGTGACTCAGAACAGAAGAAAAGTAACTGAATCCCAAGGAAATTCTAAAACCTAGTGCAAAGATAAACTTCAGAAGTCCGTCATGCTATCCTCTTAAAATTTCACTTACTATTATCCTCTTAGTACATGCATGTGGAAATCTGAGGACAACTTTTGGGAATGGGTTCTGTCTTTTCACTTTGGGATCTGGGGATTAAACTCAGGTTAATGTGGCAAGCACCTTTACCTGCTGAGCCATCTTCCAAGCCCAGCCAAACTTGTTTGTTCTTTTTCAGTATGAACAGGGAGTTAAGTTAGAAACTTCGTTGGGAGCAGCAATGTACAAGGGACAAGATGTAGCAGAGTGAGCTCCCACACAAAAGTTCATATTTTCAAAATAAAAAAAAAATCGAAGCTGGTAATAGAGATATAAAGAATAATAAAGGTTGGTTCCTGGAGTGCAAAGAACTGTGGGGCAAATTTCTTTCCAAGCTCTTTCTTTGCTATGAATCCCTGTCCATAGGAGTACAGAAATGTGTGCTCTACAAGAGACTTAGATGTGACCCCTGTTCTCATAGAACACTCACCATTTGCAGGTAAAGAGTGCTGGGGACCAGTTCCTGCATATAGACTAGAAATGTTAAAATCAGAGACAGTGGTCCAGTAACACACGTGGTGGAAATGAAGGTGATAAAGGAAAACCAGTCACCTAAATTCCAGTGTTTACCAAGACAAAAGTTGCATGACTGTTTCCTGTGCCCAAACACTGGAGAAGCATAATTAATAGTACAGCAGTGTGGGACTGTTAGACCTTATCCAGTGTAGAACTTTGGAGGCCAACAAGACAAGCCTCAGCAACATGTCCATAATATCTCTGCCTGAATAAGAAGAAATGCACAGAAAGCAATTACAGATGAACATTAATACAGTAGGAATACTTAATGATAAAAAATTGATAGACCAAGCAAATAAAAACATAGGCTACCAGTGCATTTTAAATTTAGATAAATAACAAATCGCAATTCGCAATGAATACCTAATATCACATGAGATATAAGAATACTAAGATAAATCTGATGTTTATATAAAATTCAAATTTAATTGGACATTCTTCTATTTTGAGTATAAACATATCAACAGCCCAGCTTCAGAGAGCATAAACCTATAAAGTGATTTACCATGCAAATAACAAGCATCTTTCCCACACCTTGAGCATTCTTTCTTTTCTCAGCCCTGAAAATTTAAAAGGGAGAAAGGAGAAACAAGAACTTGCTGCACCTCCACCATCCACTGAGCCATATCTAGCTGGGTGCTCTAGCAAAGTAGCTGGAAAGGTACACAAATTTTACTCCTCCAAGAACTGAACAGCCTGAAAGCTGAGATGTCTGCATTATGAATCTAACTGCAGAAAGTTTAATAAATTAGGAGGTAAGAAAAGTGGGGTCCTGCTGAGATTTTCTTTGAGCAAAGGGAAAAGAACTCCCCACCTCCTAAGCGAAGTAACTGTGACGAGAGAAGAAAATCAATTTGTGCTCTGCTTATATTCAAAAGACTTGCTGTCTAATATAATAGCTACAGATTAGCACACAGAAGCCAGAGACAGTGATTGCGAGAGATGGGCACATGTAAAGAGGAACTCAAGTTGCTTGCTGCCCGTACTTCCATGGGGATTCTGCTTCATCCTTCTTGCAGGACACCACTCACACCAAGCAGGATTCAGAGCGGCACCGCTCCAGCTGTCTACTTTACACCTTCCTTATCGACATGTCTGGACTACCAGACTCCTCTGTGTCTAAACTGAGCTAACACAGATAATCCAGGATAATTTCTACCTCAGGGTCCTTAACTGCAGCTGTAACAGCCTGTTAATCATGCAAAGTAACATTTGGTGTTACTGGGATTTAAGAGGGACACGTTAAGGGATTAGAGAACAATTGTCTGTCACAGGTGTAGTCTCTAACATTTCCTTCTGTGAAAAATCCTGGGCTATTCAGTGAGATGAGGGGTTGTCTGGGATTCTCTGCTTGACTCACTCCCATCCCCAGCCTAATGAACTCACTTATAAGCCACACTTGGTCAACTCAAACGCAGTGATCACTTCGGTCACTCCAGGAACCTGACATCAGTTTAACATTCACCATTTATTAGCTCTTCTTACCACTGCTCTGGACTGCTGTTTCCTCTCTCTCTGACCAGGGCCTCTCTGCCCCTCTCCTGGGCTCTATTCCCCTTTTCTACTCTAGCAATGTTATTTTGCTAAGAATTACAACACAAATTCTCCTTCCACAAAGACAGACCTGGTGCCCAAGATGAGGGAAGCAAAAGCCCTTATCAAAAGAGGCTTCCACCCTGCGGAAGCACATACCTATTGAACAGTCAGTTAGCTAACATGCAGCAGTGTGTGAAGACTGGAAAAAAACAAAAACAAAAAAAAAAACCTCTGTGTCTTCCTACAAAAAAAACTATTTTTATTCTTTAGAAAGCAATGAAGTTGAGGCTTAGTGGATGAAGAGGAGAACAACTCAGAGACAACCCTATTGACAACTGAATTCCCTGGATTCTCTGAATTCAGGGTCCACCCCCCACCCGCCCTTCCTTATTTTCTAAGAAAAAGATACAAATTTTTTTCCTTTCATTGTTTAAGTCAGTTTGTGCTAGATCTCAACAATTTATAGCAGAAATATTCTGTAAGTATAATCCTGCTCTGAGCTGAATGCTACACATGTGATATCCCATGAAATTCGTAAAAGAAGCTTGAAATGGTACAGTATTTACTACTATTTCATAAATATAGAAGCTGAGGCAGAAATTGAGTTGGGAACCTGTAAAAGTACACAATGGAAGTGTAAGGAAGAGAATGCAGCTCAGGTTCTTGCATGAATAACCTAGAATGGCAAATATAGTACCATATTGCCTCCTTCCCTTATAGAAAAATGTGCCTCATCAGCAGACAGTATCCTCTTGGCCCCCTCTAGAGTGCTGGGCTCAACCTCTCACTTTGCACATGCTGCATTTTTAGTCTTATTTTGTTGTCACTATAATGCTAAAGACAGAAAAGTGTTACTTGATCAACTCGTGATGAGGAAATACTTAGAATCCATCACTAGTTATGTTGCTGATGATGATAGAGAAAAGTCTCTTTAGAGACCACTGCTGGTGGTAACTGTCTCTATTTTATATTATGCTTGTGAGCCTAGCCTTTAGTGGCTGCCATCTCTCCAGTTCATCTTCTCTATCTCAAATCTCCACTGAATGCTTTTTAGTAAAACATCTATGAATGTATAAAATAAATGATAGATTTCAGGGAAGAAGTAAAATATTACTTAGACATGCTGCTTTTCATGTTTCTAAGCCTTCTTTACTTCAGAAAAGTTATCAGCTATAGGTCATGAGGATCCAAGGAACAAGTTCCAAGTTGTAGAAAGAAAGGACAGGAGTGGGAGGGAGAGGGAAGAAGGATGTCAACTGATGTGCTATTCATTCTAAGGAAGGCTGACATCATCATAAATATCCCTTTCGTACAGACACCTGCCTTGAATTCATAGTCTGGGTTAGTTATCCAGTTCTTTGCCAACTGCACTTTCCTAACAGCAATGACTTGTATTGGCTGCTTAGCTATACACAGTCCTGTGCATTACCGCTAGTCCTGACTGTAGGGTATGTGCTGCCAACTATTGGCACAAACCTAGGGCTTTGTACTTTCTCAACAAACATAGACAAGGGAACTAAGGATGCGTAGATACACAGGTGACTGAGAGCCATTCTTCCTGAAGCCAATGGATAATGTCTCTAGTGACACTGTGATTTCAGTTTGATTTGCTCTGTCATGACACAGACATCACACAGTTCATTTTTTTAAATTTAATTTCTGGCAGAACTTCTCATATCATTTAATAAATGAGCATTTTGGGCAAATCCCTACCCTAAATTCCTATTATTGGCACTATTTACCATTATTATATATGTTGGAATCAGTATAAAATATAATGTTTTAGTGTGCTTTTTTCTTTGAGTCCCAAATTCAACTTTTAAATTTAGGACAAAACCAAATTCTTAACCAATGACAGAAATTGAATCTTGTCTTTATGCTTGGCTAGTTTATGCATCCTTAAATGTCATTTCTTAGTGTTTGCCTTCTACAAGCTGTCCTAAAACTTACATCAGCTCTTCCAATACATGCCTGTCCTTGTCCATCCATGTAGCAACTAGGTTAAAAAATATTTGTGGCCCAGAACTTCCATCTGGACCAGAGGTGAGTGCCTGGGGTTATAGTCAGAGAGGCAACCGCCCCTGGGACCCACCGCTGGGCATCATCCTGGGAGGACCTGCCCAACTTGGCCCCATTTTCTGGCCAAACGGCGGGACCTGTGGGAAGGGTCCCCTTTTCCAAGACTGCAGCCAGACCCTGCAGTCTCCATACCCTGGCCCCACACCCATTTGCCTGAGACCCCAACCACTTCCTGAGACTCAGAGCTCAGCCCCCAGCTCCCATCTGCCCCGGAACTCCAATCTGGACCAGAGAGAAACCCTGGTGGACACTACAACCTCAGGGCCTTGCCCACACACCCATCTGCTGGAGACCACAGCCACTTCTGGAGACTTAGAGACCAGTGTCCAGCATTCCATCCTGCCCCAGAACTCCCATCTGGACCAGAGCCTCCATCCTGTCCCTGAACTCCCATATGGATAAGAGGAGCTCCCATCTGGACAAGATAAGGACACCCCAGGGACTTTCTGAGACTCAGAGTCCAGCACCCCAGCTCCTATCCGGCCAGCACTCTTATCTGGACCAGAGCTCCCATCCAGCCCAGAGCTTCCATCTGGACCAGAGAGAGGCTCCCTAAATCTGTCAGCTCTGTCTGAACCAAGTACAATGATAAGACCAAGAATGAACCCAAGAGGAGATGGGCAGACGCCAAGGCAGAAGTACATACAACAAAATAAAGAGCAATACAGCATCACCAGAAACTAGCCCTTCTCCAACAGCTAGAACTGAATATCACGGAATGGAAGAAGAAGAAGAAAACAACCTTATAAGTAACATCATGAAGAGGCTAGAGCCATACATAGAAGAAATCAAAAATAAAGTGGAGGAACAGACAAACAAAAAATGGGAAGAATGCTATAAAAAAACTAGAGGAAAGGACAATTAAAGCAGAAGAAAACAATAAGTCCCTGAAAGAAAATCATGAAAAAGCAAGGGAAACCAGTACAAGACCTGAAGAAGGAAATAGAAAAAATGAAGAAGACACTAGCAGAAGGAATGCTGGAAATAGAAAATCTGAGTAAACAGATAGGAACTTCAGATGCAAGTATAACCAACAGAATGCAAGAGATGGAAGAGAGGATCTCTGGTGTTGAAGATATGTTAGAAGAAATAGATTCATCAGTCAAAGAAAACACTAAAACCAACAAAGTCATGACCCAAAATGTCCAAGTAATTTGGGACACCATGAAAAGACCAAACCTACAAATAATAGGGATAGAGGAAGGAGAAGAATACCAACTCAAAGTCACAGAAAATATATTTAACAAGATCATAGAAGAAAACTTTCCCACCTTAAAGAACGAAATGCCTATGAAGATACAAGAAGCCTATGGAACACCAAACAGACTAGACCCCCCAAAAAAGTCCCCTGGCCACATAATAATTAAACATCTAAACATAGAGAATAAAGAAAGAATAATAAGGGCAGCAAAGGAAAAAGGCCAAGTGACTTATAAAGGCAAACCCATCAGAAAAACACCCGAATTCTCTATGGAGAATTTGAAAGCCAGAAGGACCTGGACAGATATAATGCAGACACTAAGACACCATGGATGCCAGCCTAGACTAATATACCCAGCAAAACTTTCAATCATCATAGATGGAGTGAACAAGACCTTCCAAGACAAAACCAGATTTCAACAATACTTATCCACAAACCCAGCCATACAGAAAGCACTAGAAGGAAAATTCCAACCTAAGGAAGACAGATACACCCATGAAAACACAGGCAATAGATAACACCACAGCAGTAAACCCCAAAGAAGAGAAGTACAGACACACTACCACCAAAAAAATAAAAATAATAACAGGAACGAACAGTCACTGGTCATTAATACCCCTTATTATCAATGGACTTAATTCACCTATAAAAAGACACAGACTAACAGAATGGATACGGAAACAGGACCCATCTTTCTGCTGCATACAAGAAACACACCTCAAATTCAAAGACAGACACCGCCTAAGAATAAAAGGCTGGGAAAAGACTTTACAATCAAATGGTCTCAAGAAGCAAGCTGGTGTAGCCATCCTAATATCCAGCAAAATAGACTTCAAACTAAAATCAATCAAAAGAGATGATGAAGGACATTACATTCTCAACACAGGAAAGATCCACTAAGATGAAGTCTCAATTTTGAACATTTATGCCCCAAGCACAAGGGCACCCACATATGTAAAAGAAACATTACTAAAGCTTAAACTACATATAAAACCCCACACATTAATAGTGGGAGACTTCAACACTCCACTTTCACCTCTGGACAGATCGGCCAAATTGAAACTTAACAGAGACATAATGGTCTTAACTGATGTTATGGCTCAAATGGACTTAATCGATATCTACAGAACATTTCACCCAAACAAAAAAAGAATATACCTTCTTTTCAGCACCCCATGGAACCATCTCTAAAATCGACCACATACTTGGCCACAAAGCAAATCTCAACAGATACAAAACAATTGGAATAACCTCCTGTGTTCTATCGGACCACCATGGTTTAAAGTTAGATTTCAACAACAGAAAAAACTACAGAAATCCTACAATGGAATTATTCATGGAAACTGAATAATGCTCAACTGAATCACCAATGGGTTAAGGAAGAAATAAAGAAAGAAATTAAAGACTTCCTAGAGATCAATAAAAATGAATACACCACATACCCAAACTTATGGGACACTATGAAAGCAGTGCTAAGAGGGAAATTCATAGCACTAAATGCCCACATAAAGAAGCTGGAGAAATCTCACTCTAGTGACTTGACAGTACACCTGACAGCCCTTGAACAGGAAGAAGCAAAGTCTCCCAGGAGGAAGAGACACCAGGAAATTATCAAATTGAGAGCTGAAATCAATAAAATAGAAATAAAGAGAACAATACAAAGGATTAATGAAACAAAGAGTTGGTTCTTTGAGAAGATCAACAAGATAGACAAGCCCTTATCCAAACTAACCAAAAGACAGAGAGAGAGCATCCAAATTAACAAAGTCAGAAATGAAAAGGGGGACATAACAACAGACAATGAGGAAATCCAGAGAATCATCAGGTCATACTTCAAAAACCTCTACTCCACAAAACTGGAAAATCTAAAAGGAATGGATAATTTTCTGGATAGGTACCAAATACCTAAGTTAAATCAAGACCAGGTAAACCATTTAAATAGTCCAATAACCCCTAAGGAAATACAATCAGTCATTAAAAGTCTCCCAACCAAAAAAAAGCCCAGGACCAAATCGTTTCACTGCAGAGTTCTACCAGATCTTCAAAGAAGACTTAATATCAATACTCTTTAAATTGTTCCACACAATAGAAGCAGAAGGAATATTATCAACCTCCTTCTATGAGGCTACAAATACCCTGATTCCTAAAACAAACAAAGAAAGAGAACTACAGCCCAATCTCCCTCATGAACATTGATGCAAAAATACTCAATAAAAAAACTGGCAAACAGACTCCAAGAACATATCAAAACAATTATCCAGTAGACTTCATCCCAGGGATGCAAGAGTAGTTCAACATACAACAGTCCATCGATGTAATACACCATATAAACAAACTCAAAGAAAAAAACCATATGATCATCTCACTAGATGCAGAAAAGGCATTTGACAAAATCCAACACCCCTTCATGATAAAGGTCTTGGAGCGATCAGGAATACAGGGAACATACCTAAACATAATAAAGGCAATCTACAGCAAGCTAACACACAACATCAAATTAAATGGAGAGAAACTCAAAGCAATACCACCAAAATCAGGAACAAGGCAAGGCTGTCCCCTCTCCCCATACTTATTCAATATAGTACTTGAAGTTCTAGCCAGAGCTATAAGACAACATAAGGAGATTAAGGGGATACAAATTAGAAAGGAAAAAGTCAAGCTTTCCCTATTTGCAGATGACATTATAGTATAAATGAGTGACCACAAAAATTCAACCAAGGAACTGATACAGCTAATAAAAACCTTCAGCAACATAGCAGGATACAAGATCAACTAAAAAAAAAAATCAGTAGCCCTCCTATATACAATAGACAAACAGGCTGAGAAGAAAATCAGAGATACATCACCCTTGACAATAGCCACAAATGATATAAAATACCTTGGGGTTACTCTAACTAAGCATGTGAAGGACCGATATGACAAGAACTTTAAGTCCCTGAAAAAAGAAATTGAAGAAGATGTCAGAAAATGGAAAAACCTCCCATGCTCATGAATAGGCAGGATTAACAGTAAAAATGGTGATCTTACCAAAAGCAATCTACAGATTCAACGCAATCCCCATCAAATTACCAACACAATTCTTCACAGATCTGGAAAGAATCATACTCAACTTCATATGGAAAAACAAAAAACCCAGGATAGCCAAAAGAATCCTGTATGATAAAACAACCTCTGGAGGCATCATGATCCCCGACCTCAAGCTCTAGTATAGAGCTACCATAATAAAAGCAGCTTGGTACTGGCATAAAAATCGACATGTGGACCAATGGAATTGAATTGAAGACCCTGACATTAACCCACACACCTATGAACATATAATTTTTGACAAAGAAGCCAAAACTGTACAATGGGAAAAAGAAAGCATCTTCAACCAAATGGTGCTGGCATAACTGGATGTCAATGTGTAGAAGACTGCAAATAGATCCATATCTGTCACCATGCACAAAACTTATGTCCAAGTGGATCAAAGACCTCAACATAAATCCAGTTACTCTGAACCTGATAGAAGAGGAAGTAGGAAGTACTCTTGAATGCATTGGCACCAGAACCACTTTCTAAATATAACACCAGTAGCACAGACACTGAGAGAAACAATAAATCAATGGGACCTGGTGAAACTGAGAAGCTTTTGTAGAGCAAAGGACATGGTCAACAAGACAAAGCAACAGCCTACAGAATGGGAAAAGGGCTTCACCAACCCCACATCTGACAGAGGGCTGATATCTAGAATATATAAAGAACTCAAGAAATTAGACATCAAAATGCCCAACAGTCCAATTAAAAAATGGGCTATATAACTAATCAGAGAATTCTCCACAGAGGAAGTTCAAATGGCTGAAAGACATTTAAGTAATTGCTCAACATCACTAATTATCAAAATGCAAATCAAAAGGACTCTGAGATACCACCTTACACCTGTCAGAGTGGCTAAGATCAAAAGCACAGAAGACAGCTTATGCTGGAGAGGATGTGGAGCAAGGGGAACTCTCCTCCACTGCTGGTGGGAATGTAAGCTTGTACAGCCACTTTGGAAATCAATATGGCACTTCCTTAGAAAATTGGGAATCCATCTCTCCCAAGACCCAGCTGTAGCACTCTTGGGCATATACCCAAGGAATGCTCAACCATGCTACAAGGGCATTTGCTCAGCTATGTTCATATCAGCATTGTTTGTAATAGCCAGAACCTGGAAACAACCTAGATGCCCTTCAACTGAAGAATGGATAAAGAAAATATGGTACATATACAGAATGGAGTACTAGTCAGCAGAGAAAAACAATGACATCATGAGCTTTGCAGGCAAATGGATGGATCTAGAAAAAAATCATCCTGAGTGAGGTAACCCAGACTCAGAAGGACAAACATGGTATGTACTCACTCATATTAGGATACTATATGTAAAACAAAGTTGCTACACAACTCCAGGGAGATTACCTAGAAAACGGGACCCTAGGAAAGACACAGGGATCACCCAATGACAGAGAAATGGATGAGATCTACATGAACAACCTGGACGACAGTGGGAGTAATGAAGGACAAGGTTCGAGGGAAAGAGAGCTTAGGGGAGCAGGAGATCCCAGCTGGATCAAGAACAGAAAGGGAGAACAAGGAATAACAGACCATGATAAATGAAGACCACATGAGAACAGGAATAGGCAGAGTGCTCGAGAGGTCCCCAGAAATCCACAATGATACATCCACTGTAGACTCCTGGTATTGGTCGAGAGAAAGCCTGATCTGACCTAGTCTGGTGATCAGATGGCCAAACACCCTAACTGTTGTGCTAGAACTCTCATCCAATAACTGATGGAAGTGGATGCAGAGATCCTCAGCCAGGCCCCAGGTGGAGCTCCAGGTGTCCAATTGTTGAGAAAGAGGAGGGACTGTAGAAGCCTGAATTGTTTAGAGCAAGATTGGAAAAGCACAGGGACAAATAGCCAAATGAATGGAAAGCACATGAATTATGAACCAAAGGTTGTAGAGGCCCCAGCTGGTTCAGGCCCACTGGATAAGTGAGATAATTGAATAGCTTGAACTGCTTGGGAGGCATCCAGGCTGTGGGACCAGGACCTGTCCTTAGTGCATGAGTTGGCTGTTTGGGAACCTTGGGCTTTCACAGGGACACTTTGCTCAGCCTGGAAGGAGGGGACCGGTCTTTCTTGTACTGAATCTGTCAGGTTTAAATGAATCCCCAGGGGAGTCTTGGCCCTGGAGGAGATGGAAATGGAGGGGAGAGGCTGGGGGGAAGGTGAGGGTGGGTGTGGGAGTGGGGAGGACAGGAGAACCCATGGCTGATGTGTAAAATTATAACACAAATATAATAATAATAATAATAATAATAATAATAATAATAATAATAATAAAAGAGTTTCTGGAAAAAATATTTGTGTACTTAAGAGTGCTTTTCCTCCATCTTCTTTCAAAACCAATGTCATTTTAAATACATCATTGCTCTTTTCACGTTTTTAACACTTGAGTGCATAGTCCTTTCTTATTTCTGCTAGTACAAATTAAGTATCTACAAATTCATGTTTACAACACATATCTAAATGCCCCTCTATGGTCATCATATTAAGGTAAGACAGGATTTAAAATTGTCCTTATATCCATAAATACATATGTGTAGCCACCACTCCTCATCAAAGAAGCTTCTTTATGCAACAGAAGAGACTATTACAGAAATCTAAATCTTGTCAGTATGCAGAGATTAAGTGACTGCATGGTGCCCTATGTCTACAATACAATTCCTACATGTAAGGTTCAGAAAACCCTTGAAAGAAGAAGCTGGGAGACTGTAATGACCATAAGATCAAGGTGTCTGCTGTGAGGCAGGGCCATATAGACATGAGAAGGGAGCCGTACCCATCTAAACAAATGGAACAAAGGCTTCTTACTTGGGATTCAAGTGCAGTATGGAAACGAGCACCAGGTATAATTTTCTCCCTTATCCACAAATTTACTTTTCAATTATTTTCAGTCAGCTACATTAAAAAAAATCACATGAAAATACCAGAAAGAAACAATTCATATCTTTTAAATTGCATACCATTTTTAATAGCATGATAAAATCTCATGCTGTTCTTCTCTGTCCTGTCCAGTGCATGAATCATCTCTTATCCAGAGAACCCAGTGTGTACTCATCCATTAGTTATTTCAGAACAACATTGGTTATCATATCTACTTATCCCTGCATTGCAAATGCTTGTGTCCAAGTGATTCTTATTTTATTTAATAATGACCCCAAGTGCAAAAGTGGGGTAGCTGGCAATGCACATGTGCCAAGAAAATCTGCAATATGCTCCTTCTGTGGAAAAGTGACAAGTCTTAATATGGAACAAAAAGAAACCATATATTGAAGCTAAGGCCTATAGAAAGAATGAGTCTTCTTTCTGTCCAAGCGTGAAAAAGGAAAAAGAAATTCACTCCACTGTTGCCTTGTACTTCAAACATTAAGTTACTCTCATAGTGTACAATACATGCCTCATTAAGATGGAAGAAACATGTCTTGACTTTTTATAAAAATAAGAAAAAAAGAATAGTGCATAATAATTTCAGGACTACCTGTGGTTTCAGGCATCTCTGAAACATGTCTTCCATGAATAAGAAGGGATGGCTATACACTCTTGGTAAAACTTCAGTCCCCTGAAATCTCCTTCAAAAACAATCAAATTCCCTTATTTCTCTTCCAAGTCAAGCTAAGAATATTTTCCTGAAGAGAGTTCCCACCCAATCCCTAAATTTATTTATTTTTCATTTCTTCATGACATAGTAATGATTGCTGTGAAACCAACATGTGAATTTAGCTTCATATCATTTCCCCAAATTCTGTTTATTTTTAAAATACTTTTGTTTCTCCCCCATAGTAATGCTCCATCTGTTCTATTGTACAAGTTCTTAATAAATGTTTGATGAGCTGTTTGTTGTTTTAAGCCATTTTCTATGTAAGATGTGATATACTATAGATGAACTTACAAAACACACAAAGCTCAGAGAATAAAGCAAAGTGTGCATGACAGACATAAGGGTAAAGCGTGGCCTATTTGCACTGCCCCAAGTTTCTTACCCTTCCTCTTTAACGTTTCCCTGAAGACAGTTTACTAAGTTATGTTGTACAGTATCACATAAAACCGAAAATAACTCATCTCCACTGCTATTGATAAAACATGTGTTGTTTTCATGTAAAGGATATTATGATTAAAATGGCTAGTCATCTAGAACTTTGACAATCTATTGTTCTTGTTCAGCTGATGTTTATGCAGTCAGGTTGGTGAAACTCTAAGGGTTCTGACATTTCTAGGAGACAGTCTCACAGCAAACTCCCCAATGCTCCAGATCTTACGGTCTTTCTGACCCTTTTTTTGCAGTGTTCCCTGAGCCTTAGGCATGGAAGTTGTTTTGCAGATGCATCCATGAGAACTGGGCTCTGTAACTCTGTATTTGGATTGGTTGTGGTTTTCTGTAACAGTCTCTGTCTGTTCTTTACTTGATGAGGTTGAAAACGACACTTATCTTTGGTTGTGAGGACAAAGAGTGAGAATGTAGTTAGAGATTATGCTGGTTTAGTAAAGTGGTTGTTGTAGTACTCCTCCCAAACCCATGCCTTCACTAGCACTGGATAGTTGGTTATGTTTCCAGTACGAGGCACAGTTTCTCTATTGTTGAGTGGGTCTTAAGGCCAATCAGCTGTTGGTTACCAACACACTTTGCAAAACACTACTGAAAGCCCTCAGGACTAGAGAGCCATGCAGGTCATTGTAGTGCTTTACATGCCTCATATCAGTGTAAGACTGTTGGTTGAATCCCTCTTTTGGAACTTTGCATGGTACCTTCTGGTACCGTGAAAGTTAGACCCCAGGGAGAAGGCATTCAGGTCAGTTCCAGCTCATGGGCCTCTGGGTCCTATGTCTAAAGTGCATGATGCCTTTAGCAATGGGAACTTACCTTCCACCTCTGAAGGAAAACCAAGGGCAATAGCAATAGTCTATAATATTTGGTAGTCTCTTGGACAACCCTGACCAACAGTTCAAAAGAAGGCTTGTTGTGACTGGTGTTGGGTTTTCCTTAGGTGGTCTTTGGCCATATTATATTTGGCCACCTATTATAGGTATTTTAGGCAGTCATTAATATTAAATATTTATCAAACTATACAAAATAAGATTTTTTTTATCTTTAAGTCATAAAAATATTCCCCAATATAGTTCCTTTTCTTGTTTGTCTATTTTTTTTAAGACATGGTCTCACTATATAGTACAGGCATGTCTTGAATTCATGACACCCCAGTAATGCAGCTTATTAAATTTTTAAATTAATTATTTACTAAAACTTACATGCCATTAATTTTTGTTTATTGTGTGATATAGGGATGAACTTTCCTTTTTCTATATGTACATCTAGTTATTTCAGTAATGTTCACTTGAAAACTATCATTTTCCCTACAGCTCTGTATTGCTATTTTGCTTTCTAAGTCAAAGGTGAAGAGAAAAAAGTATTTGACAGTATTGCATAATCTAATAAACAATACATTCACATATTTTGATCTAAAGGTATACCTTTAGGAATTCAACCAATACGAAACGTGTGTGTGTGTATGTATATGTATATATATATATATATATATATATATATATATGTCAATATACATTATATATTGAAAAGACATACAAAATTATATAAAATAATACCACTTTAAAGATGCCTAAACTGTAAAAGATTCAAAAGCAATCCACAATTGTATATAAAAGTATATTGCATAGATTTGTTCAGCATAAATATTTATTTTAATGAGAATATTAAATAGCAATAAAAATGCTAAACTACAGTTACAAGTTCTGGGGATAATGTCTTTTGAATATATTATGGAAAGCAAAAGTAAGAATAAATACACACAAGGCTTAAAATCATAGAAAAGTAACACATTGAAGTCAACATAGTAGCCACTCTCAGGGGAACAACTGTTAAGTAGGAAGGAGAGTAGTAGAACCTTTGAATCATTAATTATCTTATTTGTTAATTTCATAATATTTCCACAGCTCATTGTTGAAATAAAAATACAATTTCTGCATCATTTTTTGTGAATCTGAGTCAAATTTGCTGAGATTTATTTGACTTTAATTTTTTCATACAATAGTTTTTGCTCATGTTTTACCCTCCTGCATCTCCTCCCAGATCTTCCCTACCTCCTATGTACCAGCTTCATGTTCATTTATTCACACACCCAGCAAAAAAACAAAAACAAAAAAACCACCACCACCACCAAACAAACAAAAAAACCACAAAACAGAATCAAAGTAAATGAACAAAAATAGTAAGGGGAAATCCCACAAAAAACATGGATTCTGTGTTGAGCTGTCAAGTACTCCTGGACATGGCCAGCCCTGGACTGTGGTTGATGTTGTAGAAAACTGATTTCTCTTTCCTAGCAGGTATCAAATAAGGGGGAAGTGGAAGGCTGGGAGAGAGGAGATGCTGCCAGCCACTGCCATGAGAAGATGTTAAGATACGGGTAAGCCACGAGCCACATGGCAATTTGTAGATTAATAGAAATGGGTTAATTTAAGATATAAGAACAGCTAGCTAGAAGCCTGAGCCATTAGGCCAAACAGTTTAAATAATATAAGTGTCTGTGTGTTTATTTTATAAGTGGGCTGTGGGACTGCAGGGGCTACAGCTTAGTACTGAAAAAATGAACTGTATGCTTTGACCAAGCACTAATACCAGATTTGTGTGCAGCCCTCTCAGATGGCTTCTCTGTGTTCCTTTGCAACTTTTAGGACCTGTTACAACACACTTGACCTAATTTGAGGCATAGCAAAAAAAAAAAAACCCAAAAAAACCAAAAAACAAAACAAAACAAAAAACCTACCCAACAACAGCAAAACACAAAATCAACAACAACAACAAAACAACAAAGAGTGTGATTATACGAACTTATTTGTCAAAATGAATGGGAATTTTGACTATTTCAAAAACAAACATCTATTTTGCACATTAGGAAATGCTCCAGGGAAGTAGTGGCTGCCGCTCTTGAAATAAAAGAATGGAATGTGACTAGGGATCAGCAAAGGGACATGTGGAAGAGGAGTTTCCTGTTCCCTTTTCTCACTACCCAAGAATCCTGAAACTTGTGTGTTACTGTCTCATCTGACAGGGAATTAAGAGTTGAGGACACATGTTTGTATTTCATGATAAGCCCCAAGTGGACAAATAACTGGACCTCCTATAAAGACATGTGTCAGGAATGGAAATAATGATGACATACCACGTGATTATGCTGTACTGCCTTCCCATTTCCTCTTCCTTGCCCCACTTAATAGCACGCATATCTTGTTCTACCCATTCTGCACTTTTATTTCTCCACAAATGCGCCTTCTTATATCTGTAATTCTAAACTCATCCCTCCCTTTCAGTTCCCAGTTTGAGCTCTCTAGTCTCTGTGTAGGCATCATCTCAGATTGAACAGCTATGAGTGAACACTTTCTCCCTCATCCCCATCTGGCAGCATCTTGCCATCTGAACTTCCGCTAGGCTATGATAGCATGCTGTGATTTCTTGCTCTGGCTGAAGGTAGAATCTGAGCCTTATAATGTCATTGTTTTCACCACATATGCAAAGTGCTGTGGTCTATCTCATGAACTAAAGAGAGCTAAAATAATGGAAATGAGCAGCAAGTCTGTGATGGCACATTCACATAGTATCCATGCTTTCAGTTTCTGATTAAACAAGTACTAGCAGGGGCAAAATCTAGGTATTGCATCTACCACATGTCAGAGACTAGACCAATACATGAAGTTTTCAAAATAAAATATAGAGTGACTATACAATTAATTAATTAATTTGCAAAATGGCATGATGAATTTCAATGAATTGATGGGAGACTAAAAATCCAGACATTTAGATCATTGATCAATGAGACAGTTTTAATTCATTGGACCAATAAACCAACACATATATTAGTTAGGAAGAGAAAAGGTGCCAAACTTCCATCTTACTTTAAGAACAGTGAGCTTTGCCACCCCCTAAAGAGACTAGTCATCAATGCTAAACATTTAGTACATATTATCTCACCCAAATACTCACTAAAAACTAGGGCTGTATGTGCAATTACAGGCTATATTTGAAAAAAAAAATGAGGCTTAAAATTGTATGATTCATGTAACTACAGAGAAAGAACATTATTAAAATATGCAACACCTCAGTGTCTTTCAAAAAATAATTATCCCATGCATTATAATATAGGAGAGGATATTGGGTAGAACATTAAAGTTAAATGTAAGTTAGTGAAATTTTCAACTGCAATGTAGACATTTATATAATTTAGTATAAGTATCCTCTGATATTTCTTAGTTTTAATAATTATTCTTTCAGATAATTTAACTCATTAAAATTGTATAGATTTTTTTTTAAACAATATATTTTTGTTTTGCACTAATCTTTCATGGGATACTTTCATTGGTCAATTTAGAAAGCACCTCTCTTAAAGTTTTCATAATAAAACTAACTTCCTTTTTAATTGGGAGACCAATTTAAAGTACCTTCTGGCTGGCACATGTGATCGCCTTCCTGGAACTGAAAGAAATGGTCTCTCCACAGCCTCTCAGAGTGAACAAAGGACTGTGGTGTCTCTCCGAACCCCTGCCCTTCCATAGGTTTTCCGGAGCTGAAGGAAACAAGAAAGCATTACTGAAACAAACATACAGTGTCGTTTTCTGTGGCATTTTTACAAGAAAGGGTGCAGAATCAGAGACTGTGATATAAGAGCCCTCTAAGAAGGCCACAGGAGCAGCTCTGAAGGGAGGTTCCCTGGGCTACAGTTCCTCAGTTCCAGTGGCCATCATCCTGCTCCTTCCTGGGGTCCACGATCGGTGATTATCTTAACTTAGATGAAATTACCTTGACTCATTCACTCAGTCACTCTGGAATACTGAAAATTTCACAGTACACAGAACCATGCAACTTCCTGTTAGTCTCCGTGAGAGAATGTAACACCAAAGCTAATGGTGATTCCTTTGCTGTGAAGCTAAGGATTAAACCCTTGCTTGAAGAAATTGGGAATCACTCTTCTCTGAGCACCACCTCAAACCCTGGAGCTCAGACCTTTCACTGATCATGCCAGCAATGCATCTAAGAAAGCTAATTAAGGAAAAGTATTTCAGTGGCACGCAAGATGTTCTACACTACATAGACTTTTAGACTTAAAACTGTTGGTGAGTAACTATTTGGTTATGATTCCATTGATACAGAAGATTTTATCTGTTTTGTCGACATGTTAATTTCAATAAAATTCTAAACACCAAAATTATTTTTTAAAAGTACAAGAAATTTTGTACTTTTCTACATATTGTTTTATTGTTGTTTATAAATTGGCCACTTAACATGGCTTTAATTTTTTTGAGGTACTTTATAGTAACTCAATACATACATACAGGGCAGAATAATCAGGTCTGTGCAGAAGGACATTCCATCCCTTCAGCCATTATATTCTCTACTGAGAATAGCTAATGCTTTACACTAATTATTGACACTCTATTTGCATTTCAGTTCTTAGATGTCGCTGCAGCACCCAGATCCATGCTTCCAATAAAGTCAGTGTCGACTCCCTAAACACCTTTCTGAAAGTCTTTTTAATGAAGTACAGTGACTGTGTAGTGATATCTAACTTCTGAAACTAGCCTCTTCCAGACACACGTGATCAGAGAGGCCTTTCCTCTATGCCCCTCAGCTGTCATGTCATTTGGCGTTTCATTTTTCTTACTCGCATGAACTAACATTTCATAGTCATAACCTCCATATAGAATGCAGTATTTACCCACTTCATAATCTAACTATTATTAATAGATCCTACTGTGGTTAACAGCAGCAATTAACCCAAGATATACCTGTCAGCATAACCAACCATGAGTTCTTGATCTTAGGTTTCAAAGCTCAGTGTCTGAGACTCTTCCCTTCACGTCTGCATGTTTTCCCATTGCTGCTTTCAATGTCTTAAAAGAAAAATGTCACCAGTTCTCACTTGTCTTGACTCCCAAGCATTCTTTCACACAGTATTTCTCACACAAAATTCATCCTCCATTATGCAGTCACAGTGACTTCTTTAAAACACAAGAAAAAAAATCATGACATCATCTTTTTTCTTTTCCTATTTTTCCCCCTCTCATCCCATTTATTAAAGAAACAGGAAAACACCAACCATCCTTCACATCAGGCTGAACGAAGCACAGTGATTCTCCCTTTCATCCCTCCACCCCCACCCCAATTCCCCAATTACCCTCCACATACATCAGTTTAAGTTTTGAGGTCCTTTGATTGGCAGTACCAGTGTGAGAGGGATCTGATCAGAGAAGCCTTAAATCTGGCCACCTAAGTCCCAAGAGAAAGGAGCTGCAGGCCCAGTCTAGCAGAGATGTAGTGGGTCTGTGACTTGAATGTCCACCTCAACATTCTATGTTCAAGCCCCCAGGGAAAGCTCTGGCGGTAGGACATGGCCAGGTCTGGGGTGCCCAGGTCAGTTCCTGACGATGGTCCGCTCACCAACGCAGCATCACCAGACAGCAAGCGGGCCAATTCTCCAGAGGTGAGCGGGAATTAGGACCTGCAGGCCAATGTATCCCTGAGGAAAAGTCCACAAGAACAATCCAAGAAGCTAGTAAGAAACAAGGAGCAGAAAGCTGTGGGACAGAAGCACAGCAGGCTTCCAGAAGGCCAGAGATCCTTTTTCTTGAGGCCAGGATCATCCCTATCTGCCATAGTCTGTGTCTCACAAGTAACGTTTTTTGCCTTCAGTCAAGACAAAAGGCAGAGGAAAAAGAAGGCTCATTTGAACTTGAGCCCCAGCTGTGTTCTTCAGACTGTATGTAATTCCAGACCTACTCTTTTATCTAAGAGACAGCCCCAGCCCAGAACCACAGTGCTTAAAAAACAAAGTGGGCCTGGAAGAAAAAGGGTATTTAGGAGGGTAACATTCCATTTGGGTACATCGCAGCCATTGGACACCCTGGTCTGGGGAAAGCAGCTGGATTTGAACTAGGGAGGCTGCCTACCCTAGGAAATGGGACCAAACTCTTGGCTATAGGGCCATTCATCCTTGGAAAGGAAACTGGGTTAAGACCCAGGGTCCCTGTCGGCCTTGCAAAAGGAGCTGGGTTGATACCCACAGGGCCTGCTGGAGAAGAGCCTAGGTGCCCAGCAGCTGACCTTGGGAAAGCAACTTGACCCGGGCCTAATGGACCAGTAGACCTAGGGAAGGCAGCTGGATTTGGATCCTGAAGGCCAGTGGCCCTTGGAAAGTTAGCTTGGTTGGGGCCTAGTGGCCCAGAGGCTCTTGGTAAAATTGCGGGATTTGACCCCTGGAAACCAGCAGACCTCTGAAAGGTACCTGGATTTGAAGCCAATGTGCCAGAACACTGAGAAAAGGCAGCTGGGTTCAGTCCTCCTGATCCTGTCCCCTTTGGAAAGGCTCCAGCATTTACCCCCATTGGGCCACCTGGCCTTGAGAAATGAGCTGAATTAGGGCCCATGGGGCCAGGAGCCCTTGACATGGCAGAGGCCTGTCTGCTGCCCCAATACTGTTGGAGTCTCCCTGATAATAGGCCTTTTGTTGTTCCTGTGCAGTGTATCCTGTTACAGAGATCCAGATGTTAGACTGTTGACTAAGTGACATTAAGAGTGCAGTTAGTTCTTGTACATGCGGGGAAGAATGTTCTCTTCCTTAAGAACTACACTGTAGTTGGCATTTTCTTTGGATTTCCAACCAGCTCCCAAATACAGACACAGAGACTTACTATTAATTATGAACGCTTGGCCTTAGCTTAGGCTTGTCCCACTAGCTCTTTTAATTTAACCTGTTTCTATTCATCTACATTTTGCTTAGGGACTTTTTACCTTTCTTTAATTCTGTATGTTCTACTTTCCTGCTTCTTCCGTAACTGTCTGTCTGGCCCTTGGCATCTCTTTTTCTTTCTTTGCTGAGCCTAAATTTCTCTTCCTACTTTTTCTCCCTGCCGGGAAGTCCCACCTATACCTCCTCCCTCACTATTGGTCATTCAGCTTTTTATTAAGTGCCTTAGACAGGCAAGATAAAATAGCAACACATCTTTACATAATTACACAAATGTAACACATGTTTACAAAAACAAATGCAACACATCTTTGCATGGTTAAAGAAATATTCTGTAACACTACATCTTTGACATTTCTCCATACCATGAAATAGAGACCCTTGTTCAAAGAAAATTTTTCAGAACTTCAAATATTTTTCCTAATACTTTTATCGTTCCTTAACTTTTTATTTCCTTGGAGATAGCAAAACTAGAGCTTTATAAAAATCTGATTCACGGCAAACATGAACAATTGCCATTTGAAACCTGATTTTGAATGTGGGGATTCATCCATTGTTCTACTCAGTGTTTCAAATGTTATTACAAATAATGAACTGAATGGCCATCAAAGTCTGCTTCTTCTCTTTCCTGTACCAGGGGAGCAATTATTCCCTCGAGCAAGACCCAAGCAAGGAATCTGCTAGGGAAAAGGTGTTCTGTTATTAACATGCATCTTAAGATATTGTCACCCACATACAAAACATGGGGTAGGAGGAGTTATAGTTAGCAGTATGCATTACTTAGAAATTATTGTTTGTGAAACTAACTCTAAAACTATTATAAGTAAATACTTACAGCAGTTCCATGACTAGACCTGCCTCCAAATCACAAACCAGTGGTTACATACAGAAACAGTATTAAATTGTCAGGTTTTTCTATTCCCTGTATGTATTTACAAATGCCATTAGGGATTTTTTCCCATTTTTTTTTTTGAGCCAGGTTCTCTATATTATGTAGCTCTGGTTGTTCTAAAACTCCCGATGTAGACCAAACTGGTCTCAAACTCAAAGAGATACATTTGCCTCTGCCTCCTGAGTGTGCACCACATCTGGCTAGACTTCAGATGTGACATAAAGTTTAGGATCATAACACTGAGAATTTCTCAGCAACCTCAAGTAGATTCAAATATTATATCTTCTATACTCAGTATTCTAAGCTCAAATATATATATATATTCATAGTTTCCTCAGTATCTCAGAAATCTATGCTTTCTTTAACACTTTTAGGAAGGAAACCCACCTAGCACATGGTGTGTGGACAAAGAGCCTCTTGAGAACAAAGAGGTTAATAAAACTTGAAACAGCACAGGTTCTTTTCAGAGAGTTTTTAATTGGACCCTAGATAATTAGACCTGCAAGAGGCATTAAAATATGCTGTTATAATTGTGGGGAATGATTTGAGCTTCAGGCAAGAGGAAGGTCTTGTGAATGATGTAGCCGATTGAGACAGTGAGATGCCAGCACTGTCTACTCTGCTTTGTGCTTTGTGCTGGCACGTTTCAGAGGGGCAACAGAGTCAGCAGTGACATCTGCCTGTGCTCAAGGCTTTTAAATAGTAATTGATCTGTATAAACAGGAGGGCAGTAAATATGAGCTCTCCTTAATACACATTTTCATCACACTCAGATTCAGTATATTAGGATGAAGGAAATATAACTAAATTAAATACAACTTACAATGCAAATATTAACTGAGAGTTTATTTCAATATAGCACAATATTTCAATATCAACCCTAAAATTCCTTTTCACTGTCTCCATTGATCAGAAGACCACTTATGAGAGGAAAACACATAACATCAGTACTTGCTCCCCTGAGTAGTGAAATTAGCAAGTAAACGTATTTTCTTAAAGCTGTTTTGTTAAATTTTCTGGAATGAGAATGTGTTGTTTCTGTTCAAAAAGTCAAATTAGAAGAAAAAAGGAATATCTTTCATAGTACTCCATATGAGTTTATCATAAGTTAAACAAATTACCAATCCGTAGCCGGAGGCTTTTCTCTATCCTGCCCCATCCCACATCCTTTTGTAAATAATCATTCACAGGCTTAATATTACTTATGCATACTTGGCCTATTGTTCAGACTTATTACTAACTAGCTCTTACAACTTAAAGTAATCCATTTCTATTAATGTATATTTTGCCACATGGCTGTGGTGTTATTGGTCTGCTGGCATCGTGCTCCTTAGATGGCTGGATGATGTCTACCCCTGACTGTGCCCTTCTCCCTGTATCTCAGCTTGGATTGCCTGCCTGGCTCTTATCCTGCCTTGCCACAGGCCAAAGCAGGTTTATTTATTAACCAATGGGAGCAACACATATTCACAGCACACAGAAAGACAAACCACATCACCAGTCACAATCTGGCATATTAAAATAATATACTTAACTATGTTTTAGGTCTGATGATCCAAAGTCTAAAATGCAGTGCCAGAATCACTACTATGGAAGACTCAAAAGGAGAATTTCTGTCCTTCCTATTTAAGTTCTATAATCATAAATCTCATTCCCTTCCTCCCTCCCTCCTTCCTTGCTTCCTCCCTTCCTCTCTCTTCTGTCTCAATCATCTCTGTTTCCACTACCACATTTATTTTAACTCTTCTATCTCTATTTTAAGGACCCTGTCACCTGCACTGATATAGCCTGAACTCTTCGGGATAGATACTTACAGTCCTTAAATCGTATCTTTCTAGTTCCTTCTGCCATACAAAGCAACATTATCATAGGTTGTATGGGTAAGAATGTAGGCATCTTTAGGGACATTACTCAGCTATAGGAACCTCTTTTATAAAACCTTTCTGTTTTCTTCCAAACACCCCCACTCTCACCTTCATTTATAGCCTCTCCTCACTCACATATATTTTTGTTTTATGTCTTCACAAGATGTACAGATGCCGTCCTCTGGGCCATAACAACTAATGTCTTTGATCCTTCCCCTCTGAACTTCAAGCATTATTGATTTTCTTTTTTTCTCATCCTTTCTTTTATTCAATTACTAAATATAAATTAAGCTGCTCTTTGGCCCTGGAAATTGTTTGAATCCTAAGGACAGAATAGAAAACACAGGTGAAGATTCTGCCTGAGGAAACTTTCACTCTGTGTGTGTGTGTGTGTGTGTGTGTGTGTGTGTGTGTGTGTGGCACTGAAATAAACCTGAAGACTAACATATAAGTAAAATCTTTAGAGGTTTACTCAATGCTAGGAACAAACTGTTTAAGAGTGCAAAACATAATAACAGAGAGTCATATGACAGGTGGATCAATGAAGTTATGAATTTCTCTCTAAAGGGTGAAGGTGTGGTCTAGACCCAGGATGGAAGAAAAAGGTAGGAAAAATGAAGTCAGTTTACGGTACTGTGAACACAGATCACATTGAATTATGTACACCTGCAGGAGAGCTGTAGGTACACCAGATCTGGTCATTGGCAGAACATCACTGGGATGGGCGCAGGGGATGGGGATTGGGGAGAAAATGGGGGGGGCTAGGGGAGATGGGGGGATAGGTGGCGGGCTGGGGAATAACAGCCATTGTAAAGAAAGGGCTCTGGTTCCCTCACTTGGAATATTAAGATGATAAATTATAAAAATCAGTTGCTCTATAATGCCCAGAGATATGTGTAATACCTCACTTTACCTGGCTTTAGTTTTTTGTTTTATTTCTGGATACTGTAAGCAAAAGATATTCAGTATTAACAGTTTACTTAGGCTGTCTTCCTAAGTGTGTATGAACATGTGCATTTGTGTATGTGCTTTTTTGTGTTTGTGTGTATTTGTGAGTCTATCTCTGTATGTGTCTGCATGATGTATATTTATGTATGTACAAGTGTATATATATATATATATGTGTGTGTGTACATATGTGTGTATATGTCGCTATGTCTATGAGTGCATGTATCTGTATTTGAAAGTGTATCTATATGTGTATATGTGTGGATATCTACCAAATGTGGGCCCAGTGGATTGTCCATTTTAGGAATAATCAAAGTGACCAACAGAACACTGAAAAATAATTACAAGTTAAGTATACTCTGGCTATCTATGCCTGCATTATAATCATGTCTGCAATGAGGCTTGTGCTCCTAATGAAAGGACAGCAGCTGCTGTGGTTGCTCAGACTCGGATGTGTGGTCCACAGCAAAACGCCTCAGTGCTGGAAAACTGGCTAACATTGCTGACCTCACTACAGCTTGGCTGCTATTCAATACCTGGGAAGACATTATAGATCATTCTTATTTGATCACAGAGAGGCTGCTCAGCTCTGTTTTATAATGGTCATAAGTAAAACAAAATAACCAATCTTGCCTGAATGAAATAAAATCAATAATTCTATTTTGTAATATGTGTCTCAGGAAGAAAATTCAAAATTTTGTCTCTCGAAAGGTCAGGTCCAAATCACTCTGAAGCACATTACTTTTTCCAAATCAGAATAAAATGGACCAAACTTGTGATCTAGATTTAGATCATGTGCTTAACAAGCTCAAGGGATTCATCTTGAGGTAATTTTTCAGATGATTTCAGTGGTCATACATTGTCAATGTCCTTAGAATAACACACTCTAATTCTTTTTTGTGACCACGCATAACATAAAATGAGATTTATCTGTGTGTCTGCAGTGTCTATTAGCACTATGGAGATGGAGGGTAGATGAGCTACCTGCTTCTACAGTAAGACATAGTCCCTGATAGCATTCTGATACTGAGGATAAATGCAGTTATAACATCAGGGCTGGTAAAGTCATCTCTGAGGGGCTGACAATCTCAAAACCTCCAAGTTCACAGGAATGATTATCAGGGGAAAGAAGAGTATTTTTCTTGTAAGTGTTTTTTTTTTTTTAATTCCTTTGTGAAATTGTGTTTGGAGCAACATACATGTAATTGAATACTGAGATTTATCAAGTAGCAAATAAGTAGAAATAGTAGTCATGAATATTAAAATTTTCAAGCATAGTTTGAATGCTTTAATGATCTGGTAAAAAAGTTAAGTGAAATTTCAAGTGTCTTCATGTTTTTTTCTTTAAAGCAAATAGAAATTTAGGAGAAAGTTTGTATATTGTATCATAATCAAGAAAAACATTTGCCAATAAATAGTAATTTAATTTATCTAGTACTGTTTAGTTTTCCAGAGATTTTATTGTCCTTTTATTCCCATTGAGGGGCCTAGGAGCAACGGAAAGGGAATACAGGAGGGATCAGCAACAAGCATTCTCACAGGCACATCCTCTGAGGCCAGTTTCCCCCAACAAGACCTCACCTTCGATACTTCACCCCTTACTAATAATACCATATGATTAGAAATCCTTGGAGCAGAGCTCACGTGGGCTCACAGAGACTGAATGAAGCAACAAGCACAGGGCCTGCAATGGTCTGCACCAGGTCCTCTGTGTGTGTTATGATGATTAGCTTGGTGTTTTCCTAGGACTCCTAACAGTGGGAGAGGATGTGTCTCTGAATTTTTTGCCCACTTTTTTTGTCAAGACTCTTCTGTTTTGAAGTTTGTTTCCCCTATTGGGTTGTCTTATCCAGCCTCCATAGGAGGGCTTTTGCCTTGCCTTCTTGTATCTTGTTTCGTTCTATTAGGTTACTGTCTCTTGGAGGCCTGCTCTTTTCTGAAGGGAAACAGAGGAGAGTGGATCTGGGGGAGGGGGAGATAGCAGGAAGATGGGAAGGGTGGAGGGGAAACTGTGGTCCGGATGTAATGTATGAGAGAAGAATCTATTTCCAATTTTAAAAACGTAAGAAAAAAAGAGAAAGAAATCTTTTAATGATTGAGTATTTTGACCAGTCAGAGACCTATTCATCTCTTAGAAATTCACCTCTGACACACTAAGTGGTGAGTTTCACGTATTCCCTAAAGGCGGCTGCTTCTTCTTCTTCTTCTTCTTCTTCTTCTTCTTCTTCTTCTTCTTCTTCTTCTTCTTCTTCTTCTTCTTCTTCTTCTTCTTTCTCCTCCTCCTTCTCCTCCTCCTTCTTCCTTTCCTCCTCTTCCCTCTCCTCCTCCTCCTTCCTCCTCCTCCTCCTCTTCTTCTTGTAATATAATTGCAACATTTCTCCCTTCTCTTTCCTCCAAACCCTCCCATATACCCATCCCCACTCTCCTTCAAAGTCACAGCCTCTTTCTCATGAATTGTTATTGCATGCACATATATATTTTTATATAGAGATATATTCCTAAATATAATCTGTTTAATCCATATAATGTTATTGTATGTATGTTTTTAGGACTGGTCATTTAGACGGCACAACCACTTTGTATGCTTCTCTCTGACCACCTCTCCTGGCCCTGGCTTCCCTTTTTGTTAAGGTTTGAGGACTCATGGGCTTTCCCCCATTCACTTTGACATGTTCTGGTACCATGAAAGCTAGTTGCCCGGGAGGAGGCTTTCAAGTTAGTTCCATTTCAGGGGTCTCAGGGCTCTGTTTCTGAAGTGCAGTAGGGACTTAAGTCCCACCTCTGAGGGATAACCAAGAGAAACTGCAATAGGCTTTATGTTTTGGGAATCGCTTAGATAGCCCTAGTCTAAAACTTAAAAGAGGGCTTCTCATGTCTGGTACTGGGATTTTTGTTAGGTGGTCTTTGGCTCTTGGAAGGAATACTGTCATCCCAAATTTAGAGAAGTTCATTAAAATAGTATATATGTTTATACACTGACTCAAAAGCATTATAGAATTTTTAATTAAGTAACAGTATGATTCTTTGTGGCCTTTTCATATGTTCATATTGTTATTTTACTCACCTTTTTCCTTCCACTATACCTACCCACTCCCTACACTGATTTTGATAGCAGCTGGACTAGTCTGCAATCCTGTTAATAAAGATTCCTTTTAGTCACATCCCCTTCAGCCCTTGCTGTCCGCTGTTCTATTGATCTTTGTCATTCTGTCTGTGTGATAAGATAAATTCTCAGATTGTTTAGATTTACATTTCACTAATTGCTAGGGGTGAGGAACATTTTTTGAGATATTTGTAAATCATATTTTTTTTCTTTTGAGAACTATTTGTTCATGTCTCAGACTCATTTTTGGAATGGGCCATTTGTTTTGTTTTTGAACTCTTTGTTTTTTTAAATTCTTTGTAAGTTATGTATTCCAGTCTTCTATCAGATATATAGCTGGCAAGGATTTTCTCCCATTTTTTGGGCTTACTCTTCTCTGGGATGATTGTTTCTTTAACTGTGCTGAAACATTTTAGTTTCATGAAGTCTCATGTATCAGTTATTGGTCTTGATTCTTGAAAAAATGAAATCCTATTTAGGAAGTCCTTTTCTACATCTATAAATGTAGAATACTGCCTATATTTTCTTTTAGAGGTTCTAGTGTTTCATGTTTAGGTCTTTGATCCATTTGCAGATAGCTTTTATGCAAGGTGATAGATATTCAACTCTAATTTCATTTTTCAGGATGTGGACATGCAGTTCTCCTAGCTCTCTTTGTTGAGGATGCTCTTTTGTTAAGCATATGATTTTGACGTCTTGGTCAAATATTAAGGGGCTGAAGTTACCTGTACTTATTTTGAGGTCTTTGGTCTTCTTCCATCTGTCTACATGTCTTCTATTTTGCCAATACCATATTGCTTTTATTATACTGGTTCTGTAATATATCTTAAGATCTGAAATATAAATCCCTCCAATTTTTTCCCCTATGTATTGTTTTGGATATGTTTTGTGGTTCTATGTGACTTTTTTGGATATTTTTCTCTTTTTCTTTTTCTACAAAGAATGACATGTTGTTTTGATTGAGATTATACTGAATATGTAAATAGCCGTATGTCTAGACAGTGAGGAGGACTTGGGAAGTCTAGAATGCATGGTGTAGGGCAGAAAGAGTCCTGTGAGAGGATACAGGTTTTGGGTTCTGGAGAAAGCTGAGAAGCTGGCTGTACTACAAGAGGTGATGTTGGAATGAGCACAGGGAACAGGATGTGGGACCCTGAGGAGGCCTGGAGGTAGGCTGCTTTGCAGGCTCTGGTGGCCAGGGTAGGCCAGGACACTGGTTAAGGGCCCCAGGATAGATATGGTAGGTTACAGGGGGAAAAAAGTATCTGGTGGTAGGGTTACTCACCAGGCTAGACCCTGGAAAGGAAATAGAAAGTCTGGTTATGGAGTGTGCCCCTACATGCTTCTTAAACCAGCCAATCAAAGAATAAAAATTAATCATCAAAGCTTAGTTAATTTATATTTTTTGTTTATTGACTATGTGAATATAATATTGAGGGATAAAGTTTTAAGCCAAAAATACTTTTTGCAAACAAATTATGTAATTATGAGCTGGGGCTTCTCTACAGTTACTGAATTTGTTGCTCTAAGGAGAATAATTCTCTGTGGAGGCTGTTCTGCAGTGGGTGCTTATCATCTGCTGTGAGTGCTTGTTCATGGAGAATGCTCCTTTGTGGAAGGTGCTTCTCTTTGGAAAGTATGCCTCAGTTAAAGTTGCTCTGTGGAAATTATTGCTTTGTGGAGGGAGGTTCTATGTGGATGGTGATGCTTTATGGTCTGTGAAGGGTGTTGCTTTATGGAGGCTATTCTCTGTGAAGATTGTTGTTTTGCGGAGGGTGTTGCTCCATAGTAAATGTTGCTTATTCAAGGAGGTCTTCTAGGAAAGTGTTGCTCTTGTAGGTGTCAAGTGTGAAAGGTGTTGCTCTGTGTATGATGTTCTCTGGGAAGTGTGTTGCTCTGTGTAGGCATCCTCTATGAAGGGTATTGTTCTGTGGAGAATGCCCTCTGAGGAAGAAGTTGCATATGGAAGCTGTTTTTCTCTGGAGGGTATGGCTTTGTCCAGAATGCTTCTCTATCAAGAGTATTCCTCCATTGCAGGTCCTAGAAAAACAACAGCAACACCAACTTCCCCATTCATCTCCCTAAATATTATAAAATTCACTTTTATAATATGCTTAACATGTATCTATTACTTATAATGCATTGAATTCAAATATAAATAACATAATGTCCATGATACTTTTAAACCTGGTTTTCCTTAGTGATAAAGATGTAATTGTATTTTAGATTAACTATATTATATAATTATGGTGAGAACTACTAATGGAATCAGATTCCAGCATAAAACATAAAGCTGAGAACCACACCCCCTCCCCATAAAAAGGAAAACATGCTTTCTCACATCCTTTATGGAAGTTGTTGTTCTGTGGAGAGACAACACCGTTCACATAGGAAACCCTGCACATTCTCGTATTCTTTAGTGTGTTGGATATCAGTGTTACATTTTTTAACCTGATGTTTTCCTCCTCTTGTTCACCCATTGTTCAATCACAGTGGGCTTAGAGTATGGTGGATATAAAACTCCCTTGGTTGCAACTTTAGTGGAGGGAAATTGAAAAGGAAAGCTGTGAGTGCTTCTGCCCTGTGTATACTATGAACATGGAATTAAAAGATAGAATTATGTGTTCTACTCCAGACTGTCTACCTAACTCTAGTTATGTTGGACAACCTAGTAATCTCATTTGCTTCAGTTTTTCCCTAGAGAAAACAAGTATCAGACTAGAAACTCTCTAAGGCTTCTTTAAGAATCCCAATAAATTCCAAATTTCAGTGTGTTGAACTAAGAACGTCTTTGCTTATTCCTACCAGCATGGATCTTATTTCATATCAATGGCTTGGAGCTGCAAAACCCTTCATCATTTACCAGGTGACTGAGTAGCTGACTTCTGTTTTGCACTGCTGTGTCTCTATGGCTGACTGGGTTGACTATTTGCAAGTCAGCCTCCTAGAAATTCATTTTATCTTTGTAGGTTGGCAATAATTCAGTGCTTAAGGCAACTCAAATAAACTGACCATGAAAGGACTACTCCTTGGTTCTGCTGTCTTGCAGTACTGGCCTTTGTTGTCTGATGCAGCTGAGACTCATCTGTAGATCATTTAGAACAGAAATTTACCTATTACCAGATATCTATGTAGTCTCAAAGATAGGCAGCGAGCAGCACTGAGTAGTAGGATATGCTAAAAAGAGCTGTTTGTTATTACCCCATGCTGAAGCCACTGCAAGCCAAGCCAACATTTCATTATTAGATGAAAGTAATTTTTGAATATTCAGGAAAATTCAATAAGCTTTTCAATGTTTCAGTGTCTTTGATGAATTGATATTGTAGTAAAAGTATATGATTGCTTCCTTGAAGAAGGCATAGGAGTTAACAACACAGGCTTAAAAATCAGAGTAAAGAAACAACCAATTCATATGCAAACTTTATTTGTTTCAATGTTATCTTGACAGTTTTCAATGTCTCTTAGTAGGATTTTTCTCAAAACTGTTGTTCTGAAGAACCCGGGGAGGAACTGGACCACCAACTTACCACTCTAGAGACTACTGAACTATGGATAATATTTTTCCCTGTGTAGTTTTGGTGCCTGTCCTGGATCTCTCTCTGTATACCAGGCTGGTCTTCAACTCACAGAGATCCTCCTGGCTCTGCCTCCCAAGTGCTGGGATTAAAGGTATGTGCCAACTACCACCTGGCTAGGAACAAGATTTTAAGCAATGTCATAAATTAGACTCTCATCACTGAGAGAACACGTTTTAGATTAAATGTCCTCTGAAAATGTACATCCCACTTTGCAAGAGTCATTGGTTATATTTCTTTCCAGTATCAACTTATTTATTTCTGGTATCAAATTAAAAAATATTTACCTAGTTAGTTATTTGGCTAGGTAGTTAAATAGTTGTGACAAGATCTTTCATAGTTCAGGCTGGCTTCAAACTCACTGCGTTGTGTGGAAGGTAGCTTTAAACTACTTCTCTTCCTGCTACTGCTTCTGAATTGCAGCTGTTATAGGTTTGTACAACCATGGTTGGCTCATATGTTGATATGAGATATTTTCTACCTTCCTTATGCATGCAATAGCTAATTCTAATTCAGCAACTATCAACACAAAACAAACCAACCTGAGTAGAATAAGGTTTACACAACTGCTTAGTAATGGCCCTAGGGTTATGTCCATAAGTCTAGAAAGTTATTCATTGTATCCAGAAAAAAAAAAAAAAAACAGTCTACACAGCTGTGTCAGGTAATCAGAAACATGGCAGTGTGGTAGCTGTGGAAAGAGCACCGACCATGGACATTCTTTCACTAACCTCTAATCATTAAGTCTTTTTACCTTGAAAATGAAGATTTCAAAATGATCCCCAGGTTGTAATAACTATATTTAGGGAGCTATTGAGGGAACACTTTGCCTCCTTCTCAATGAACTGCCCAGAGTGATGACAGAGTCCCCTGACATTTAACTGATTGGCTCCAAATTATCAATGAAACATGGCATTGAGGTGGTTTCCACTCCTTAGAAACCAAAATAAATTCAGTTTAAAAATAATGCTTAACAAGTAGTTGGTATGAAGACTCCAAGGAAACAAAGTATTTGGGAAAGTGCCTCAATTTTGAACTAAACTTCAAACTGGAGTTCACACACAACTTAGGTTAACCACTGAAAATTACATCAGGGTATATGGCTACAACTTGAAATGTGTGTGATGCTTCGGCATCATTCAGTTCTGGGAGAAAGAATGACAGATAAATGGACCTGACCAAAATAAATTGCTGTGCTCATTCAATACAGTTCATATTTAGAAACAGGAAAACAAAACAGGAAACATCTATTCTTACTATGTGAAAGCAGGCTTATGTCTACATGGAAACACATCAATTCTTCTGTGAAAATGGAAACAAAATTTAATATACTGCCAAGGTTTTCACTGAACACACAAAGCAAGAAAGCAAACCTTGGTAATGGAGGCATCCTTCGACTCACATGGTTGCTCTGTGGATTTTGGAAGATGGATTTATGTTTTTCATTTCTGGAGATCAGAAAGAAAACTAAGAGGTGTTCATCGCCCCAGTAGATGTTCAATATGATGCGGGTCACATGAGGCCATATTTTCAAATACTCCAGACCTCTAGAGAATCAGCATGCATCATGCATCATTTGTTTCTTGTGTTTAGCTAGATATTGTTTTCCAGGAATCCCAGCACTGTAATCATGATATGATGAATTGTCACTGTAAGAATATTTCCCTTAACACACATACATAGTTTTTCTAAGGATGTTTCCATATAACACACAAAGGGACAGCAGGATATCAAATTATATTCATCAGGAATTGCTGTTTTAATTCATGAAGCAAAACCCTTGAGTGACTGTTTTGAAATGTAATTTGACTGGTTGTTTTCACTTTGTGAAAATATAGCCTTAGATTGAACAAGAATTTGCTACAAATCTCAGAAAATACAGTTGCCGCTGACTAAGGCCTTTACACTCTCTGTGATCTGTTTGAAGCATTGGATGATTCATTTACCTAAGGTGAGCAGATAATTGTACTTTAAGTTTTAATCTCTAGAATATATACTTCCAAGGAAATTACCAGGAATTGTATTTTTGTTTAATTTTTATTATGATGGGCTTGGACAACATGTGAATTATAATAACTCTTATTTACAATTTTCATTTTATTGTCATTCAAAAATTTATTAGTTTTTATTATTGCGTGCTTCTATCCAATCCTGTTTTCTCCTCGGAAGAACAATATCCAAACATTAAAATTCTAAGCTGAATACAAAATCTTTAAAGTTGTCTCTCTCTGTCAAAGAAATGGACATGAACATATGTGTACACACTAGGACACAGGAAAAGGTAAGAACATCAAGCACTATTCAAATCCATCAACTCATGGATCTTCAATGTTGGTAGGAGAGAGTAAGTTTATCACTGTTACCACCCATGCAGAGGAAAATATTTCTAATAGCCCATAAAGATTAGTCATTAGAGTTATGACTGTAGGAGATGCTGACAATGGTATCACACATTGGAAAGAATCCCAACCCAAATGATGAAGAACGGTTTGAGGTTTCCTGAAAAGTTAAGAGCTTGAGGGATGGAAAGGGCCTACAGGAAAGGTTTTCTATGCATCCTTCTTCCAAGCAGAGACCAGAACACTGATGAGCATGTCCAAATAGTGAGGGTATTTTGTAACTAAATCTGTGAGTCATCATAAGACAAACCATGTTATGTGATTTTTCATCTGAATATGTGCCAGAATCCCTGTCCTTGTCTCTCAAGTCCATACTTGTATCTGCAATCCTCTAAACACTGACAAGAACATCATATTCCCAATCAACATTAGAGATGTCTCACTAGTCACAGCGAAGGTTGAAGATTTGGGTATCAGAGTAGTGCTCAAATTGCTGAATACTGTCACATATTCTGTAATCATAAGCAATAAGCTTCTGTGACTTCCTACACCCCACTTTCCAATCTACCTGCCCAGAAAATGCTCTAAGCATATTCCCTCTGTGTGGTGGCTTAAATAAGAGTGGCCACCATAAGCTCATATATTTGAATGCTTTGTTACTATGGAGTGGCAGTATTTGAAAAAATTAAAAGAATTGGGGGGTGGCCTTGTTGAAGGAAATGTGTCACCAGGGGTAGACTTTGAGGTTTCAAAGCCCATGCCAGATTCTTTCTATTTCTGTAGCCTGTGGATAAGGATGTAGAACTGTCAGCTACTTCTCAAGCACCATATCTGTTTGTATGCTGCTATATTCCCCAATATGATGATAATAGACTAACCTCTGAAACTGTAAGCAAGTCCTCCATTAAATGTTTTCTTTAATGTGAGTTTTCTTGATCATGGTGTCTCTTTGCAGCAACAAAACTCTTTAGTCATTATCAGGAGCACCGTATTGCTGTGACAGACCTGGCCATACTGTTTGTAGAAAAATATGTAAGACTTTGGAACTTTGGATTACAAAAGTGGCTAGACACTTTAAGCAGAGCCTAACGTGCCATCCTAGTAGAAACATGGAAGACAATGTTGATGATGATTTGCACTATGGGAGTCAAGCTCAAGAAGTTTCAGAAGGGAAGAATATTAGTAACAGGACTAGAGACCATTCTGTGATATTTTTAACAAAAATGTGGCTGTTTTTCTGCCCTGCCCTAAAAAATTAAAGAGAAAAACTTAAAGAGCTTTGGGTTAATTAGTAGGCAGAGGAGATTTCAAGACAGGCTAGCTGTGGTATATTAGTGGTCACTCATACTCAGATCTATTATGAAAAGGAGCAAGCCAGTAAGTTGCACTCCTCCATGACCTCTACATCAGCTCCTGCCTCCATGTTCTTGTTGTGTTTGAGTTCCTGTCTTAATTTCCTTTGATGATGAACTATGATGTGGAAAGGAATAAACACTTTCCTCATCTTGTATTTGGTCATGGTATTTCATCACTGCAACATTAATCTAGCTAAGGCCAGACATATATCAGGGGTGTCCCTTCACGGAGGCCTGGAGAGGCCATTGCATGGAACTATGAATGTGAAACCTGGTTAGTATTGGAGACCTCAAGATGTTGGAGATGCCAGAATCATAGAACACCTGCTGAGAATTGCTGCAGAACTGGTATGGAACCAGCCTAAGAAACAGAAGTGTGTTGAAGTCAAAGCCAAAAGGAGTTGGAGATCTGAAGAGCACTTTGACATCAGACACGGGCATACAGAATTTGGAGTTTGTCTAGCTGGGTTTCAGTCTTGCTTTGGTCCAGTATTTCCTCACTATGCTCCTTTTTTGGAATGGTAATGTATATTCCATGTCATTGCTTATTGGAAGTATATCATCTATGTTTTGATTTAGATTTTACAGGAGGTTACAATTAAGAGAGTTCTATAATTTTTTAGGAACTTTGGAATTTGGACTTTTAAACAGCATTGAGACTGTGGTAGACTGTGAGAACTTTTGAAGATGAAATAAATACATTTTCTCATTATTATATGGCTGCAAGCCTATGGGGGCCAGGGAATGGAATGTGGTGGTTTGAACAAGAATGGCTCCCATAGGTTCGTATATTTGAATTACTAGTCACTATGAAGTGACATTATTTGACATTATAGAATGAATAGGAGTTGTGGTCTTAGAGGAAGTATGTTACTGAGGACTTTGAAGTTTCAAAAGCTTTGGCTTTTCTCAAGTGCTCACAAGTATCTCTGAATACCATAGTGATTAAAAAAAAAAAGAAAAGAAAAACAAAAAAAATGACATGCATCTTTAAAAATATCACTTCATTTGGATGATATGGAAGACATCATATCTAACTGTCCACCTTCCTCTAGCTGTTGTAAGGAGCCAGTAACCTCTCAATTTGGTTCATCTTTGCTCTATGCTTCTGAGCACTTTCTGGGGGAAGAGTATCTGTCCAACATATCCAGCACCTGTGCTGGAAGTACACAATATACCATGAAAGGTCACACATGTTGCCATTGGCACAGTGAGAGCCAAGAGGATGTCTGTTCTCAGAGATTCTCCCATTACACATAGAAAATACAGATGCTTCAGATCACCTTATTAAAATTAAAATATCCAGTCAAACAGAAGGTGTTAGAAGGAAAATCCCAACCTAAAGAGGTTAACTATACCCAAGAAAACACAAGGAATGAATAATCCCAGACTAGCAAATCAAAAGAATAAACACACACACACACACACACACCACCACCACCACCACCACCACCACCACCACAACAACAACAACAACAACAACAATAGCACCAACAAAATAACAGGTATAAGCAAACACTACACAGTATTATATTTCAACATCATTTGTCTTAATTCCACAATAAAATGACACAGACTAACAGAATGGATGCAAACAGCTATCCATCTTTCAGCTATATCCAAGAACAAACCTTAACATCAAGGATAGATATCACCTCAGGGTACAAGAACGGAAATAATATTCCAAGCAAATGGACCTAAGAAGTGAGTCAGCAGAGCCATTTTAATATCTGACAAAATAGACTTCAAAACCAAAACTAATAAGCAGAGATAAGGAAGGATACTATGTACTTATAAAAGGAGAAATTCACCAAGAAGACATTGCAATTCTAAACATTTATTTCCTAAACACAAGGACAACCAAGTCCATAAAAGAAACACTACTGAAGCTTAAATCACATATTGACCCTCACACAGTGATATTTGGAGACTTTAATATCCCACATTTGCTAATAGACAGGTCATCCAGACAAAAACTAAACAGAAATATTGGAGCTAACTGCTGTTATAAACTAAAGCATCCTAACCCATCACCTAAACACAAAAGAACATACCTTTGCATCACCTCAAGGAAGTTTCTCCATGGTTGATCACATATTCACACGCAAAAAAACTCAACAGATACAAGAAAATTGAAATAATACCCTGCATCTTATCTGACCACAACAAATTAAAACTGGTTCTCAACAATAACAAAACAATAGAAAACTTACAAACTCATGGAAACTGGACAACTTTCTACCAAATGAAAAACAGGTCAAGACAGAAGTAAGGAAAGAAATGAAGGACTCTAAAATTCAATGAAAATGAAAACATAAAATACCCAAACTTATGGAACATAATGAAGGCTGGTCTGAGAGGCAAGTTCATAGCACTGAGTATCTACATAAAATACTGGAGAGATCTTAAACTAGTAATTTGATAGTATATCCCAAGTGAGGTAACCCAGAAGCAGAAAGACAAATATACTATGTATTCACTTATATGTGAATATTAGCTGTTTAGTTAATGATAACCAAACTATATAACCACATAGGATAAGTCTAGAGTACAGGACTGGACAGGGGGGCAGATAGATCTCCCTATGAAAGGGACATAGAATTATGGTTAGATAAAGGGGGCTAGAATGGGAAGATCAAGATGGGATAAGAAGTGGGGAAGGGTTGACAGAGGGAATTTGAGGAGAGACAACTAAAATTAAGGGGCATTTGACATGTAGTATGAAAAACTAATACAGTAGAAACTTCCTAAAATATAAACTTATATGAAGGTGACCTAAATGAAATTGCCAAATAAATGAGAAAGACAGTGACCCAACAGAGCTTCCAGCACTGGGAATAGGTTACATGTAATTGAGTTGTTAGTTGAAGGGTCCCAATGGGAATCCCCAAAAAACCTGGGCTGTTTCCAAGCTGAAGATGACACCTACACAGCTCATTGAACATGTAGAAGTCAATCTGGTGCCTACATAGAGCCTTAGTCTCTATGTGCTAGCATTTTTGATACAGGAAGGTACTCTCTAAGCTACCCAAAGAGAAATGTAAACACAAAAATGCCACAAAATTTTTGGTTTCCAATGACACCTTGTATGCAAGATTTGCTAGGGCAATGGTGACACAAAGGTTGTAAGAGTAACCAACCAATATATGATTTGACTTAAGGCCTACTCTGAAAGATGGAACTCATACCCAACACTGCTTGGGTGACTGAGAACCTGAGACTAGATATCCCAAGGAACTAGAATAAAACCAAATACTACTATTCTTTAAAAAAAAAAAAAATGTGGCGATAAAATGATTCCTTTTGACATTCTGCTATACTCAGATCAGTGCCTTACTCAGACAAGAGAAACTTCCTACTGCAGCAGGTAGGATCAAATACAGAGACCCATAGCCAGACATTATTCAGAGAATGAGAGTCCTTGGAACATTGAAACACTCATCTCTAAAGGGAATGTCTCCATCAAATACCTCCTCTCAGGGATCAGGGAACCCTGCATAAGAGGAATCAGAAAGAGTATAAGAGGCAGAGGAGATGGAGAACGCCAAGAAAACAAGCCTTCCAGATTAACATGAGCAAAGCTCATATAAACTCACAGGAACTGGGGAGCATGCACAGGGCCTGCATGATTGTACATCCAGTTCTTGTGTGTATATTACAGCTTCTAGTTTAATGTTTATGGGATTTATGTGTGTGTGAATGAATGGGTTTCTGTTTCTTGTGCCTTCTCTTGGGCTTTTTAAAATTCTGATGTTTGTTTTGTCTTATTCTGATATGTTAGTTTTTGTTTTACGTTATTATATTTATTTTATTATTAGCACTTAGAAGCCTTTTCTTCCCTAGTGAGAGGCAGAAAGGGAGTGGTCTGGATGGATGCATAGTGGTGAAGAACTGAGAGGATTTCAGGAAGGGAAAACTGACATCAGGATCTATTGTGTGAGAAAAAAATCTATTTGCAATAAAAAGAAAAAAAAATAAAGTTGGGTGAAGGCTTCTGTGCCTCATCTTTGTATATGAAAAAAATTAAATAAACATACAGCCTTCCAAAATAGCAGTGAAGAAGCAAGTGCATTTTTGTTTTGTTTTGTTTTCTTTTTTTTTAATTTTAGCCTATTCCCAAATAATTGATGTCTTTTAATTGCTTTTATCACCTTGAGACATTATGATAGAAAAAGGAGAGACATCATCAGCTCCTTTCTCCACACACTCCAATCTGTACCACGATGTTGCACACTGAGGTACCCTATTGCCTTCTTGAAGCCAATTCACAACGTTATTATGTTTCTCCTTGGCCAGCCTCAGGTTTCCTATGGATGGCCTGGTTGGACAAGAGGGCAGGTGCTTCTAGGCATCTGTCTGTTCCTGATTATGTTGCCCAGACAGCCTTTCTGGACTAGGTATTCATGGGAGTTTCTCTCTGTGCAGCCCCTGATCACACCTCTTGTTCTCTGCTGTCCTTGGGCTCCACATTTCTCATTTCTGCCTGCCATCCTTCCTCTCCCCTTCACTGTAAGTTCCTTCTTTCATTCCATCTTCAGAGAAGCTAACTCTAGGCTGAAAAATCTGACAAACACTTTCTAATAGCTTGGGAATGAGATAAGGGAACACTAAGAATTTAGAGACTACTTCATACTTTAGACATTGATCCCTAGTCCAGTAGGCACCTACTGGCTTTCCCTCATAACCTCGGGTCTGCCAGCCCACTGATATTTCCTATCTAGTTTTGTACTTTTATTCTTTGTATTAACAGTTGTTTATAATCAATTGCAAGATTTGAAATTACAATGCAGCTATTTTACATGTAGAAATATTGGGTGTTCTTGTTCACCAAAGAATATTGTAGTCATTAAATCATGGATTTTTTTCAAGATGTTCACACCGAGTTCCTCCTTAATGATTTTAGTAGATTCTTCTGTAAATCATTCGCTAACATAAAATAATTCAGCAAGTATGAATACCTTGCAACTCACTGGTACTGGGGCATGTAAGACAGAAAAATGAATGAACATTATCTCGGCTTTTATTACAAAAGAAAACAGGGACGTGAAAACTGTAAACACCAGACAATGCAGAAGCAGAGGAGCCTGAACACACTTGCCAAGTATGCATGCAGTGACATTTGACTAGCTGAAAAGGATGGATGGATTAAAGGGAGAAGCCCGGGAGACAAAAACCCACAGGGAAGTTACAAGAGCAAGGGGAGATAAATTTTGCAGGTCAGGAGAACAAAGAAAATAAGCATTTGTTATCTTCTAAGGCTTGGAATTTGGGCAGTTGTTAAGCACAGCAGACCTGAGCAACATCCTGGCTTTTGCATGGAGCTAATTTCCCCAATTCTCAAGGGCAGTTCTTCCAAAGGGGAGCACAATTATCAGTGCTCCCCTGTTTCACAGTCAGAATTCCTTGTTTTGCCCAGGCAGTAGCCAGCACTTGGAATTAACCAACACATGTATGCTGTCCTTACTCCAAGCATAAGAGGCTTCCTCTGTGGTAGGTTCTGGGATTCCACTCTAAAAATAGTGAGTCATTTTATAGAACACATACCTCTAATGCAACAAGCCGAAGGACGAAAGGAGACCAGTAGTTCTGGCTAAGAGGCAGAGCTGACGACCTTGTTAGTTTTCTTAGGGCTGGGAAGCAGCACACACAGATGTCCTGGGCCATGTGGCTGGGCAGAGACAAATCACCCCCATGCAGCTGTGTAGACATCTGTCTAAAACAATTAAAAAATAGATGCATCCATTCTCCTCAGTTTCTTGAGAGACTCTGGGGTTATCACGATTTATATGCTAGCCCCAAATCTGTCTCATACAAAATGATAAAATATAGTGCTTTTCTAGTCCTGCATATTTTAGAGCTCACTGTTAAATATAGGTGTAATTTTATAGACTTTTAAGGAGTAAGATAGAATTGTCTGGCTATGTAAATTGTGAATATGTAAATGGACTGCAATATTAGTTCAATTAATTAATTAAATCTCTAAACTACATTTTCAGTTGTGTGACCTGAGATTTTATGATGCCAGTGGAGACAGGAATGTAGATGTTTGCCCTGGGCCACACATTCTACACGACAGACAGAAGCAGACTGCTTCAAATTCTGGGTTTGATGCTGCGCTGTCTTAGTTCATCGGTTTCACTGGACCAGGGGATCTAAAACTGGGAAGCACTTCTGGGTGTGTCTGTGGGGTGTTTTCAAACAGGGTGAACATGTGTGACAATAAAGGGAACAACAACCGCCCTTCATGTGGGGTTCACTGTAAAGTCCTCTGGCCATCTAGGAAACAGACAGAAGAATATTTTTGGCTGAAAGAAATATAACAAACTCTAAGCATCCAAGTCCATAGGTGCCTTTGAGTTCCATCAAGTGGAATGAACATTTAGAAACAATGACTTCAAATGAATAATTTAACTAAGAGGTAGATAATAAATAAGAGATGTTACATTGTGAGGGAGCTGGCAGTGGCTTTGGTGCCTGGCAGTAAGAACTATTTCAGAAAAAAAAACAAAACCCAGTTACATTCGTAGCATAAATTGTGCTTGAACAGCAATCTAAATCAATGCCAACTTAGCAAAAAAATAAATTAGCATGGAGACTATAACAATAAACTTGGTTTAAAGAACCAATTCTCTTACAATCAGGAGAAATTGCTGCAACAAAATGTATTTTTTTCTTAAAAAAAAAAAAAACCCATACACTGAACATTGCAACTCATATTTCTACTCAATTTCACTCTGTCATAACTATATGACTAAAATCCAATCTTTACTTTTATTTCAAGCAGGTATTTTTCTACTGTTCATTCCATTTAGCATGTCTGTGAAAGCTGTACTTAGGTGAACATTTGTAACATGTAATTTACTCATAATTTTACATAATTATGCAAAACTGTAAGTGAGGGAACCATTCAAGGTTTTGCATGTTATTTGCTTACAGGAACTCTGCCAGACTTGGTGATTTAAGAACAGGTCTTTCTGAGGAGTATATGAAACATCCCAGGGCAATGTCAATGGAGAGGAATTGCCTTGGGAAAGAAACTTTGTCTTGACAGATGAGAAAACGTCATTAATGCCAGGCACTTTCATTGCAAGGAGGGTTTTTTTTTCCCCATCCATTTTTAAGAGCTTTGTTGACTAGTAAACCAAGCCTAAAGAACAAAAGAAATTTAATAAGTTTTTTTGGCTAAGTTGACCATTGATTTGTCCTCACACCATTTTAATACTGTTTTCATTCTATTGTACACTGCTGGTTTGCTCTATTTTGACCTCAGACCTTTTATGACATTTTGTGTCTGTGGGTTTAGTCGATAGACAACTGAGATCACGGTCTGTGATCACTTGTTTTAGCTCTTCCACAACCCTTGCACAGCCGTGTTTCCCCTCAGTTCATATAATACATCCCGTTGATAACTGATATGGACTCTTGAATAAAAACATTTAGTAGGCTCAAAAATTTGAAACCAAATTTAGAGGCTGGAGAGATGGGTTCAGTTAATAAAGTGAAGGACCAGAAGAAACAAAGTTATTTCTCCACAACTCATCTAAAAAGGCAGACATGATGACATACATGTGCAATCCTGACACTAGCAAGGCAGGGATAAATGGATTCCTGTGGTTCGTCGGCCAGCCAGTCTAACCTAAGTGGTGAGTTTCAGAATGAAGAATTCTTATCTCAAAATAAGTTGAAGGGTGCTCCTGGAGAGTGTCATCCAAGGTTACATCTGGTTTACATACACATATTCACACACACACACACACACACACACACACACACACACACTCACCTAAATTTAGATATCAAACCACTGTATTATTTTTAAATATTTGCTATTTAAACTTACCCATCTGTTTTATCTCCATTAACATTTAAAAAAACTTTTATTTATTCTAAATTTTTTATTTTTATTTATTTATTCTGTTCCTATAGACCCTCTGCCCTCAAACCCTCCCCCAACCCAAAGAAAAATAAAGTAAAATTTAAGAGAAAAGAAAATAAAAAAGAAAGCAAAAGAAAAATCTGGTTGTGGAAGCTGTAATGTGACACAGTGAATCACATTACAGTGTGATACCCTTTAGTCTATATATCTTTATTTATAAGTGTTCATTGCTTTTCTCTGCTGAGTAGTACTCCATTGTGTATATGTACCATATTTTCTTTATCCATTCTTCAGTTGAAGAGCATCTAGGTTGCTTCCAGGTTCTGGCTGGACATCATGAGATTTGCAGGCAAATGGATGGATCTAGAAAAAATCATCCTGAGTGAGGTAACCCAGACTCAGAAGGACAAACATGGTATGAACTCACTCATAGGAGGATACTAGATGTAAAACAAAGATGACTAGACAGCTACACAACTCCAGGGAGGCTACCTAGAAAACAGGACCCTAGGAAAGACACAGGGATTGCCCAATGACAGAGAAATGGATGAGATCTACATGAACAACCTGGACGACAGTGGGAGTAATGAAGGACAAGGTTCGAGGGAAAGAGAGCTTAGGGGAGCAGGAGATCCCAGCTGGATCAAGAACAGAAAGGGAGAACAAGGAATAACAGACCATGATAAATAAAGACCACATGAGAACAGGAATAGGCAGAGTGCTGGAGAGGTCCCCAGAAATCCACAATGATACATCCTCAGTAGACTGCTGGCAATGGTCGAGAGAAAGCCTGATCTGACCTAGTCTGGTGATCAGATGGCCAAACACCCTAACAGTCAAGCTGGAACTCTCATCCAATAAGCGATGGAAGTGGATTCAGAGATCCTCAGCCAGACCCCAGGTGGAGCTCCAGGTGTCCAATTGTTGAGAAAGAGGAGGGACTGTAAGAGTGTGAATTGTTGAGACCAAGATTGCAAAAAGCACAGGGACAAATAGCCAAATGAATGGAAGCACATAAATTATGAACCAAAGGCTGTGGAGCCCCCAGCTGGATCAGACCTTCTGGATAAGTGAGACAATTGAATAGCTTGAACTGCTTGGGAGGCGCCCAGGCTGTGGGACCGGGACCTGTCCTTAGTGCATGAGCTGGCTGTTTGGAACCTTGGGCTTACAGAGGGACATTTTGCTCAGCCTGGAAGGAGGGAACTGGACCTGCCTGTACTGAATCCACCAGGTTTAAATGAATCCCCAGGGGATTCTTGGCCCTGGAGGAGATGGGAATGGAGGGGAGGGGCTGGGGGGAAGGTAGGGTTGGTGCCGGGAAGGGGGAGGACAGGGGAACCCATGGCTGATGTGTAAAATTAAAACACAAATATAATAATAATAATAATAATAATAATAATAATAATAATGAAAAGTGTCTTATTTAGGGACAAGAAAAAAAAATAAGTGTTCATTGCAAAGAAACATTGGTCCTATTTGAGGCCTCTGCTTTCTATTGCACTATCGATACTGGGCCCTCAATGGGACTCCTCTTGGATATCCAGTTTATGCCCTGTGTTATGGAGATCCTAGAGGTTTGGGTCTGTAGGACTGGCCCCTTCACCTGATCCTGCAGATCATGGATGTTGGGATGGGCCAACTCATAGCCCTGGTTCTGGGCCTGGGTGATTGCAGGGCTGATCAGCCTTCTGCTCTCCCTGTTCCTCACAACCAAGGTGAGTTCTCCAGCATTGTACCAGCTAGTTCACCCTGTGCAGCAAGGAACAAGGGGCAGGCAGATTCTCCTACTCTCATGCCCTGGGGCCAGCTTGCCTACACCTACACCACCAGGACTAGCACTACTGTTTTGCCCAATTGAGGTGCAGGGGCCACTCTCCCAAGTGCTGCAGCTGGTTAGGAACAGGGACAGCTCTCCCTCCCATGACCTCAGAGCTACCTCTTTCACCTGCCACAGGTGGTGAGGGATATGTGGGGAGGGCATCTTTACCTAGCCCATGCCACCTATGGCAGATGAGGTATGGGAATAGGTCTTCTACAATCCTGTTCTCTGGGCCTGCTTACTGGCCCCTCTCCCTTCCCCAATGCTACTCAGGCAAGGAGCAGGGCCTGCTTTCCTGAGTGCTCCAGCTGGTGTGGGAGAGGGTCAGCTCTCTAGCCTACTGCCAGGCGGCAAGGGGAGAAGTGGAAAGGGCATCTTTTTCTTGCCCTCACCACCATATGGCAGATGAGGTGGGTGGGGCCAGCTCTCTCACTCTTATGCCCTCAGGACCCACTCACCTGAGCCTCCACCAACACAACTCTGCTGTACGGCCCAGGTGAGGAACAGGGCCTGCACTCCATCATGCTGCAGCCAGTGAGGAGCAGGACGAGCTAGTTCTCCCTAGTGTTTCCTCCTGGATACCCAGGACAGGCCTCCCGGGGCATGCATGTGGGTCTCCTTCTCCTCAGTCTACTCCACTCACATTTTATGTCATTGTGGACACATACTTTGCAACTTGCTTTCATTCAGTTAATTAGTTGGCCTTTCAATATTTCCCTCATATTCTTAAGATTTTTCATCTTTCTTTCCTTTGAAGTATCAGTGTGTGAAGAGGAAAGACATTGAAAATGCAGATTTTGGCCAGAATTGGTGATACCATTCTCTGAAGTTGAGATTTCACTGCAAAATGCAGCTGAAGTTTCCTGTGTCCCACCTGGCCCATGGTCAGGACAAATCTCTCTCACCCGCCAGTCCTGCAGCTACTTGGACCCAAGTAAACACACAGAGGCTTATTATATTAATTAAAACTGTTTGGCCGTTAGCTCAGGCTAACTATTGACTAGCTCTTACACTTAAATTAACCCATACTTCTTATTTATGTTTAGCCATGTGGCTTGTACCTTTTCTCAGTTCTGTCTTGTCATCTTGCTTCCTCTGTGTCTGGCTGGTGACTCCTGACTCAGCCTTCCTCTCCTCAGAATTCTCCTCTCTGCTTATCCTGCCTATACTATACTTCCTGCCTGGGACTGGCCAATCAGCATTTTACTTATCTACCAAATCAGAGCAACACAGATTCATGGCATATAGAATGACATTCCCATCAGCAAAAGGATTTTTAACTTCTTAATCCTTAATCTTCAGTGTGATATTTTTAGAGGCACTTTACTCATGTTGCCCAGAACTGATGTTACTGAAATATACCTGGTCAAACCTGGTCTTTGGGAACATGATACAGGCAGTTGCTAAGCTGCTCTTCAAGCCTGATAATTGCTACATCTATTTTTAACTACACATTTTCCTGTAAATACTAAATCACTATGAATCCTCTTAGGAATCTCCCAAACCAGAGACATCTGCTGTTCTTCATCTTATACTATTTTCAATGTCCCTCTGCCTATTGTTTTCTCTCTGAGCAATATCTCCCCTTGACAGAGAGACCTAATTTCCCTAATATTAGACAAGTTTCATAGATCGGTGACATAATCTCTTGTCCTTGCTACACATTGTCTAAAATGTATGGTAAAATCTACAGCAGTTTTTCAGTGTGTGTGTGTGTGTGTGTGTGTGTGTGTGTGTGTACACATGTGCACTATTATGGAAGTCTAAGGAGGCAAAAGGCCTAAGTCATGTGTCTTCTTATCTCTTATACCTTTATCTTTGAGACAGGCTTTCTCACTGATCCTGCCATTGGCTTAAATAGACAGGCTGAAGAGAAAGCCAGGGTGATAAGCCAGGGTGATACTCCTTTTTTTTTTTTTTTTTTCCTTTGTCATACAAGCTTGGCTTTGTTTGTTTGTTTTGTTTTGGATTTAATTCATGAATATAATGTCTTTGGTCCAGTCTGTTGCTCCCTTTGCTTCTCTTCTTATCCCTCATTTATCCTCTACAGCTTTTCCTTCCTAATTTCTTGTACTCTTTTTTTTTTTTTTTTCTTTTTTTTTTGAAACCATGTAGTAGAGCATGGGTAGCCTCTCAAGCCAGCATCCTTAAAGAAAATTGCCTCCTTTTCATCCATCATCTTTCAGTTTCCAACAGCTCTTCAAGTGGGGTTTGGACCTCATGTGTTCCTCTCTAAGCCATGTTGAGATTTTCGTCTGGCTTGAGTTTGTGTGGGTCTTGTGTCTGCTCTTGCTGCTGTTGTGAGCTCATATGTCTAACAGCCTTGTCATCCTGGAAATACGGTTTCATGGCAGTCATTGACTTTTTCTGACACTTTCATGTTCTTTGGACACTTTTCTGGGATGATCCCTGAGCTTTAAAGGAAAGGCTATACAACATACTCAAGGGAATATATATATCCCCTTGAATATGTATGCATCATGAAAAAGACATATATTGTGTGTATTTGTGTGTGTGGTGGATCATACATTTAATCAAACCATCACCATTTTATATATATATATATATATATATATATATATATTTATATATTTTATATTGGTCTACATTATGTGTATATATGTACACACACACACACACACACACACACACACACATATATACATATATATATATATATATATATATATATATATATATATATATATATATATAGTGGTGGTAGTTTGGTTAAGAATGTTCCCCATAGGCTCAGATATTTGAATGCTTATTCACCAGGGAGTGGAACTTTTTGAACAGATTAGGAGTTGTGGCCTTGTTGGAGGAGGTATGTCACTGAAGGTTGGCTTTGAATTTCAAAAGCTCAAGGTAGGCCCCATACTCTCTCTGCCATGGATCAAGATGTAGCTCTCAGCTACTGCTGCAGCAACATGTGTGCTGCATGTACCTTCCCATGATGACCATGGACTCTTACTCTGAGTAAACAAGCCCCCAGTTAAATGCTTTCGTTCCTAAGAGTTGCCCTGGTCATGGTGTCTCTTCACACTCATCACAGTACTAGAACAGTGACTGGTGTGTGTGTGTGTGTGTGTGTGTGTGTGTGTGTGTGTGTGTGTGTGTCCAGCCTTTCACATGGTTCTAAAGGTACACATGCATGTCTTCATGCATATGGGACAAGAACTTCACTGACTGAACCATCTCTCCCAAACCTCCAGAATCTACTTTTGATTTATAATGGCAAGGTCCTAATTTTTATTTGTGTGTGTGTATGTGTGTGTGTGTGTGTGTGTGTGAGTGAGAGAGAGAGAGAGAGAGAGAGAGAGAGAGAGAGAGAGAATTGGATCATGCCTATATTTATTTGTTTGTGTATGCATTTATTTATTTTAATTGAAAATAGATTTTTTTTCATACACAGTATTCTGATCATGATTCCCCTCCCTATTCTCCCAGATCCTTCTACTCCCCCAGCCATCTAACTCCACACTTTCTTTCTCTCTCTCTTTAGAAAACAAACAGGTAAATAAAAAACAAACAAACCAGAATAGAGCAAAGCAAAGAAACAAGCAGAGAAAAAGAAAAAGTATGAGAAAAACATATACATGCAGACAGACATACTCAAATCCATAAAGACACAAAACTGGATACTATAATATATAAGCAAAAGACTAGTAAGGTAAAGAAAAATGCCCAGATAAAAACATTCTCCAAAATAACTATTGATTTCACTTTGAGCTTGCCATCTTTACTAGGCATGGGGCCTGATTTTAGGCATGGGGCCTGATTTTAAGTGTGGTTTGAATATCCAATGAGAATCTCTTGTAGAAAACTAATATTTCCTTTGTGAGTGGTTGTCAGTTGGAGACAGCTTCTTGCCTAGGGATGAGAAATTACGTTCATCACTCCCTCAGTGTGGCGACCCCAGCTGTCTTGGACTTATGCAGACCCTATGCAGGAATTATTGTGCCTTTCAAATTGGGATGGCCCATATGGTGAGCTAAGACACACCATCCAATACCTACTACAAACTATGTTACCTTGAACATATATGAACATTATATCATATAATTTTCATGTATTGTATTATATGTGTTCCAGGACTGAGACATATTAAGCAAATGAAAATACTTGGTGAGATTAATTAATTATATTAAAATTTTAATCATATATTTTAAAGCAATTGATGCTTTGCTAAAATAAGATAATTTAAAGCACATTTACAGAAATAAGCACTATATCTACATACTATAAAGAAATTAAAACAACTCAAATGAAAACTTTCTACTCATAGTCATTACTATAATAGTAGAAAATTTTTGGATTGTGAAAAACTGTGCAAAGAATTGCCTTGCCAGACCATCCCAACTAGGTAGCCTATCTGGTTTGTAAGATTTTCATTCTCAGTAAGGGTTCTTGCAACTACCAAGAATGACTTTATAATCAGCTTTTATTCACTGCTACCTCTTACCAGCCAGCTTGTCTGCTCCCCAAAACTGAATGCCAATAAGCTTCTTCTTCAATTATTTCATAGATTTTTCCATCTTAATAAGCCACAGCTTCTCCCTTGTTCTTCAGATGCAGCAGAGGCTTCTCTTGCCTCAGGATGTGTGTTCTGGATTGTGATTCAATTCTTCTGTGTGTGTTGCAAATAAAGCTTCCTTCACTAGAGATTCATCTCTCTCTTTTTTTTTAAACTTTGTTTATTCATAGCAGGGAAGAATCTGAATCAAAAGCAAAGAGAGACCTTTTAAACCATAGACAGTAGCAGCCACGAAATAAAAATTTTTGCCTAGAGTTACATTCTCTCCTAATCTCATCTTTTCTAAATCTTTGGAAAATGCCAAACTGTGTCTAAAGTCTTAACAAATGCTTTGCCTAAGAGTCAGGCAATAAGTATTTCCAGGTGGGCATGGCACTAAATAAGTCGTTAACCACCTTAGTCCATGATTCTCCAATTACCTTTTCAGAAATGATGTGTAAGAAGAATCCAGCCGGAAGGCGAAACCTTAACTCTCTGATTGGTGTGAAATTGATCTCTTCCTTTGTTCTGAGTGATACCAAAAAAAAAAAAAAAAAAAAAAAAAAAAAGCCAAATCAATTTAAGTGCTGAATTGACAACCTGGAGATTCAAGTGTCAATAGATATATGTTTGCTAAGAGAGGGTAAGATAAAGGCTGTGGTAAAAATTAAATTAAAATTGTCTCCAACAAGTTGTTAAGTAAAGCCAGAGTCCTTAATTTGCAATGGTGCATCACATAGCCTGGCCCACAAACGTGAGGTTGCAGATCCTAAGATGCAGAGTGGTCCCATTTAGGACACTTCCTCCACCATTTATTAAGAACACCTGCTTCTTCCTCCTAGCACACTGCAGGTTGATCAAAGCTAGGATTCAAGTCTTCTATTCACTGTAATACTACCATGAGTAAAGCAAAATGTTTTATCTCTGTGTAAAGGGATCGTAATGTCACCACCGTAATAACACGGCAGTCAAAGGGCCTGGCCGATGGTGCAACTCAGTGGGCGAATGTGAGAAGTCCTGGGATCCATCCCCACTGCCAGCAAAAAACAAAGACCTGCCAAAAAATCAACTGAGTCCTTTTGTGAGGCTTTGTTTATTTGGCACAGCATACATGAAATAAGCAGCATGTTTATCTGATCTTCATCTTTACAAAGAGAAACTCCTAAAATAGGATCTGTACACAACAGTTTAAAATAATGGATGAGATCAAACAAAATAACAGTCTAAGAAAACAGTGAAATGTTTGGTTTTAGATAAAAGACAAATGAACAAGGGGCACACATTGGAACTGGCTCGCCTGAAGGTCACACAAAGACCAAGTACAGTTCTCATAAGGGCATGATTCTCTATTGCCTACCAATATCAACACCCTAGGAGTTTATTTGAAGGAAACTCAAATCCAGGCAATCATTCTGATGAGATTGGTAAGAATACTTATTCCAGACATAAAAAAGACTTAGGAATATTATGACATTGTCTTTAAATGATAAGAAAGTAGTTAGCATATAGTATATAAATTCTATATACTACCAAACACTCTGCTTCTTGATGCCACCTCAACAATAGTATTAAAAATGGATTGCCACTAACAGTGCAGTAGACAGAACTCTAGGACTTAATTCTAGTATTAATCATTTAAGATGAAGAATTTAGGGGAAAGATGATAATAAACTTTCTCAGTGCTGAAATGATCACCACAGCAAAGAGAAATTAAAGTCATTCTAATTAGCTAAGAACACTAGAACACAGACTAATAACAGAAGTTGTGTCTAGGCAGAATGGTGGTGTTTTGAAGGTAAATGCCTTGCCATTTGGAATCAGCTAACATGATGTGGTACTTTGATAAGGTTGTTCAGGAGTGTGTGAGTGGTGACTAAGAGGAGATGTGGTGGTTGGAATGTTGTGTCTGGTCTTTATTGAACAGTTTTCTAACTTCTGCCCACAGGCATCTTTCTGAGAGTCTAAAGGAATCTTGAGTATTTTGACATAACCTGAGTCAGGCTGTTTCCCAACATGTGACTTCTGGATTCAGAGCAACAGATTTCTTAGTGTTCCCCTCTAAGTGTGACAGAGGGACCAGAAGTGACATGTTACCTTTGGTGCTGGAACTCAGAGATGCCTGATAACCAGCACAAAGTTAAAAACATACCCACCCAAATTTTGCTCTTTATCTACTATGAGAATTCATCCTTTTCCTATGAGCATCTGGTGCACCCATCACTCCCCGCATTTCTCACAGTCTCCTTTTGAACAGAAACACAGACATTTCTAGCCTAGGGTCAGTTTGAAAACCTCATGAACAGGCTTTGGGCTCCAGAGCAGTTTTGTGCCAAAGAGAAAAACAAGAAGCATCTAAAGGTGACGTTTGTACATTTAAACAGCGTTTCTTTTGAGATTTTAGCTGTCTGGGTGCTGTTATTGGGTGTGATTCATTTAATAATTATATCCTTAACACCACAGCCCCTAGTGACCACAAGTCAATATATATTAATAAGATATTCTAATTTTATCTGAGGTAAATGTTTTGGCAAAGCTAAGCTCTCTTCTTCCATTTAATTATCTATAAGAAGCTGAGTCACTTTCAACATCTTATTCTTTTTTTTGGGGGGGGGAGGTTGAGACAGGGTTCCTCTGTGTAGCTGTAGCTTTACGCCTTTCCTGGAACTCACTCAGTAGCCAAGGCTGGCCTCGAACTCACAGAGATCAGCCTGCCTCTGCCTCCCAAGTGCTGGCAAGAAGCTGAGTCACTTTCATCTATATCTTTTCAGAGTTTTTCTTTGTCCTATTGCAGGCAATCTTCAGGGGCCTTATACCCTGCCTCCATTCCTTTGGGACTCCACATCTTGGTGCAGACCTAGCTCAGCTCTTTCCTACAAACACTCCCAGCCATTTCTGTTTAGTATATCTCCATGCCTTTGTGTCAGTCATCAATCTGCAGAAACACTTTCTATCAGGGATCCCCAATGGCAACATTAGGCTGGGATCCAGGTAGGTAAATTTCACTATCCTTCCTATCCTCCATCATGATCTCTCCAGACTCACGCATAGTCACTTTGAAACACATCTGAAGCTTAAGAACAACAAGAAGCAATAACATCTGAAAATAGGAAATGGGAGAAATATTCCAACTCAGGGCTACAATCAATAGAAGAAGATGAAGAAGAAAGAGGAGGAGGAGAGAGGGGGGAGAGAGAGAGAGAGAGAGAGAGAGAGAGAGAGAGAGAGAGAGAGAGAGAGAGAGAGAGAGAATGAGGAGATGAAACCAGAAGCAAGAATCTAGGAAAGGGAGAGTTAGAGTTAGTTCCTTGAGGAAATCAAGATTCACAAACTGTTCATCAAATTAACCAAAAAAGAAGATATAAATTAATAAAATGGAGATGAAAGAGAGACATAGTAAACACTGAGAAAATTCAGGGAGTAATATGGACATACTTTAAAAGTCTGTACTCCATCAAACTGGAAAACCTAAAAGAAATCGATAGATTTCTTCACATATATGACCTACACGAGTTAAATAAAGATCATATAAGCAAATTAAACTGATTCATAACTCCTAAAAATAGAAGCAACAATTAAAAATTAAGTCTCCCAACCAAACCAAACTAATATAAATTCCAGGGACATATGGATTCAGTGCAAGATTCTACCAGACCCTTGAAAAAGAATTAATCCCAATATTTCTCAAATTATTCCACAAAATACAGACTGAAGAAAATCCCTCACTTTTATCCTAATACCAAAAGTACACGAAGACTCAACCAAAAAAGAGAAATATTATAGAGTAATATCTTTCATTAGCACAGATGCAAAAAATTGTAATAATAAACTTAAAAACTGAATCCAAGAATGTATCAAAAGTTTATCCAACATGATCAAGTTGGCTTCAACTCAGAAATGCAGGGATGGCTGAACATTTGTAAATCAATAAATGTAATCTACCTCATAAACAGACTGAAAGACAAAAATCATATAATCATTTCATATTAGATGCAGAAAAGGCCTTTGACAAAATCCAATACACCTTCATGATAAAAGAGAGATTAGGGGTATAAGGGACATACTTTACCACAATAAATGCAATTCCCAGCAAGCCCACAGCCAATATCAGCCTAAACAGAGAGAAACTCAAAGCATTTCCACTAATCAGGAACAACAAAAAGAGGATGGTCACTCTCTCCATATCTATACACTGGAGTACTTGATGTTTTAGCCAAAAAGACAACTGAGGGAGATCAAGGGGATTCAAGTAGGAAAGGAAGACATCCAACTGTATTATTTGCATATTGTGGTGGTTTGAATAAGAATGGCCCCCATAGGCTCCTGTATTTGAATGCTTAGTTATCAGGGAGTGCCATTACATGAGAAGAATTAGGGGGATATGACCTTCTTGGAGTAGGTGTGGTACTGCTAGGAGAAGTGTGTCACTAGGTTTGGCTTTTGAGGTTTCAAAAGCCCAAGCCAAGCCCAGGAGCTCTTTCTGTCTGCTGCCTGCAGATCCAAAAGTAGAATTCTCAGCTATTTTCCAGCACTCTATCTGTCTGTGTGTTGCCATGCTCCCTGCCATGATGATAATGGATAATGGACTAAAACTCCAAAACTGTAAGTGTCTCAGTTAAATGCTCTCTTTTAGAAAGGTTGCCATGGTTATGATCTCTCTTCACAGTAATACAACGCTGAACAAAACACATATGAAATTTTTTATACACAAAAAGACCCTAAAACTCTACCAAGAAACTTCTACAGCTGATAAACAGTTTCAGAAAAGAGAAGAATACAAAATTAACACACAAAAATCAGTAGTCCTCCTACATACCAATGACAAACATACTGAGAAAGAAACAATACCTTTCCCAATATCCTCAAACACACCTTGAGATAACTCTAACCAAGACAGTGAAGGACTTGTATGAAAAATCTTTGAGATATTGAAGAAAGTTTTTTTAACTGGTTGAAAGCACTTTCTGTTCTTTTTTTTAAATTTATTTTTATTTATTTTACACACCAACCACAGATCCCCTTCTCATCCCTCCTCCTACTCCCCCGCAGCCTTCTTCCCCCAGCCCACCCTCCCATCCCCTCCTCTGAAAAGGTAAGGCCTCCCACAGGGAGTCAGCAAAGCCTGGTACATTCAGTTGAGTCAGGTCCAAGCCCCTTCTCTGCATCAAGGCTTTTCAAGGTGTCCCACCATAGATAATGGGCTCCAACTAGCCAGCTCATGCACAGGGATAGATCCTGATTCCACTGCCAGGGGCCCCTCAAACAAACAAAGCTACACAACTGCCTCACTTCTGCAGAGGACCTAGTCCAGTCCCATGTAGGCTCCACAACTGTCAGTCTAGAGTTCCTGAGTTCCCACCGGCTTGGTTCACTCGTCTCTGTAGATTTTCCCATCATGATCTTGATGCCCCTTGGTCATAGACTCCCTCTTCCATCTCTTCAACTGGACTCCTCAAACTTGGCCTGAAGAAGACAAAAAAAAAAAAAAAGGAAAAAAATCATCCATACTCATGGATCATTAAGATAAATATTACAAAAATTGACATCCTACCAAAAGTAATATATAAATTCAACACAATCCCTATCAAAATTCCAAAACAATTCATCACAAAAATACACTCTTTACCTTCTTATGGAAACATAAAAAACCAAGGATAGCTAAAATAATGTTGAATAACAAGAGAGAGGCTGGATGCATCAACATTCTAGATTTTAAGTTGCACTACAGAGCTTTAGTAATGAAAACAGCTGGTATTGGCATTAAAAAAAAGATGCTGATAATTTAATTTTATCAAAGACCTAGACATAAGTTTATATACCTACAGACATCTGATTTTTCAGAAAGAAGCCAAAAATATACACTGGAAAAGATGGCATAGTCAACAGATCGTGCTGGCCAAACTTGATATCTGCATGTAGAAGAAATCAAATATACCCTTATTTATCATCCTGAACAAAAATCAAATGGATCAAGGATCTCAACATAAGACCAGATATCCTGAATCTGATAGAAAGGAAAGTGAGAAATGGGCTTGAACTCATTGGCACATGAATATGCTTGCTGAACAGGATGCTAATTGCATAGCACAGAAACTAAGACCAAGAATTAATAAATGAGACTTCATGAAGCTGAAAAGACTCTGTGTGACACAGGGCAGCATTGTTAGGGCAAAGTGACAGTCTACAGAAGGGAAAAGATCTTTGCTGAGAAAAGATTAGTAAAACATAATAAGAACTAATAAAACTAACATAAAAAACAAATAAGTTACCCAATTAAAGTTGAGCTACTTGGAACTTAGCACAGATTTCTCAAAAGATGAAACATAAATGCTTGAGAAACATTTAAATAAATTGACATCTCATCAGGGAAATGCCTATAAAAACAACAGTAAGATCACATCTTATACTAGTATGAATGGCTAAAATTTAAAAACAAAACAAGAAACATACAAAAAAAAACCCAACCAACCAAACAACAAACAAAAAGCAAAACCAAACAAAACCAAACAAAAACTTACAGCATAGGCTGGCGAGAATAGAGAATGTGGGGAAAGGGGAACGCTTACTTATTCAGTGCTGGTGGAAGTGCAAATTGATACTGCCACTATGAAAATCAGTGTGATAGCTTCTCTAGGAAGATGGGAATAGATAAACTTCAAAATTCAGCTATACTACTCTTGGGCATATTCCCAAAGGACTCTGTATTCTACTGCAGAGACACTCACTCATCCCTGTTCAAATAGCCAGAAGTTGGAACCAGCAGAGATACTCATTAATTGATGAATGGGTAATGCAAATGTGGTCCATTTATAGAATGGAATACTATTCAGTTGTTAAGAAAAACAGAATTATGAAATGCACAGGTAAGTGGATGTAGCTAGTACACATAGTCAGGAGTGAGGTAACACCAACTCCAGAAGACAAATATTGTGTTCTCCCTTATATGTGGATTTTAGCTTTTAAATCGTTGATATGTGTGCTTCAGTCTGAGGTTAGGTACCCAGTAAGGGACTGTGAGGGAGAAGAGGATCTCCTAAGGGAAAGGAAGGAAGTGGTCACTAGCCACCACTGCTAGCAATGGAAAAATTCAGTTTTCTCCAAAGGAGTCTCATAGGCTATATTCACCATCCTCTAGGGTGGCCCCATGTCTATGAGTAGTAGCAGGCCAACAGTAATGAACTCAATGGTAATTTTGTAGACTTAAAAAAAAATCTCATTTTGCTTTATTTGGTCTTGTGTGTGTGTGTGTGTGTGTGTGTGTGTGTGTGTGTGTTATCAAGCTTTTGCTTTCTTATTTTGATTTCTGTTTCGGGCTTTATGGTGGGGTTTGTGTTCATTTCTTGATTTTTGTTTGTTTCATTCTGAGGATGTCGCTCACAGAAGAGCACAGGGATTTTTTAAAATGAAATTAGATATTCTTAAGAAATCTCCATGAAATACTAGGTTGCTACAACAATATAAGGGGAAGAATTAAAGAAAAGCAAGTCTATAGAGGCAGTACTGAGAGAGAGCACATGGTGGGTAGTATAAATATAAAATAAAATGAATATAAAAGTTCTGTTAAGTAAGTTAAAAATTATTATAGAAGGATCTATTTAATGATTCTCAGCAAAATAATATGAACTAATCAGTGCTTTAGAAAGGTCTTAGTGGCAAAGTAGAGAATATTCTTAAAGGACCACTCCTAAAGACAGTGCTCAAACGGAGAGGCTGCTGTGGCCATACAAGGGAGACAGCAAAGCTTGACTTAGTCTGGAATAGAGAAAGAACTGTGAATAATAATCAGTCATGAATGTGGAAATGGAAATACATGAAATCCTCAATTGTGTTCTGTTTGTTCAAAAGCTAGCTTCCTCGTAAGAGTCACAAATGAGTAGTTTACATTGAATGTGGAAAAACAATTTAAAATTCAACAGCAGCCACTGTGAGATGGAAAACAAAATGAACTTCAATCTGGTTTCAGGCATTGCAAAACAAATAATGTTCAACAATTACACCAGCCACAGGAGTTCCCTGGGGGAGGAGCACATCAGAGACGAAGGTAAAGTTTGAAATGCTATGGGTTGGCACACAGGCACACATCCAGTTTAAAATTGCTAGACTCCAAAATTCCAATGATTACAACTGCTAAACTGAGATCTATAGCCTGGGTCAAATTTAGAGTGTTAATTTTGAATACTTAGTGAAAAGGCAGGATGTCTGACGTGCTAACTATAAATCAATGGTAAGAAGCTCTGATGAACATCAGCTCCAAAACCTTAGACCGCCACTCTCCACAGAGTCAGTGCTGCCCATCCAAACTCACTCTAAGGGTGTGATTGCTACTCAGGTTCTTAAGTCAGTGTCTCTAGGTCATTCCTGAGATGAGTATGATGAAGTATTAGAATTACAGCATGTTGCGTCTTCAGTGTGTCACTCAGGCTTAAAGTTTTGCTTCACTGATGCTGTGCCTACAGGACTTGCATGTAAGCTTGCTTTTTCTCCCCTTGTAGCCTTAGGATAAGCACAAAAACTGAAATTCCCCAGGGTACTAGACTGTGAGTGCCCATTTGTGCTGTTCTGTGATGCATTCATCCGCCTTCTCAACAGTCCTGCAAATGTATTCTCAGTGCAACGTTCGGCCTGTTCACCACAAGGCTGCTTGTATTATATTCAAGGGAAACAAAGAAACAAAAACAGAGAAAGCAATTTGAGGGATTTTGCATGAAGAACTCAATAGATGCCAATGATGAGCTTCTATAAAATGAATATTTAATTAGTAAAAAAAAAAGTGAGTGCGTTCCAATAACTAAAATCAAAATACATATTTCTATTGAAACAAGGAGTATAATTTGTGTCCTAGTTTGGCTTTTCCCAGAAGTAGGCAGAGATTCAATTATCCAAGTCCAAATTTTATTTAGGAGTAAAAGGAGTACTGGTTTGGAGATGGGGATTTAAGGCTGAGAGCAAAGGTACAATTAAGGGTCAGTAAGTGAGCATGCCTTGCTATAGAAACCTGGGCTGGTGCCAGCAGGGGACTCTGGGAGACAGGGCATCTCATACCCTTGTGACCATTCTGCCAACAGATGCCCTGCTGTGGATTGCCCTGACAGAGTGTTAAAAGGTGGAGGGTGATGGGTGTGCACTACGGGGGCCCGGGGGTGGGGCAAGGGTGAGGAGGCACAGTGGCAAATGCAGAGAATTCCAGAATATCTGCATGACACAACGGCATGATTGGGATTGTATGCCAAAATTATCTTTGCAGGATCCCCATAAGAATAGGCTGTTTTTCTTTTTACTACTCCCCCTCCATTTGGTAAACTAAGAATACAGCACAAAAGGCCCTATAATACGAATTATTCATTCTATCGAAGCCAACACCTAGAGATGCATTTAATTCTTCTAGAAAGAGACTCTTCAATAAGTTTCTTATTGGTGAGGTCTCAGCCTCTTCTCTTTAAAGATGATCATCGTTTATTGGCACGAACTCTGCGTGAAATAATGTGGTTGCCAGCAAAGATCTGATAGAAGCCAAAATGTATTTACTGGTTGGTGAAAGTTTCCACCAGAAAAGAATTACTGACAAGCATACAAAAAGATATAATACACCCCCAAAACAGGGTATATAATTAGATACAAATAAATAGATTGGAATACATTTTAGTATCCTTTCCTTGGAGAAATGACACATTAAATGCTAAGTGGCTAAGCAGAAGCCTTCTCCTACTACAAAAATTTACAATACACTTGCAAGAAACAGTGAGGAAACAGGAGGAGATTCTTATAGCAAAGGGAACACATGCCTCTTGGTGTGTGTTTTCAGCTCAGCAAACTGTGGAAAGGATGAGGGAGGATGGGCAATGGAGTGGATATTCCCAATGGTAAGGACTGGTATGTATTAATCTGCTCTTTTTATTTACTGAGTTTTTATTTTTATTTTTTAGCTGAAGCAGAATTGTCCTTTAATTAGAACAATTGGAGGGCAGCAATCTCCTCTCAGGAGTGGAGGGAGACTATACGTCATGGTGCAGAGGTCTTAGGGGTTCTGTAGAGTGGGAGAGGGAACCCTTGGGATGAAAGGTTCCATCTGCAAGACAGTTACCTGTGGCCTCAAAAGTGGTATTTTGATCTTATGAGAAGTGTCCCAGATCCTAACAACACATAGGGGTTACCAGTCAAGGTGTATTTCCTGTCTGGAGTGTCTCATCTCACTTTGAGTCTTTTACGTCATTAACTCTTCATTACAGAACTTGCAGACAGGTTAAACAAAAACAAAGAAACAAACAAAAAAAGAGGTGACATATTGTCTTATGGACTGTTGCCTGCAGAAGAGAGACAATGGAAGGGGGCTTAGGTTCTGGCTCTGGGATCCAAGGCAGAGACAGGTCCAGTTGGCTTCACACAGCAGGAGGATAGTTTAAACTCCATCAGCTGCGGTGGATCACGTAGTTGCCATCATGTGCTTTGGAAACATTTAATTTGACAGGAGGCTCCAGTAAGATGAGACCACAGATTAGGGAACCCAGTACAGGATCTAGCCAGGGTAGCCATTGTCCTAATGTGGGCCTGCTGATGGCACTGATTTGAACCAGGAAGAACTTCTTCTGTAAGTTTAAAAAGCAGGGTAAAAATATGATTGTGGGGATAATATGGAGGAAAGCAGTGATTAAGGGATGGATCTAGAGTAGGAGAGAAACAAGTTACATAGGAGGAGTCTTGTCATTGAACTTTTTGTCTGGTCTTTGGGTCTCATCTCAAACCAGTTTGAATTTGGTGGGTGGTCTGTAGATGTAACCGGCTTGTTAAATAAGAAACACAGAACCGATTGCAGAGTTAAAAACCATGAGGTCAGAGCAAGAGTGGAAAACCTTACCCTTCACTGCTTCTGCTGTTCTTCCTCTCTGCCAGATCCCTACTTCTGTGTGTCCTGTCTATTTAAAGACTTTCTGTTCTGTTTTCTCATTGGTTGTAAACCCAGCCACATGACCTCCTCCTCACTGCCTGTTTGTACAGACCTCCAGGTCTTCTATGGTTAGTATTGAGATTAAAGGCGTGTGTCTGCCATGCTGGCTGTGTCCTTGAACACACAGAGATCCTCCTAGCTCTGCCTCCCAAGTGCTGGGATTAAAGGTGTGCCCCACTACTGCTCAGCTTCTGCTCTGGCTTGCTCTGACCTCAAGGCAACTTTATTGACATACAAATAAAATCACATTTCAATACAAATAAAATATCACTATATTTCCCCTTTTCTATTTTAATAAAAAGGAAAAAGTTATAACTAATATAAGAAAAACTATATATATGTATGTATATATACACAAAAGTATAATAACTATATATACCATATATACAAACAATAAATACCTAAACAATGTCTAGTCCATTTGTATTTGACAAATTCAGAGAAAATAATTCCATTATCTATCCTATTTTGGTAAGTCCAGAATGTACCTGATTCACCTTTTATCCTAACTTATATTGCTAACGGAACTGTCTTATAACGTCTTTCAAATTTATACACTTACAGCTCTTAGTGAGTTTTTCTGAAATCCTTAACAAAGATAATTATAACTATAACTAACTGATCTTCAACTCCCTCAGAGACCCAAGAAGGAAACAATACTACCTAATAAAAAATAAAAACAAGAAGTGCATGCAAGCAGCTTCCCCAAAAAAAAAAAAAAAGTGAGTTGACAGAAACAGCCAGCTGCCTGGACAGTCACCTGAGGTTTCTCCACAGTGTTGGGGCATCATCTTCAGCCTATAGGCTTAGCGTATCTGACAGACTCTTTTGTGAACTAGGATGTATATAAGGGCAACAGTTTGACCTCACATTTGGTGAGAGCAGTCCATGTACCAGAAACACCTGAATTCCATTAGTGTCATGTTATGATTCAGGATTTTAAATTCTGGAAATTATTGATGTCTTTTCAATTCAGCAGTCCATTTTTCTTGGCTGTGTATATGTGGCTTCATCTTGGCATCCTGTTCTTCTCCACATCTCTGTATTAAACGCCAGTCTACTATTGAGAGGGGTGAGCTTAGTTATTCTTCAAGAATAACTGTTTCATCTGCTGTTCCATTGCACATCAGAAGCCATTGGCCCACTCCCTGTTCAGCTGCCTTCGAAGAAAAGGGCATGGTACCTTTTACAGGTTGCAAAGGTCACTCACTTCAGGGATGGGCCCATATTGTCCTGGCTTCAGAAGATGCCTTTTGTTAAAGCCACAACCACACTTGTTTTGGCAAGAATTGGTAGTCCTTGGTTTAATGTCCTGTCTGTCCTGTTTGTCAGCAGTTGATTAGAGGATACTTTGTTGTCCAGTGGCTAAGTTTTGCCACAATGAAAGTTAACTCCATATGCAGTTTCTTCAATGCCCATATTTTCTCTGAAGTAGATTGGTACTGCCAGGAGCCGTCATGTCTCATAGTCATAGCAAAAAAGAAAAAATTCTTAAGTTATTAAAACATTTTAAATGCCATATTCTGTAGATCTCTAAAGGGTTTGAAGATGACCTGTCTATCTAAAATATATTTGTTTGATCTTGAAAACACACCTAATATGACTACAAGTTCAATTGTAATGTCTAACCACTAATTTTCATTTCTATATATCCTAATAGTTGGTAATACTAACATTCAAGGATTAGCAAATTGCATTACATTGTTAAATGAATGGTATAAATACAATATCTCGAGCAAGATTAGAAATACGTGTATGGTATATTCTAACAATCTCAATCTCAATAATAATTTGTATACAATATAAAACAATCCAATTGAATGTAAAGTATTTAAAACTAGTAATTGTCTTTTTCTTTTTTTTTTCTTTTTTTTTTAACAAGCACCTTTTGCCTAGCCCTTTTCCTAACCCTTAACAACAACTTGTAACCAACCCTCCTAAACAATGAAAACTATCCCAGACCCAATACCCATAAAAAGACCAAAAAAAAAAAAAAAAAAAAAAAAAAACAGTGGCCAAGTGGCTGTGCTCTGGATCTTTGCTCTCTGTTGAGGCCTTTTCTTTTTTTTTGTGGCCCCTGATGGACCCTTCTCTGAGGCACTCTAACTGCTGCCCTTTCTACATCAACCCTTTTGCCAGCTATGTAGAAATTAGAGGATCTGAGCCCCCAAATCCCTTAAAGCAGTTCAGGGGGACTAATGGGCCATTCAACTCATCCCATTTCTTGCCTTTCTGGATCTCTGGGCATTTTTTTTTCCAGAACTCAGAACTAAAAGTAGGACTGAAAGCTCGTTTTTATCAGTTAATCTCTTTGTTTCATCAGCTCTAAGAAAACATTAAAGAAATTTTATACTTGCTTACCAAATCTTTGAGGACCAACTTGGCTTTTGGCTGCTGAAGTACTTCAAAATTAAAGAGAACTCGATCTCCTGATTATTGCTAAGGATGGGATTTGTACCGTCCTCCAGGAATTTGCTCATTTTTTTGTGTGTGAATTCTTTCACATATGTGTGTGCTTTCCTGAATTCATTGAGCCAAAAGTGGTTTTCATGACAAATATATCTTTCAGAATGGATAAGTTACAAGTCCTTATTATTATAGGTGGGTAAATATTTGTTGATTGCAAATATCAAAAGTAACCTTCCCATGTTTAGGCAGAGTTAGCATACATTTTACAAACATCATATCAAGTACCTCTACAGAACCACCCCTAAATTCTGTTTGGAGCCAAGTATTTTCTTTTGTTCCATGACAAAAAGATTCAGAAGGGAGGACAAAGCAACAAAACAAAACAAAACCTGGGAACAGAAAGTTCTTGTTAGACATCTCAATATATACTGAGTGCTATCTCGTAGTTTTGGAATACCTACTAGGAACAGATTATAGGTATAATGTCTCCCAGTCTAGATATTTGTCTAAAAATGTAAAATTGGAAGATTAGGCAAGAATAAAAATCTAACCAGTGACCAAATAAAACTCTTAAGCTTTGGGAAAGCTACTGGAATTATTAATAAGGAGAAAAGCTTAGCAACATTTAGAAATGCATTATTTATTAAGGAGCTGTCAGAGGGGCTCATAAAAGGCAGGCTGTGAGTGAAAAATACGCTTGTTTGGGTTGAGTCTATTACTGCCGACATGCCTACGATGAGCCAGAAACAATGGGGAGCATCAATCTGACTCTCAGGAAAGCATTTGTTATGACAGCAACTATCGTAGTGACTTTAAGTGAATGAATCACACTATGTGGTAAGAGAAACCAGGAGTAATTAAAGACCATGGTTTGCTCAGAGTCTGAAAAGTAGATCCCAGCTCACCCATCTTCAGCACAGTTAGGGGCAAGCTTGTACCACAGACCATCTGACCTTCTTTTGGGAAGGAAGAACGCAACCTACTAGTATTTTTCTAAACCACTATAAAACTATATGATTTCTCTGAATGGTTTCATCTACATTAATGATTATTCATAATAATTACAATCATTATTTGATGTACTCAAACTATACTAATGTTGTAGAACGTTGTCCTCTGAACAAAGCTGCTGGTACTATCTTCATCAGCTCAGTTGTGATTATTTCCAAGAGATTTTGGACCCTCAGGATCAGGCCTGTTGATTGTCCCTCAGAAGGAAAGTTGAGGGGGTTTGTGCCACTCTGTGCCTCCCTCAAAGCTGTATACAGTTCTGCCTAACCACATGATCTTGTGGTCCTGGGAGAGATGAGGGTGTATAGAGTGTGAAAAGTTAACTGAAGTGAGAACTCCATTTGTTAAGCTATGGGGAAGTTATTACCTATGTTGAAGTGGGCTTTTTGGTGAGGCAACTGCCTTGAATCACCCATGCTTTTGTAAATAATGCCTCATTCATGTTTTGTCAATAATTGTATCCTGGTGTGTCACGGGTGCTCTATGAGGTATGAACAGTCATTTGTTTAAGTCTATCTGGTAAAAGTTCATTGCAACCATTAAGATGTTTACACTTAATTTGGGAGGTAGAATTGAGATACTGGCACGATATCTATGCCCATTTTACGAAAGGGAGCAACAATAGGTGGGGAGTTAAATAACTTATCCAATGTTAAAAAAAAAAAACCAGGAAGTTATAAACCCAAGCTCATATTACAAAATCATTAATCAAGAAAGTGCCCCCACAGGCATGCATCAAGCCAGTATGAGATGGAGGTATTTTCTCTATTGAGGTTGCTTCTTCCCGATCAGTCATTCTTGTGCCAAGTTGATGAGAAAGAGAGAGAGAGAGAGAGAGAGAGAGAGAGAGAGAGAGAGAGCGAGCCTGTCAGCACACGTACTGAACACTTTATGAACTAAGCAGTGTTTTCTACAGTGGTCTTTAGCTTCTTTATATAACTGTTATTTCTGGTGATTTGGTGTCCCTATCTATAAAATTAAGACCATTTTAGAGTTGAGGTGAGACTTAACATAAAGAATCTGATGTGATGAAAATAATTTTTCAATGTAAATTACATTGTCTTTGATCGAAAATTGACCAACTGAAGCTTTTTGGGCCAACCAATTGGGATCCAATAATTGACATGATCTTAAAACCTTATCTGAAAAGCAGTTTCTGGGCTACCCTTGCAAAGCACAGTTTTATGCCTTGGCATTTGAAAATGTTAAGTTAATGGCTGATCAATTCTATGAATTACCATCTTTGGAGGGGTTGCTAATCAATGAGGGACTTGGCAGTGTGGCCTAATGAAGGCATTATTTGACGTTGAAGAAGATGTGATAATAATGGCTTGGTATTTGTAATTTTTACTCATTTATTATGTCATTACCAAAGCAAACCTGATACCTCTAATTGAGCTCTTTGGAGCTCTGAGTTCTAACAGGCTGCTGGTAATCATGTTATTACAAAGATTATGTTAATAATAAGACCGGGTATTTTAGAAAAAAAGCAAGTTAATAACAATAATAATTAAACAGTGACTATCTCCATGTATTACTAGAGAAAGTGGGGGGTGGGGCCAGGACTTTATGAAAGAAAGATGGGTGGTACTATCTATAGAAAGAGAAGAAGGTTTTAAACAAAGCTAAATGAAGAAGAGTCCAAAGAAAGAAACAGAAAAAAAACAGAAGACAGTCCCCGTGATTAGAATAGTATTTGTATCTGAGGTACCACATTGCAGTCATTCAGATACAGGTGGGTCAGTTTAGCTAGATCAACACAGAATATACCCACAGTAAGAACATGACCAGAAGAATATTGAGGATCTTTTTTTCTAAGATCAAAACGTAAGAATAAAGGTAGAAGGTAAAATTGTAAGTAACAATGACAGATTCCAGTCCAAGAATTTTCATCAGATATGTGTAGGAGAGATAAAGACAGGGATGGAAGAAAATGTCAGGAAACACAGAGGGCAATGGTAATTAAAACATGAGGAAGAAAGACAGAAGGAGAGAGCAGGGAATTTAAAAAGACATAGAAGAAAATACAAGACATTACTTTGACTCAGTCCCAATGGTGACAGATACTAATTTGACCATGGAATAAATCTGAAAAGGCATAAAGCATATTTCTCATTGACCGTGCAATATGTTTCTTGGTCTTATCTTCATAACACAGCCATGTAGAACTGAAAGTCACACCAAAGTGACAGAGGCATTCTACTGTGGCTTTAAGTGTGGCATGCTAACACAGCGAAGGCCATTACACATATTCAAATTGGTGTCAGTGGCTGGAATCTGAGCCAAAAGTCAACAAGAATAAATGTGACATGAGGGAAGTGTAAACTTTATCATTTTATAAATGATAGATATCAGTACTTTTCTTCAAGATATGAAATATAATAATAAGAATCGCATGCACTTGTCAGGGTTGGAGGACCTATAGTTCTAAATAAAGTTAGCTTAAAATCTTCAGTTTTTTATGTTGTTTAGAGACATTATATGTCATAAAGGAATTTAATAAGCACCTCTAAAGTGAAACATTGTTTGCCTAAGTACTGTGTTGACCATCACTATTCTCATTAAGACACATGACAGAAGGAATAAATTTACGTGTTTGTGACTAAGAGCATCAAATGAAAAAAGCACATTCAAGCAGCAAGTTGGGCTAAAGAATGTCAAATACTAAACTTAATAAAATTTAGAGCACAAAAATTCAGCAAAGTACAAAAGTAGATATTTGGTAGTGTCTGACTTGGCAATCTTATGGAAAAGCATGACTTTCTAATTCCTCAAGCTCCATATAAGTAAAATCTGAAAGCAGTGATTTCTACCAACGTCTAAAATGATCAGATCCTATCTAACTAATGGCTCATTCTGGTTAACACATTTAAAAAGTAAAGTTATGAAATTAATTCATGTGTAGCATGAATCGTAAAAGTTCTTATTAATAAAATCAAACCCAGAGCCAGGTATTGGGGTGAATGCTGGAAAATCAGAGAAGAAGAACAAGCCACAGCTATCTCACCTCGCCAATTCCTCAGCTGGTCCTGTTTCCTCAGACTGAAATCCTCTCTGTCCTCATATCCGAATGAACTGCTGCTCTAAAGCCTAAAAGCTTAACCAACCTAGTTCCTGGTCCTCATGCCTTATATACCTTTCTGCCATCACTTCTTGGGTTTAAAGGTGTGAGTCACCATGTCACTGGCTGTTTCCAGTGTGGCTTTAAACTCACAGAGATCTGGATGGATCTCTGTCTACCAAGTGAGAGGATTAAAGGCATGTATACCACCATTTTCTGGCCTCTATGTCTATCTAGTGGCTATTCTGTTCTCTGACCCCAGATAAGTTTATTAGGGTGTACAATATTTTGGGGAACACAAGACCACCACATTCATGAATAAAGAGTCAATGCTTATGAACAAGTGCAGAACACAGACTTAAAGAGCCTAAAATTGTGAGGGAAGTTCAAAGAGAGCATCATGTAGTCTAATAAAGTCAAAGGCCCCACACTGCAGTTGTCTATTGGTTTCTTTAAAGGAAATGACAGAAATGAAGGGTTGGACTACCAGTTCAGGGTTTGAAATTGTAAAGGGTTTGAAATTTCATTTAGAATTTCACAGGCATTGTGTAGACTGTAAATGAGATGCCAGTCACTGTCTTATACATAGTTGAGGCTGTTGGAAATTGACCCTAAGTGCAAAAGGAATTTAAGCTCTAAGTTTTCTAATTCTGTAAATTTATGATTCTATGCATAAATGTAGGGCATTACAATTAGTGATGTTCTTGCTTGGAGTGTAAACTGCAGCTCGCTGGCCAGTTCATTCTCAACTACCCTCTAAGAATCCGATAGCTAGTCATACATTTGCATAAAGATTACACAGATGTCATGAAACAGAAAAAATATGAACTCAGTCAGTGTAAACTGTTCTATTGAAATATCGGGCCTACCTTTAATGCTTTTGCTTAGTTATGAAAATGAATGTTTTTGTTTGCCCATCATAAAATTATTTCAGTTAATTTGTTTTTCTTTTGTTTGCTATGATTTATCTCTGTTTCCAGCTCTGTGCTGCCTAAATTAACTGGCCATTACAATTCAAAGAGAAAAACGTGTTTATCTTCTGAGAAAATTGTGTAGATAGTGAAGAATTGAGTCTGGTTCTGTGGTCCTTCGCCAACCGAAGTTAAAATGTCCTGTGATTTTCTATTTAAGGACTTAATGCTTTTCAGATAAAGTGATTACAAAGTTTTGTGTGTTTAATTAATTTACAGCTAAATTACTACAAGCCATTCTCTTTTCAGTGAATGGAGATAACTAACATTAAAACAGAGGGAGGACTTTCTTTTTGATCATTAGACAAGAAAGAGACCAATGAGGGTATTGATTTTAATTTTATCATTTTAAAGCTAAAGAAATGAAACCTGAAAGAGTTATATAACTTAGCTAAAGTGCTAGCATGAACCAGCTGAAGAGCCAGAACTCAAATATCTGTCTTCTACATCTAACACCATTGTTCTTTGTCCTCATTGATAACATCCCTGTGCGATGGTGATTTTCAAATTCCTTGCAACGGAAAGATAACTAATGAGGAAACGGAGACTTCGAGATTTTAAACATGAGCCAAATTGGGTTCAAAATGTCCATATAAGTCAAATCCACTTGGCTTCTCAATTTAGTCCTCTGTCATGAACCAGCACAGGGATGCAAACTCATGTACCCATCTACCCTCACCACATACTGAGTTGGATGTATTATTTGTATCTCCATATGCCAAAATAGGAATCTCAATTTCTTCAACTATTTTTTGGATCTTAGCTCTGAATATTAGATGTAAGCATATAATCTGGTATAACCACAGAAACCAGGTAAGTAAAAGGGGCTACAGCAGGGGAGGAGCTATGTAGAGAGGAAGGTAGTAGGATGGATGATGGACGCAGGTGCTATGAAAGAGGAAATATGAGAAATTGAGGGGGAGGGCTTTAATTGGGAAGGGTAAGAGGGAGAGAGTAATACAGAGAAAGAATTAGAGGGTAGAGATAAATAACACTAAAGATGTTTGAAAAGCGGTAGGCAAACATATTTTATGATCATATTAAAATAAACATATAATATATAAGTATATGTGCATATATTAAGTGACGTTATGCCACTTGGGGTAATAAGGCTCCTCAAAAGAACTATAGACCATCTAACAAAAACCTTGGTGCCACACACGGAAAATCTCCCTGAGTAATTTGTAACACAAATTCTAAACAGTCTTTTAATAAGTCTTTTAATAAAATACCCAGAGCCAGACATTGGGGTAAATGCTGGAAAATCGGAGAGACAAAGGAACAAGTCACTGTCAGGCCTTACCTCTAGGACTCCCCATCCTGAAAAGGCCCTAATTTCTGTCTCCTCATGCTTTATATACCTTTCTCTGCCCAGCCATCACTTCCTTCCTAGTGCTGGGTTTAAAGGCGTGTGGGCTTCTCAAGCAAAGGCATGAGATTTCCAGTGCTGGGATTAAAGGTGTGTGATTCCCAAGTACTGGGATTAAAGGTGTGTGCCACCACCACCTGGCCTCTATATTTAATCTAGTGGCTTGTTCTGCCCTCTGATCTTCAGGCAAATTTTATTAGGGTATACAATATATCACCACGGTGGTTGGTTGGGGGAGTCTAAGAGATAACCAAAACAATAAAGGCCAATGTCCTTGCCTTTGGTTGCCTCCTCAAAAAATTTTATTGTTACTTTTATAAAGTTCATCTATTTTAGACCATCAGGAAAGTTCTGCCAGAGAAGTAAAATGCCTATTAGATAAGCAAAAGCTGTCTTCTTGTCTTCTTCCCATTTTTAAAGTGTAATTTATATCATTACCTCTTAAGGGTGAGCCTGCTGACCTCAAACCTGCTGTCATTTCTCCAAGAAGAGCTGTCCTTGACAAGGGATTTGGCCCTGGGCCCTGGCCCGTGGCCAGCCTTCTGCTTATGTTCTGAGACCTGCCGGGTGATGTATTGTTTCCACGTTCAGCATTGTTTAATGTTCATACACCAAACACTAATTGAGGCTTCCAGGAGATTATTCTCCAGCCTTTCTCTGTGCCAGTGCTGGGCCCAATCTGTTCAAGGCCCCTGGGAAACCATCCATCCAAATGCAAGGATGCCTGATCCGCAGTCTGCCTGGAAAATTAGATGTCCTCAGAAGCTACTTGGCCTTGGAATGTTTGGTCTTGAAAGTCCACATTTTAGAGGAAGTCCATCTGTCAATGAAAAGATTCAGGCATTTAAAAAATACCTAAGTGGCTGCTGTTTCTCCATTCAGAACAGATTTTAGAATCAAAGCAGCCATGTGTCAGGTTAATGTTCTTCATTGTTGCACCTATGACAACCACCACAATGAGTATCTATTGAGTAAATGGATAACACAAATAATACTACCATTTTCTGTCTAAAATCAGTTTCCTAAACTTTTTTTCCCCACATACCATCTTTCCATTGTCAAAGCTTGGGAGATGAGGTTCACCAAATGTTCTTCACATCAACTTCATCTTAATCACTTGTAAAGTGAAGAAATGGCAGACACAAGGCTTTTGTTAAAATTCCACATCTAGGGGCTAGAGAGATGGCTCAGCAGTTAAGACTGCATACTGCTCTTGCTAATAACTCGAGTTCAAGTTCCAGTCCCCATTTTAGGAAGCTTACAACTGCTTGTAACTCCAGCTGCAAGGGAATCAGAAGCCTCTGCCCATCTACAAGCACGTGTACTAGTGTGTGAAAACACACACACACACACACACACACACACACACACACACACACACACACTCCACAATTAAAAGTGATAAGAAAATAAATATTTTTTTTAAATTCCACAACTACATGTATCCTGCCTAATACACTCCCTTAAAAAAAAAAATGTGTTGCTGATGCTGATGATGCTGATATTATTTTGTTTTGTTTTTCGAGACAAGGTTCCTCTGTGTAGTTTTGGTGCCTATCCTGGATCTCGCTCTATAGACCAGGCTGGCCTCAAACTCACAGAAATCCGCCTGGCTCTGCCTCCCAAGGCCTGGCTGATGCTGACATTATTAAGAACAACTTTGATACAGATAAAATTAACATATTCTATTTTGAGAGAAAAGGTGATCTGTCTACATGCAGGTTACAATTGAACCCACAAGGACAAAATTATGTTTAGTACAATTGATTAGTGAAAGTAACTCACTTCTTAATCGCAAAGCAAGAGTAGCCTTGTAGGTTCAAGCATGCTTCTGCAATTTTTCCAAAAGTGACAGTCTGTGCTGTGTGCACATTGTTACACTTAATATGAATGCTATCTATGTCTGAAGTTCATTATAATTTAAATTCCATACTTAAAAAAATAAACCCACAAATATAATCAAATATAATGTAATGTTCTGCTGTATTCAACAGTACTGTTGATGAGCACAACCTTTTTGTTCCTGTTATGTGTTTTGGGTATTGATTAAAGGGTTCATCCATTGATAGTTATTTGAGGCTTATAACATTTTGAGAGTTTATCATTTGGGACCTATTGCCAATATTTATACATCATGAAAAGCAATCTGGCCAATGTTCCAGCATTGTCCACCAGAAACTCCATCATACTAAGTGCTCTGAATGTCAGACGTTAATTTATGGAGAGATGAAAGATGTAGACCCTGACTTTTGTAGCTATTACTCATTATCAGAATACAACAAATAATCTTATGGAGCATAAAATTAAATCTTCTAATTAAAAATGATCCTATAATTTATTAGTGCTTAAAAGAGGCAAAGTCTTTTAGTGGTATTTAAATGGATTCACGATGAGGGTCATACACTATTGAAAAAAAAAGCCATGGAGAATATTTTATTACAGAATTTTATGTTAAAGGATGGCTCCCTTCTACCTCTACCTCATTTAGTTCACAGAATATTTTATTCTGACACTGCATAAGATCTTAGCTCATAGGAAAGACAGACCACTTGCCTTATTTCATTTTTAAATTGTAGTAATTTGGTGTATTTCACGCATGTATGATAGAATTAGAAATTCACCCAAGATGAATCTGAGTTGGTAAAGAGCGCCATGCTCTACACAAACTATAGATATTCATGAACATTCCCAGTAAGGCTCCTTACTTGTGTAAGGATAAGGGAATTATCTGCATTGAAGTGACCTTCCCCATATGTACATTCAAGTTCAGTCTAAAACACAAATGTAAGGAAGAATACAATATGAAGTACTACAATATATAGATAATTTGTTAATAAGATTAATTTCTTCTGTTTTAGAAAGACCAATGCATTTCATGAGAGCAACAAGTGTCTCAGGGGAATCAGGAGACCGTTTTTTTTCAAGAGAGAGAGATAAACATGTTTAAGTAAATTCTACATAGAAGCTAATTCTCAAGGAGGTCAGTGAAGCCAGAGGACAGAAGGTTAATTGTTTACCACTAGACAGCTGTGTTCCACTAGACAGATGGGAAATTTACTTCCTGAGATGTTACAGATCCTCTGTTAAAAATCTTAAAACATAATTCATGTGCTTCCATTCGTTTGGCTATTTGTCCCTGTGCTTTTTGCAATCTTGGATTCAACAATTCACACTCTTGCAGACCCTCCTCTTTCTCGGCTGTTGGACACCTGGAGCTCCACCTGGGGCCTGGCCAAGGATCTCTGATCCACTTCCATCAGTTATTGGATGAGAGTTCCAGCATGACAGTTAGGGTATTTAGCCATCCGATCACCAGACTAGTTCAGATCAGGCTTTCTCTCGACCATTGCCAGCAGTCTATAGAAGATGTATCATTGTGGATTTTTGGGGACCTCTCCAGCACTCTGCCTATTCCTGTTCTCATGTGGTCTTCATTTATCATGAATTATGAAGCAAAGGCTGTGGAGCCCCCAGCTGGATCAGGCCCTCTGGATAAGTGAGACAATTGAATAGCTTGATCTGCTTGGGAGGCACCCAGTCTGTGGGACCAGAATCTGTCCTTAGTGCATGAGGTGTCTGTTTGGAACCTTGGGCTTACACAGGGACACTTTGCTCAGTCTGGAAGGAGGTGATAGGACCTGCCTGTACTGAATCCACCAGGTTTAAATGAATCCCCAGGGGTGCCTTGATCCTGGAGGACATGGGAATGGAGGGGAGGGGCTGGGGGTAAGGTGGGGGTGGAAGCGGGATGGGGGAGGACAGGGGAACCCATGGCTGATGTATAAAATTTAAAACACATAATAATAAAGAAAAAAAATTCAAAAAAAAAATCTTAAAACAAAGATCTCTAGATTTTTTTTCAACTTTTTTATGCGTGTGTGTGTGTGTGTGTGTGTGTGTGTGTGTAAATGCCACAGTACACATGTATATTAAGTAGACAATTTGACAATTTGTAATAGTCTGCTCTCTCCTTCTACCAGCTGGGTCTCAGAAATCCACCTCAGGTCATCAGGCTTAGTGGTAGGTATCTTTACCTGATGAGCCATCACACTAGTTGGATATTCAGGGATGTTTTGTTTTGTTTTGTTTTGTTTTTCTGATTTCATTAACATTTTTATTTTATAATTATATATAAGTCCTCCCCACTCCCGCCCCCGGCCCCACCTCCTCCCATTCTCATCACCTCCAGGGCAAAACTCCCCTGGGGATTCAATTCAACCTGGTAGATTCAGTACAGGCAGGTCCAGCCCCCTCCTCCCAGGCTGAGCAAAATGTCCCTGCAGAGGCCTCAGGTTTGAAACAGCCAGCTCATGAACTAAGGACAGGTCCAGGTCCCACAGCCTGGGTGTCTCCCAAACAGTTCAAGCTATTCAACTGTCTCACTTATCCAGAGGGCCTGATCCAGTTGGGGGATCCTCAGCTTTTGGTTCATAGGTCATGTGTTTCCATTAGTTTGGCTATTTGTCCCTGTGCTTTTTCCAATCATGGTCTCAATATCTCTTACTCATATAATCCCTCCTCTTACTCACCAGTTGGACTCCTGGAGCTCCACCTGGGGCCTAGACAAGGACCTCTGCATCCACTTCCATCAGTTATTGGATGAGAGTTCCAGCACAACTGTTAGTGTGTTTGACCATCTGATCACCAGACTAGGTCAGATCAGGCTTTCTCTCGACCTTTGCCAGCAGTCTACAGTGGATGTATCATTGTGGATTTCTGGGGACCTCTCCAGCACTCTGCCTATTCCTGTTTTCATGTGGTCTTCATTTATCATGGTCTGTTATTCCTTGTTCTCCCTTTCTGTTCTTGATCCAGCTGGGATCTCCTGCTCCCCTAAGCTTTCTTTCCCTCAAACCTTGTCCTTCATTACTCCCACTGTCGTCCAGGTTGTTCATGTAGATCTCATCCATTTCTCTGTCATTGGGTGATCCCTGTGTCTTTCCTAGGGTCCCATTTTCTAGGTAGCCTCCCTGGAGTTGTGTAGCAGTCTAGTCATCTTTGTTTTACATCTAGTATTCTACTATGAGTGAGTACATACCATGTTTGCCTTTCTGAGTCTGGGTTACCATACTCAGGATGATTTTTTCTAGATCCATCCATTTGCCTGCAAACCTCATGATGTCATTGTTTTATTCTGCTGAGTAGTACTCCATTGTGTGTATGTACCATATTTTTTTTTATCCATTCTTCAGTTGAAGGGCATCTAGGTTGTTTACAGGTTCTGACTATTACAAACACTGCTGATATGAACATAGCTGAGCAAATGTCCTTGTGGTATGATTGAACATTCCTTGGGTATATGCCCAAGAGTGCTACAGCTGGGTCTTGGGGGAGATGGATTCCCAACTTTCTAAGGAAGCACCATATTGATTTCCAAAGTGTCTGTACAAGCTTGCGGTCCCAGTAGCAGTGGAGGAGAGTTCCCCTTGCTCCTCATCCTCTCCAGCATAAGCTGTCTTCTGTGTTTTTATCTTAGCCATTCTGACAGGTGTAAGGTGGTATCTCAGAGTCGTTTTGATTTGCATTTCCCGGATAATTAGGGAGGTTGAGAAATTCCTTAAATGTCTTTTAGCCATTTGAACATCCTCTGCTGAGAATTCTCTGTTTAGTTCAACAGCCCACTTCTTAATTAGACTGTTGGGCATTTTGATGTTTAATTGAGTTCTTTATATATTCTGGATATCAGCCCTATGTCAGATGTGGGGTTGGTGAAGACCTTTTCCCATTCTGTAGGCTGTCGCTTTGTCTTGTTGACCATGTCCTTTGCTCTACAAAAGCTTCTCAGTTTCACCAGGTCCCATTGATTGATTCTTTCTCTCAGTGTCTGTGCTACTGGTGTTATATTTAGAAAGTGATCTCCAGTGCCAATGCATTCAAGAGTACTTCCTACTTTCTTGTCTATCAGGTTCAGAGTAACTGGATTTATGTTGAGGTCTTTGATCCACTTGGACTTAAGTTTTGTGCACAGTTACAGATATGGATCTATTTGCAGCCTTCTATACACTGACATTCAGTTATGCCAGCACCATTTGTTGAAGGTGCTTTCTTTTTTCCATTGTACATTTTTGGCTTCTTTGTCAAAAATTTTATGTTCATAGGTGTGTGGGTTAATGTCAGGGTCTTCAATTCGATTCCATTGGTCCACATGTCAGTTTTTATGCCAGTACCAAGCTGTTTTTATAACGGTAGCTCTATACTAGAGCTTGAGGTTGGGGATGGTGATGCCTCCAGAGGTTGTTTTATTGTACAGGATTCTTTTGGCTATCCTGGGTTTTTTATTTTTCTATATGAAGTTGAGTATTATTCTTTCCTGATCTGTGAAGAATTGTGTTGGTAATTTTATGGGGATTGTGTTGAATCTATAGATTGCTTTTGGTAAGATTGCCATTTTTACTATGTTAATCCTGCCTATCCATGAGTATGGGAGGTCTTTCCATTTTCTGACATCTTCTTCAATTTCTTTTTTCAGTGACTTAAAGTTCTTGTCATATAGGTCCTTCACATGCTTAGTTAGAGTAAGCCCAATGTATTTTATATCATTTGTGGCTATTGTAATGGGTGATGTACCTCTGATTTTCTTCTCAGCCTGTTTGTCTATTGTATATAGGAGGGCTACTGAATTTTTTGAGTTGATCTTGTATCCTGCTATGTTGCTGAAGGTTTTTATTAGTGGTATCAGTTCCTTGGTTGAATTTTTGGGGTCACTCATATATACTATCATGTCATCTGCAAATAGGGAAAGCTTGACTTCTTCCTTTCCAATTTGTATCCCCTTATATTGTCTTATAGCTTTGGCTAGAACTTCAAGTACTATATTGAATAAGTATCGGGAGAGGGGACAGCCTTGCCTTGTTCCTGATTTAGTGGTATTGCTTTGAGTTTCTCTCCATTTAATTTGATGTTGGCTGTTGGCTTGCTGTAGATTGCCTTTATTATGTTTAGGTATGTTCCCTGTATTCCTGATTGCTCTAAGACCTTTATCATGAAGAGGTGTTGGATTTTGTCAAATGTCTTTTCTGCATCTAGTGAGATGATTATGTGGTTTTTTTCTTTGAGTTTGTTTATATGGTGTATTACATTGACGGACTTTTGTATGTTGAACCACCCTTGCTTCCCTGGGATGAAGCCTACTTGATCAAGGTGGATAATTGTTTTGATGTCTTCTTGGAGAATTTTATTGAGTATTTTTGCATCAATGTTCATGAGGGAGATCGGTCTGTAGTTCTCTTTCTTTTTTGCATCTTTTTTTTGGTTTAGGAATCAGGGTAATTGTAGCCTCATAGAAGGAGTTTGGTAATATACCTTCTGCTTCTATTGTGTGGAACAATTTAGAGAGTATTGGTATTAAGTCTTCTTTGAAGATCTGGTAGAATTCTGCAGTGAAACCATCTATCTGGTCCAGGGCTTTTTTTGGTTGGGAGACTTTTAATGACTGATTCTATTTCCTTAGGGTTTATTGGACTATTTAAATGGTTTATCTGGTCTTGATTTAACTTAGGTATGTGGTACCTATCCAGAAAATTATCCATTCCTTTTAGATTTTCCAGTTTTGTGGAGTAGAGGTTTTTGAAGTATGACCTGATGATTCTCTGGATTTCCTCATTGTCTGTTGTTATGTCCCCCTTTTCATTTCTGATTTTGTTAATTTGGATGCTCTCTCTCTGTCTTTTGGTTAATTTGGATAAGGGCTTGTCTATCTTGTTGATCTTCTCAAAGAACCAACTCTTTGTTTCATTAATCCTTTGTATTGTTCTCTTTATTTCTATTTTATTGATTTCAGCTCTCAATTTGATAATTTCCTGGCATCTGTTCCTTCTGGGAAACTTTGCTTCTTCCTATACAAGGGCTTTCAGGTGTGCTGTCAAGTCACTAGTGTGAGATTTCTCCAACTTTTTTATGTGGGCATTCACTGCTATGAATCTCCCTCTTAGCACTACTTTCATAGTGTCCCATAAGTTTGGGTATGTGGTGTATTCATTTTCATTGATCTCTAAGAAGTCTTTAATTTCTTTCTGTATTTCTTCCTTAACCCATTGGTGATTCAGTTGAGCATTATTCAGTTTCCATGAGATTGTAGGATTTTTGTAGTTTTTTGTTGCTGTTGAAATCTAACTTTAAACCATGGTGGTCTGATAGAACACAGGAGGTTATTCCAATTGTTTTGTATCTGTTGAGATTTGCTTTGTGGCCAATTACGTGGTCAATTTTAGAGAGCTTTCCATGGGGTGCTGAGAAGAAGGTATATTCTTTTTTGTTCAGGTCTAATGTTCTGTAGATATCAATTAATTCCATTTGAGCCATAACATCAGTTATGTCCTTTATTTCTCTGTTAAGTTTCAATTTGGCGGATCTGTCCAGAGGTGAAAGCAGGGTGCTGAAGTCTCCCACTATTAATGTGTGGGATTTTATATGTGATTTAAGCTTTAGTAATGTTTCTTTTACATATGTGGGTGCCCTTGTGTTTGGGGCATAAATGTTCAGAATTGAGACTTCATCTTGGTGGATCTTTCCTGCGATGAGTATGTAATGTCCTTCATCATCTCTTTTGATTGATTTTAGTTTGAAGTCTATTTTGCTGGATATTAGGATGGCCACACCAGTTTGCTTCTTAAGACCATTTGATTAGAAAGTCTTTTCCTAGCCTTTTATTCTGAGGAGGCATCTATCTTTGAATTTGAAGTGTTTCTTGTATTCAGCAGAAAGATGAGTTCTGTTTTCATATCCATTTTGTTAGTCTGTGTCTTTTTATAGGTGAATTAAGTCTATTGATATTAAGGGGTATTAATGACCAGTGACTGTTCATTCCTGTTATTATTTTTATTTTTTGGTGGTAGTGTGTGTGTACTTCTCTTCTTTGAGGTTTACTGCTATGGTGTTATCTATTGCCTGTGTTTTCATAGGTGTATCTGCCTTCCTTAGGTTGGAATTTTCTTTCTATTGCTTTCTGTAGGGCTGGGTTTGTGGATAAGTATTGTTGAAATCTGGTTTTGTCTTGGAAGGTCTTGTTCATTCTATGGTGATCAAAAGTTTTGGTGGGTATATTAGTCTAGGCTGGCATCCATGGTCTCTTAGTGTCTTCATTATATCTGTCTAGGTCCTTCTGGCTTTCAAAGTTTCCATTGAGAAATTGGGTGTTATTCTGATGGGTTTGCCTTTATAAGTCACCTGGCCTTTTTCCTTTGCTGCCCTTAATATTCTTTCTTTATTCTGTACATTTAGTTGTTTAATTATTATGTGGCAAGGGGACATTTTTGGGGGGTCTAGTCTGTTTGGTATTCTATAGGCTTCTTGTATCTTCTTAGCCATTTCCTTCTTTAAGTTGGGAAAGTTTTCTTCTATGATCATGTTAAATATATTTTCTGTGTCTTTGAGTTGGTATTCTTCTCCTTCCTTTATCCCCATTATTCGTAGGTTTGGTGCTTTTATGGTGTCCCAAATTTCATGGACATTTTGGGTTATGGCTTTGTTGGTTTTAGTATTTTCTTTGACTGATGAATCTATTTCTTCTAATGTATCTTCAACACCAGAGATCCTCTCTTCCATCTCTTGCATTCTGTTGGTTATACTTGCTTCTGAAGTTTCCTGTTTGTTTACTCACATTTTCTATTTCCAGCATTCCTTCTGCTAGTGTCTCCTTCATTTTTTCTATTTCCCTCTTCAGGTCTTTGACTGTTTCCCTTGCTTTTTCATGATTTTCTTTCAGGGACTTATTGTTTTCTTCTTTTAATTGTCCTTTCCTTTCGTTTTTTATAGCGTTTTTCCCATTTTTTGTTTGTCTGTTCCTCCACTTTATTTTTTATTTCTTCTATATAAGGCTCTTCATGATGTTACTTATAAGGTTATTTTCTTCTGCTTCTTCCATTCTGTGATGTTCAGCTCTAGCTGTTGGAGAAGGACTAGTTTCTGGTGATGCTGTATTGCTCTTTATTTTGTTGTATGTACTTCTGCTTTGGCATCTGCCCATCTCCTTGTGGGTTCGTTCTTGGTCTTAACAGTGTACTTGGTCCAGACAGAGCTGACAGATTTAGGGCGCCTTTCTGTGGTCCAGATGGAAGCTCTGGGCTGGATGGGAGCTCTGGTCCAGATGAGAGTGCTGGCTGAATAGGAGCTGGGGGGCTGGACTCTGAGTCTCAGGAAGTCCCTGGGGTCTCCTTATCTTGTTCAGATGGGAGCTCCTCTTTTCCAGATGGGAGTTCCGGCATGGATGGTAGCTGGTGGCTCTCTAGTCCAGATGGGAGTTCTGGGGCAGGTTGGAATGCTGGAGTCTGGTTCCTAAGTCTCCGGAAGTGGCTGGGGTCTCCAGCAGATGGGTGTAGGGGCAGGGTGTGGAGGTTGTAGGGTTCATCAGAGGGTTTAGGAGAGGGGGAACCTTCCCAGTGGAGATGAGGGGGTCTTGCCCTATGGCCAGAACCTGGGGTCCAGTTGGGCAGGTCTTCCCTGGTGTGGCTGGTGCCCAGGGCTGGGAACCAGGTGTGGGCCTCTCTGGGTGTGACCCCAGGCACTCACCTCTGGTCCAGGTGGGAATTCCAGGGCAGGATCTATAGCCCATTTCTTAATTGGAGTGTTGGGCATTTTGATGTTTAATTTCTTGAATTCTTTATATATTCTGGATATCAGCCCTCTGTCAGATGTGGGGTTGGTGAAGACCTTTTCCCATTCTGTAGGCTATTGCTTTGTCTTGTTGACCGTGTCCTTTGCTCTACAAAAGCTTCTCAATTTCACCAGGTCTCATTGATTGATTGTTTCTCTCAGTGTCTGTGATAATGGTGAATATTTAGGCAGTGATCTCCTATGCCAATGTGTTCAAGACTACTTCCTTCTTTCTCTTCTATCAGGTTCAAACTTTAAAGTGTATTCCAGTTAGAGGCTAGTGTCAAATTGAATTATCTCTTATCTATGGAGAATGACAGGCTATTTGATTCAAATTTGCTTTCACCAAGAAACATTACTCCATTCAAAGAAAATGATAGGGATACTGGTTTTTAAAAATGTTTATATGAGACCCTCCCCACTACCTTTCCAGTTAATGACCCTTTCTTCTCTAATATTTGTTACACACATACAAATTGCAGAGTTCATCTAGTGTTGTTTATATGTATTTTGGTTTAGGGATGACCCCTTGAGATTCCATAAACTATCAGGAGTCTCATCATTGGAGAAGACTGATTCTCTCTCTTTTTTAGTAGCCATTAATTGCTTGTAGACCTTTATTTAGTGGAAAACATCGTGAGATTTCTTCCATCCATGTTGAGATATCAACTGGTGTTGTCATTGTCCAGGTCTTATTTAGTTTTTTTGTTTGTTTGTTTCGTTTTTTTTTTTTTGTTTGTTTTTACAAAGATTTCATCTATATAAGACAGTTTTGTAGGAGATGTTCATCCTGCCTCTCCTGTCATGTACTGTCCAAGCATACTTGTCCCTTTTACTGGGGCAGAACTCAAGAATATGAATGTTCAAGAGTTATAGTTAATCATTGAAGACCCCATTGCAAACACAAACCTTATAGTCACTTCTTCCCTTCAAAGCATGTTAAGAAATTTCATTCAGGAATGATCTTTCTTAGAACAAAGGGAAACACCTCTTGACTTTAGTTCTGACAGGTTTTCTTTGCTTTTTGTTTTGTTTTGTTTGATGCAAACCCTGAGGCATCAACAACAAAAACAAATATAGATCTCCAGACAAACAGGATTGCTTCAAACACTGCAGAGGAAATATTTAAAAGATTTTTAAAAATCATATGGAATGGGAGAATTTATTTGTAGGTGGCATATACTTGTGTTTCCAGTACTTTAGAGGTTGTAGCAGGAAAATGACAAGCTTAGAGCTACCCATGGCTACTTAGCAAGACTTTATATCCAGCCCACAAAACCTAGGGTAAGAATATAAGTTCAATAGTGGAGTATTTGCCTAGCATGTGTAAGTCTCCAGATGTGGTATCCAGCACTACAAAAATGCTAACCATGCAGCTGATAAGGGATTAATATTAAAAATATGTAAGAAACTCACAATTGTAGCATGAATCCTATATGGTCTTATTAATAAAAACAAACCTGAGGCCAGTTATTGGGGTGACTGCTGGAAGATCAGAGAGACAGAACAAGCCACAGCTACCTCCCCTCGCCAGTTCCTCAGCTGGTCTTGTTTCCTCAGACTGCAAGCTTCTGAGTCCTCATCCAGAATGAATCTCAGCTGAACTGTGTTGCTCCAAAGCCTAAAAGCTTAATCAGCCAAATGCTGAACCAGCCAAATGCTTCTAGTTTCTGGTCTTCACGCCTTTTATAATCTTTCTTTTTCTGCCCCCACTCCCTGGGATTAAAGGCGAGTGTCACCTTGCCTAGCTGTTTCCTATGTGACCTTGAACTCACAGAGATCCATCTGGTTCTGCCTCCCAGAGTGCTGGGATTAAAGGCATGTGCTACTACTCCCTATCCTCATGTTTAATATTGTGGCTGTCCTGTTCTCTGACTCCAGATAAGTTTATTTCGGGGAACACAATACCACCACATTTCCCGTTTTTGTCTAAAATTTAAAAAAGCTCATAACTAATACAAGAAAAATCATGTCCAATAAGTACATACAATGTACATAGTCAAGATTACATTAATGATGTCTAGTCCATTAACATTTGACAGATTCAGACAAAAAACTCCATTATATATATTAACAATGTCCAGTCCAGTAACATTTGATAAACTCAGACAAAGAAAAAATTTGTTACTTTTTAAAAGTAGATTCAAAAATTGATCCTTTTTTCTTATCATATTCATATTCTCTCTTTTTTCTTTTTATAAAAGTCCCAATAATCTACCTTTTGTCAGTTTTATATCTATCCCTTTTTCTTTTTAGTGCAGATTCAATGATCTACCCATTTATCTTATTATTTCTTTATCTTCTTTCTCAGGGTGTGCCTCACACAATTACTTAATAATAAAAAAGTGATAGATTTAAAAATGTACAAGGACCTGATGACATTTCTCAAAAGAAGACCAAAAGATAAATTCAAAAATATCTGAAGTCTCTAATTACCAGAAAAATACAAATCACAACACCAAGAAGCCATCACACCATTCCTCCTGCATTCTACTGTCAGAATGTCTACCATCAAAACGACAGGTCATAGCAAATGTTGTTGAGAATGGGGAGAAAAGAGAACCCTTGTACACTGCTGGATGGCATATGTATCAGTTTAACCATCCCAGCAAAACAGAATGTTGGTTCCTCAAAGAACCATCATATGATCAACTATGCTACTCTTGGTTCATTTTGGAAGAAAATGAACCTGGTATTTCAAAGAGACAATTGTATTGCTATTGAAGTTGTTAAGGACTGATATATAAAAATGTTAATATACTATATATATATAAAACACATAATATATCATAGGTTATAATAGAATGATATTCATGTGTGAACCTGGGGTCATTGTGCTAAGCAAACTAAGCCACATGGCCTTACTTACATGTGGAATTAAAACAGATTTGTAGAAATAGAGTAGAATAGTGGTTTGTAGTAACATTAACAGAATAGAGAAGTGCTGCCAGAGGGGACAAAGGTATAGTTCTACACAGAAGAGCAAGTTCCAGGGCCTCTGTGCAGCATGGTGACTACAGTTAGTGTTGTACTCCACACTTGACATGTGCTGAGTCCATCTTAACTGTTCTCATCACATGGAAGCTAACTGTGTGAAGTGAGAATGTGAATTATCTGGGTAGTTGTTATTGTTTCATCGCCGGTGTCTGTATATTGCATACATGCATTTAAAAACAGGCTTTAGACTCTAGTCTTTGTCAATTATGAACCTAAGAAATGGAATTCCTTTTCTGTCTGATAAAAATCATTTCCCTTTTTAATTCCAATTTAGTTCATTCAAAAATAGAACGTTACTTATAATAAACATACCACTTTCAGTTTTTGCAATTAAGTTACTTTTGGGTGACTATGAAATGTATCATGGTAGAGGAAGGGTAACCAACCACATAGTTAAAAATGTATCACTTCCAGAGTTCTAGAAGTGGGGTGCCCTATGAAATACACAGGAACGAGTTCAAATGTGGCCCTTTCTGAGGGGCAAATTAAGTAATTTAGAGGAGTGGGGGTATCAAAGGGAAATTTCCATTACTTTTCTTCCTTTTCTTCTTCTTAAAAGTTTGTTTCTACCGGGTCAGTATTCAAGAAAGAGGAACATTTATGAGGAGCTCCCTGAAAGTTTCTACAGACATATGAAATGCTTTTCCTAATTAGTACTTTTCTCAATTGCAATTAACTGACTTCTTAGGGAAATGGTTATTCCAGGACAGTCTTTGTTTTAAAACAAAAGGACTAGGCAAATTGTGTTGGTTTTCCCCCATCGGCCAAGGTTTGAAACAGGGTACATTATAGTAAGCAAACATTAAATGTTTGATGAATGAAGAAATGAAGAAGTGAGCATGCCATTGGCAGCTGTTTGGTTAAGGATTAGGAATCTGATGAGCTCAGAACTAAGGGCACATTGCTGAAAGTGGCACAGGAATGCACGAAGCACTCCTTACAATTTGGAACAGGAACTCACGTCAAGAAGACATGAGCACAGGTCAATGTAGGTAACATAGGCTTCTTGGCATTAAAAACAAAACTCTCTACCTGTAGACAGCAGAGATGAGGACATTTTTCATAAGCAGCTGGAAACACAATGCACAATACTAGTGTAGAAGCAAGATGACTTGGGTTAAGCCAGGAAATACAGGTTCCATCACAGTCTGATATTCAGTTAGCTGAGGGACTTCAAACAAATCATATTCTTTTTATCACTGGAACCTGATTTTCTCCATGTAGGCCATGAACAGTAGAGTGTTTATAAGTTCTCTACTGTTTACTCTAGTACTTAAACACTTCAATACCATCTATAAATCATAAATGTTTTGGAATCACTGCTATATCAAGATGTATCAGTGAGTTTTTGTTATGAATAATAAAAAACAATTTGGAAGATGATTCAGCCATTTTTCTCACATTTCTGCAGGTGAAGTAAGACTTGGGTAGTTTTGCTACAGACTGGCATCTCAGATTTTATGCAGACATCATTCATGAGTGCTCTGCAGGCTAGCCCACCAGATCATATGACTGTAGCTCAGACATGTTAGTTTGTATGTGTGTAGTGCTCCAATCCCAGCAGACCATCTTCATTCAGCTGGGCACCAGAGGTCCAAAAACAGGAAATGGTTAAACTCATTGAAAAAAAGACGTTTGTCAAATATATGTCACATCTCCTTCTGGCCAAATAAATCATATGGCCAAGCTCTGAGTCAGTATGGAAAGAGATAGAGAATGTCTCAAGACATGGATGGCAACATTGCTACAGAAATGGGATCTTGTATAATATGGAACAGTAGAAATGAGACCAAGTGACTTATCATGAATAAGATAGGCAAGGTGCTTACATTGAGATCTCAGATCAAGGCTCCAAACAGAGCAGAAGGGAACGTGCACTGGCCAGAGGTATCCAGGGTGACCAGGGCTTATACAGATTTTATGGAAGCATGAGCTATCATTTGGGAGTTTGTCCATCAGTCAAGGACACAGTTTAAAAAGGAGTTTCTCTTCATGTGTAAAGATATTTTACCGTGTACTTGGTATGGTAGCAAGCAGTTAGAATTGAGAACTTTTAAATCCCTCCAGTTATTGGCACCATCATCTTGCATGAGTGTCTTGATAAAATGAGTTCCCAGTGCTTAGAGTGATGAGAAATTACAAGGAGGTAGCAGAAGGAACGTGCACAATTCCAGAGACCATAGAACAACTTGACACTGTTGGTCTTGATAGACTATCCTCTAATGATCAACACGCCCATGTAAAAAGCTAAGTACAAACCAACTCAAAGATTAAGGCAAGCAAGAAGCAGATACCAAACAACTTTGAAACTCTCAAGCCTTTTACTCATTTTAATCATCCATCTATGGTGAAAAAACTGGTAAGGACCAATTTTAGAAAAAGCTGCCTTCAGGTTTCTGTGGAGCGGTATATAGAATCATGGTCTTAACTTGAGCATCTTAGATCACTTGTGTAGGTGCTCATTCAGGAGCAGACAAGCCTGAACAGTAAGTGTTCATCTTAGAGCAAAGCAAGTAGGCATTGAGTAAGAGCTCTTTCCTTCATGATTTTTTTTTTTTTTGCACTGAATTAAGAGCAAATGCTGTGGGTTTTCTGAGATAGCTTGTCTGTTATCTGAGACAAGTATGGGGTTTGTCAAGAGTGTGATGGTTATTCTTGGTTGTCAATGTGACTACATCTGGAATGAGCTACAATCCAGAAATGGAAGGTACACCTGTGAGAGATTGTTTTACTTGTGTGGATCCACTTCTAGTCTGGACCTTTGAGATAGGAAGACACACACCTTTGATCTGGATCTTGAGGAGGGAAGTTATACCATTAATCTGAGCCACACCTTCGGCTATAACCTGTATAAGGACATGAAAGAAGAAGGATTGTGCTCTTTGCCTGCTTGCTGTTGCCTTGGCAGCCAGTCCATTCCTTTACTGGTATTGTAGCCTACTTCCTCAGAATTCCAGCATCTACTGAAAACTAGCTGAGACATCCAGCCTTGTGGACTGAGCAACTCCTGGATTTGGACACTTTCTGTTATAGCCCACCATTGCTGGGCTATATATATATATATATTCTCTGTTACTCTAGAGAACCCTGACTAATACAAGAAGCACTTTCAAGGATGATGATTTTCTTTAGTAGTAATTACCCTTTGTATTTGTGGGTGCTATATATTAAAATCTCTAACACTACTAGTTTTATCTTAGTTTAGTGACAAGGATATCCCCCCATCATGGCCTTGGTCCAATCTTGTGTTTATGATGAAGTTGTAAAATATAACAAGAGCAGGTCCAGAAGAAAGCTTGCATCATGGTTTTAGCAAGTAGCAGGTTAGAGGCCTTGTACTTACCTCTTATGTTCTTGAGATACCTTTTTTCTTTCTTTTTTTTGAGACATGGTTTCTTTGTGTAGACCTGGCTGTCATGGAACTCATTCTGTAGACCAAGCTGTCCTCAAACTCACAAAGATCTGCCTGCCCGTGCCTCCCTAGTGCTGGGATTAAAGGGGTGCACCACTACTGCCTGGCCTTGAGATTGTATTTGCTAGTTTCAAATCCATGACAATAACAGTATGATTATGATTATGATTATGATTCATTGAGTCATTGCAAAACAATATATGGATTTTTATCAATGTTCTATGGTGATATTTTGTTTGTGATCTAACAAATAAAGCTTGCCTGAAGGTCAGAGTGTGGAGCTAAGCCACTAGTTAGCCATAGAAGTCAGGCAGTGGTGGCATACATCTTTAATCCAAGTACTTAGGAGAGAGAGGCAGACAGATCTCTGTGAGTTCAAGGCCACCCTAGGCTACACAAGATTGATCCAGTAAAAAAGAGAAACAGAGCCAGGCAGTGGTGGCACACACCTTTTATCCCAGCCCTTGGGATCTCATGCCTTTAATCTCAGTAGTAGGGAGGTGAAGGCAGGAAGTGTTATGGCTGAGTGGAGAGAGGAAGTGATAAGGTGGGAGGAGACAGTAGCTCAGCCCTTTTGGCTGAGGATTTTGTAGAGTAAGAACTAGTAACTGGCTGCTCTGCTTCTCTGAATTTTCAGCATTCACTCTAATATCTGACTCTGGGTTTCTATTAATAAGACCAATTAGGACTAGTGCTATAGAGTTCTTATTTCATTAATTTTATTTTCAATGAGAACAATTTATTAAATACCTTACATTAATCATGCATTTATTTGTATATCAGTTTAAAAATAAAAATCAGCATTTCCAGGTTAATTCCTTATTTTTGTATTGAAAATATGAGTATTGCCATTATTCAATCTTTCCAGATGTGTTTCTAACTGACCTCAGCTGGTTCTAACACAGCACTTCATTACATAGTACTGTGTCATTACAAGATATTTTTGAATACTAAACTGATAAGGCTGGCTAGCTAATCCAATTAGCAATTGATACCTCTAAGTCACAAGGGAAAAAGTCCTTAGCAGCAGTTTTGGATGCTCAAGTTTAGGGTTCTAGGTAGCAGCAAAAATATTCTCTAAATTATTCTCTTAAAATGTGTCATACAAAGTCAGAACTTATTTTTGATTTTTAATACAATATCTATACACTATACATATATCCAAAATTTGCCTTCATGAACCTATATATTCCATTTCCTTCAACTTTGAGTCAAATTGACCACAGAAGGTGGTGTGAGCTTTTCTCCTGGATGCACGGCTGGTGTAGCTGGAAGAGCCACTCCACGTGAGGACATTATTTAGAAAAAGGAGACATAAAGGGGCCTTTGTCTGTGTCACTATTCTATCCTCAGGTGAGATCAGATGCACATGTCTATTCAGAATGCCATTAGGTGGATGAACTTATTTCACCCAGCTGGGGAGAGGAATTTGGCAGAGGCAGAACATGTATGCTGTCCAGAACGGCACTTGTGAATACCAAAGAGAAATGTCCCTGGGAAAGACACAGCTGCTCTCTGAGAAATGAGGCATTTGGGATCTTTGCTTGTCTAAGTGGCTACTTGTAGCAGGAATCTTAAGAGGTCTTATTAATAAAATCAAACCTTGGAGCCAGGTATTGGGATGAATGCTGGAAGATCATAAAAGCAAAACAAGCCACAGCCTCCTCACCTTGCCAGTTCCTCAGCTGATCCTGTTTCCTCAGACTAGAAGCCTCTGAGTCCTCATCCAAAATGGATCTCAGCCGAACTGCTGCTCCAAAGCCTAAAAGCTTAACCAGCCAAAATGCTGCTAGTTTCTGGTCCTCACGCCTTATATATCTTTCTACTTTCTGCCATCACTCCCTGGGATTAAAGGCTCACTTCTTGGGATAAAGGCATTTGTCACCATGCCTGGCTGTTTCTAGTGTGGCCTTGAACTCACAGATCCAGAGGTATTTCTGCCCCTGGAATGCTAGGATTAAAGGCATATGTGCCACCATTTTCTGGCCTCTATGTCTGTCTAGTGGCTGTTCTGTTCTCTGACCCCAGATAAATTTGTTAGGGTACACAATATTTTGGGGAACACAATATCACCACAGCGACTTTTCTCCAGAAGATTTGACATTTGGACAAGGGCATCCTAGCTTCTGCTTATGGAGTCGGAATAAGGATTATCTAAGCACAGGACCCCCCAACACACACACACACACACACACACACACACACACACACACACACACACACTTTCACACACACAGTTAAACAAGTTAGCTCCATTTAAAATATTAGTTAAGGTCCCCAAACTTAATGACTCACCTTGAGTTGATCCTAAAATACATCAGCAAATAATGAAATTTTGCCCAGTGAATTCAAAGCAGAAATTAATGGTGACCACCAACTCCTTGTTTTTAAATGCTATCATTTTTCTAACACTTTTTCTCATTTAGAATGAAAATGACCTCGTTATGCTACGTGCAGAATGGTGGGAATGAAAGTCTATGAATGAATTGGTTTTAGGAACCAAGAAGAATGCTAATAGAACTTGTAGCATTGTGCTGCATGATTTGTATGTAATGGGGCTATATATCAATAATCTTGTTCCTTTCTGTGTTGACTAAAATAAAAGGAAGCAGGAAAGTAGTATATAAAAATATAATGAAGGCAAAGCCCTTCAGTGTGTCCCTGTGACTGAAGAAACAAAGCGTATCCTCCAGATGAGAAACGCAGGGCCAGTGCATCAGACTTAAACTTCTCAGGCGTGATGCTCACCTGTTTCCTAGCAGCTCCTCTCATTGCCCTCATCATCCCTGATATTATCTTATCATTGACTTGAATTCAGGTTCTTTCATTTGCAGTCAATCATAGGAAAAGGACTTCTCTTTATTCCCTTCTTATGCCTAGTGTCCTGAAAGAAAAATTTAATATTCTCTCCTCTTCAGCTCTCTGCATATATTACATTGTTATTTTATATAACCTACATTGCAGAAATTAACTATATTCACAATATTAGCATCCAACAACTGTTCCTCCAAATTATATCAAAGCATCATTTCTTACTTTAGTCCAAAACTTAAAGAAATATCACTATTTTGAGTTAATGACTTTTAAAAGGAGCAATTTGTCCTGAGAGTTAAAGAAGGAATTAAAATGCAGTGTCTGGCCTGGGATGTAGATCAATTGGTAAAATGCTCACTTAGCATGCACAGCACCCTGGGATCTATCCTCAGCACTCTATAAACTAGAAATTGTAGCCTGCCTATAGTCCTAGCATTTTGGAGGTAAAGGCATGAGGATCAGAAATGAAAGGATATATAGCCTCCACTTTATGCCATATTTGAGGCCAGCCTGTAATGTACGGAAGACCTTGTTTCAAAAAAAGTTAAAATAAATCAAGTAAAATAATAAAACAAAATAAGTACAGAGTCTCTTTTTTTTTTTTTTTTTTAGTGTTTTTCCAGAAAGATTTAGTGGGGGTAATGGTATTACTAATTCAGTAATTTCAAATATCTACTTTCAAGAAGTGGTTAAAAGTAAAGTTTCCCTCTATATACTGATGCCAATTATTCATCCCCAGGCCTAAATGAAAGACAGAATGTCTCTCTGTCCTTCCACATATACATTCAGATCTCACAGTTTCATACATGCCCTCATATGCATTAGATCTAAGCAGTAACTGTACCTAGAAAAAAAAAGGGGAGTGGATCGAAGGCTGCTGGGTCTAGGCTGACATTAGCAAGAAGACATCAACCCCCTTTGTAAGATAAACAGTGAGTATCACACTTTAATATGTTTTACCAGAAGAAAAATTAACATAGGATAAACCCTGAAGTGTGTATTAGTCCCCATGCGACAGTGACTCTGGGCATTCTTGCTTTCATATTCAGCTCCAGCTGTTCTTTGGAACTTCTCAAGTCAGCTCCAACACTCTATTCCAAGGGAGCCCAGCCTAGCTGTCTCTATTGATTTCACTGTCCCTTCAGATTTCAAGATCTAATTATCCATCATTTTCAAGTTATTAAAACACATATGAAGTGTAGACACAACAATGTGGATAAAATTATTATGATCTGGCTTGCTGTGTCTATGGTTAGTCTATCTACCAGAAGGATCTTGAGGATTAGATACAACTTGCAATATCTTATTTGAGGAAAACTGACTGGAAAAGAAACAGTGACAAAGCATGTGGAGTTCTGTGATACTGGACATTTGGGAGAAAGGACTATGGCCTGATGTAAAAGTGACATAGCGTCATAGCTAGGCTCACCTGTCCTGGAAGACGTTCAGGCTTGGTGTATAAACAAAGCATTCAGCATCCAGACAGCACCCTTGGAATTAAAATTTTGTTCATTCATATGATTGTCTAAGAAAAGTTCTAGAAAAAAAATATGATATCCTAGTATTTAAAACCAGGTCATTCCTTTGAAGTAAGTGCTGATGTGTTCACAATTGGTAAGGGGCCAGGTATCCAGGCACGCTTAGTAAGTAAATCTCCTTGGGTTTCAGAAGAGCCCAAATGCTGCAGCTTCAGCTGGTTTTCTGTTCGAGAGCTTTCTTGCCATTTAGTGAGCACCCACCTTCCAGGCCAGGCTAACTCATCACAAAATCATCCTGCAGGCAGTTCTTCCTGCTTCGGACCTGCTCAGCACTATTTCTCATCTGTCTGCCTGTTCTGCCCTGATTCCATTCTCATTGCAGCTGTTATTGGACCAGTGAACCTCACCCAAGTCTAAACCTCCTCTATTCACGTTTATACATATTTTACTGTATAAAATATACTCTGAATCTCCTCTCTTGTCTAAGACCTCAGGACTGTTCCAGTCCATATTAGTGGCAAATAATGACTAGAGAAATACTGTGTACAGAATATCATCTTTTGATAGTCACTCTCATTGTGGACATCATTGTGTCAATGTTTGGGAGTGAGCCCACAGGGTGGATGAGCAGTGGAACTTGGGACTCTCATGAGTCTCATTGGACAGCTCACCACCACACCCATATCCACTTCTTCCCCAGTATCAGTGATTGAATAGCTCTGGTTTCAAGTAGGATATCTCACCTCAAAGAAAATGTCAATGCCAGAAATGGAACAACATTTCATAATTTGCTGTGAGAGTATAGAACATATACAAAGTAAGTACTAAATAAAACATTCTGACTGTCTAATTTCTCTTAGCCTGATTTATTGACTACTGATTTAGTTAGACAGCCAACAAAAGGAATTAAAGAACACCAAAGCATGGAAATTATAGTATAAACTCCATCCACATAAAATACATGTTTTTGCATAAGTAATAAGCTTCAAAGAGCACGGATTTTCAAAATGTAGAACAATGAAAACATTTCATATTAACACCTACAACCATAGCTCCTGAGGAAAACATAATGTTCTAACATGCACATGCACACGTACCCATACACCCATTTCTTCAGTGCTGTGGGTCAAACCCAGGCTTCATTCACACAAAGCACTCTACCAATTGAGCTACACCTCCATCCTCTACTTCCCCTCTTGATTTTGAAAGAACCTTGGCCTTCCATTCCCCAAGACATTATTTGGTTGGTTGTTGCTTTCTCCTGTATACAAGTCATGTGTAGCTCTAGGGAGAGGGTGTGGCTAAGAAGTCAGACATCAGACCCACAGTCTCAAGAAAGGACCTGGCATGTCTGTGTGACTTTGAACCTTCACTGCTCTTGGGTTTCAGTATTTACACTGAAAAATCCAGTGGTAACTATGCTACCTAACAAGGAATGTAAATGTATGTGTGTTACAATTTGGCCAAAATGGTTTCAACCATTCAACAATACCAATAGCTGAGCCAGTAGAGACTCCTCTGAGGCTTTAAAAAAGCCCAGAGCCTCAAGCTGGACCGCTTATCCCGTGCCATAGGGTAGCCTTTGATCAAAAGAGTTCCCATGCATAGTCACTGGAGAGCCTTACCTCCCTTGTGGGTGGCCTGTCATAAGTGCTAAAGAATACTCATCTCACAAGCAAGACAGAGGATCTCATTTTGAGGAGGTTTCATTATTTTTCATATGGATGAATATGATCGATGTATACATATGAGACAGTGGCAAAAAGGAAGTAAAAGGAAACATACCAAAGGTTCCCGTCCCTAAACTCTGAGCATTCTTTTATTGTCTCAGGCTTTGTGAAGTGCATCATCCCTGTGCCCATATGTAAAATTCGCATACTCTATGAAGAAAGCCTATGAAACAGCACTTCAAGGTTTTCAAGAAAAAGGCCCCCAATCCTCTAATCCCAAGATCACCGTTTTCTTAAGAAGTGAAGTTAATGGAGTTTTAATTAAGTATATAAGCTGCAACCTGGAAGATGCTGACTTTCACAAGACCCTGATTGATTCACTCATAAAAATTGTCTAGATACGCACACACCCACCCTTTTCTGGGGCAGATGGAGGCATTATTTAATTTTCAATTTAATAGGAAACATAAACATGGAATAATACCTGATGTAATCATAGGCTTTTATAAATGCCTCTTTTGAGCTAATGCTGATGAGGCTCCCAGGAGGAAACTCTCGATATTCCAGGAGCAAGGAGAGCATACAGAATAATTGAACAGGCTCTTCATTTTCCAAACCATGCTGTTGGAAACAATGGTTAATGTACCCATGAAAACCAAGCCTGTTTATATGTTATTGAAGAAAAAGATACTGAAAGTGTATTAGGATAGCTCTGCAGTAGATCACTTGCCTAATATACACATATCCCTGAGTTCAATGCCTAGCACTTAATTGGAAGAAGAAGAAGATAAAGAGGAGGAGGAGGAGGAAGATGAAGAGGAGGATTGAAATTACAAAAGGGCTTTAATTTTTCTCCTTTGTTCAATAATTGCTTGTGTATTTTGAAGTGGATAATTATGGCCGTTAGGTCCAATAAAATCAATACTATTGAGAAATGATTAAGATCAATCAACAAGTTCAAGTGTGCATTATCTGGATAGTTGACTCAATTCTCCTCCTAGCAGATATTAGAAAGTAAACTAGAAAGACAATAAACCAGGGTGAAGGATGATAGATGCTACTAGGAAAGATACAAGCAATATTAAAAATAAACACTATATTTGTATACTGATTAGATTCCTATGAAGACTCCCTATAAATGACTTACTTTTAGTAAATGCAGTACTGGGGTGAGTCCCATGTAACCATAACCTGGGGTTCTTGGGACTGCAGTTATAACTTCCATGTGCAAATCAAAGGATTTAATTTACTAAGTCATACAGACAAACTGGAAAACTGCAACTCAAGACATTATGGGCTTAGGGAGAAACCTGGTGCTAGGGAAATTCCCAAGAATTTACAAGGACAACCCCAGATTAGATTACTAGTCATAGTGGAGAGGGTACCTAAATTGGTCTACCACAATAATCAGATTGATGAATACCCTAACTGTCATCATAGAGCCTTTATCCAGTTACTGATGGAAGCAGATGCGGAGATCCACAGTCAAGCACCAGACCTAGCTCGGGTAGTCCAGTTGAAGAGAGAGAAGAGGGATTATATGAGCAAGGGACATCAAGATCATGATGGGGAAATCTACAGAGACAACTGAACCAAGCTCATAGGAACTCACAAACTTTAGACCAACAGCTATAAAATCTGCATGGGACCGACTAGGCCCTCTGTATAGGGGACACAGTTGTGTAGCTTGGTCTGTTTGAGGGGCCCCTGCCAGTGGGATAAAGATATATCCCTGGTGTATGAGCTGGCTTTCTGGAGCCCATTACCTATGGTGAAATGCCTTGCTCAGCCTTGATGCAGCAGGGAGGGGCTCGGTCCTGCCTCAACTATATCAGGCTTTGCTGACTTCCCCCAGGGGCATTTACCTTTTTGGAGGAGGGGATGGGGGAATGGGTTAGGGAGGAAAGCTGGGAGGGATGAAAAGGGGAATGAGAAGGGGATCTGTGGTTGGTATGTAAAATTAATAAAAAATTCTTTAAAAAAAAAAAAAGGAAAAAAAGAATTCAGCCATTCTCATGTTTGACTCAGCTGACTTTCATTTTTTTCCTTAATTTTTTATTTATTCTCATAGATTGCATCCTGACTGCAGTTTCTTCCATCCCCCCCTCCTCCATCCACTTCTCCATTTCTCTTCAGAAAAGGGCAGGACTCCCATAGCTATCAATCAAACACGGCATATCAAGTTGCAGTAAGACTAGGCATCTCCCCTCATTTTAAGGCTGGATAAGGCAAGCCAGTAGGAGGAAAAGAGTCCCAAAGGAGTCAGAGACAGGTCCCGCTCTCCCCTGTTAGGAGTCCCACAAGAAGACCAAAGTACACAACCATAATATATATGCAGAGGACCTAGGTCAGACCCATGCAGGGTCCCTGGTTGTCGGTGACTGATCCCTTTATTTTCAGATGTTGGACATCTACTTCACATACATCAGAGTGGCGAGGGATGGGATGGTGTAACACATTTCCTCCATTTGTTCTGTAGCAATTTCCTAGCCAAGATGTTAGATTTCCCTTCATTACACACTCATGGTGTAGTGGTTTCCTACAGACCTCAAGTTGCCCATCTTTGCTTCAGGTACACTGTCCGTAGCCATGGAACCAAGCAACATGTTTCAGTTGGAGTGTTTCAGAGAGTAGGGCAATGTACCTGGAGTCTGACACTCACCCTCTCCATGACAATGGCAGTAAAATTAAGAGGACCTATTACAGTCCACACTTTCTCAAGGGCTAAGGGTGCTAGAGCACTTTCTGAGATGCTATAAGATTTTATTCACTCAGGGTTCTCATTCATTTTCCCCATATCAGACAGAGAAGATGTATTTCCTACAGTAAATACTAGATACTTATATGATCAAGAAGGAAAGAGAAAATCTTACAAAATGCATCTCTGTAGTTATAAACTTTTCTTCCTTTTCCTTATAGCAGGTGGTGACCAAAAGAATGAGGAGAAAGTAAGTACACATTGATCTCAGTAAGTTTCCTGTAATTCTGCTGCATGTGAGTTATTTTTACTGCAACATACGAATGCATGAAAGAAAAGTACATCAATTTTCAAGAGAAGTACATGAATTCCATCCAGTTTCAGAAAAAGGAAAGTACTTTTATAGTCAGCTTTCAGGTGTAGAACAGCCTCCTATTATAAAGTCATTAACCTCTCCTCACTCCAACCAAGGAAACCTGCTGATCCCTGTTGGTGTAGATACCTTTGATTTCTTCTTGGAATGTATAAATATGGAACCAAACTGGGTAACCATTTGTTTGCAAATTTGCTTACTCGATGATATTCATCATATATCTGGAGGTTATTTATTGTATTTTTATTTATTGGTCTCCTGTGTGAATTTACAACCATGTGTTCATTCATTTTTTTTATAATCTTTTTGAGCCAGTTACTAATTGGGAATAGTTGTCTTATGTGTCTTCGGTTACTAAAGCACTTCTTTTTCGGTTGTATTTTGAAAGGAGATTTACTGAAGCATGTGTGTAAATGTGCAGCTCTTGTAGATACAACCAAATGTGTTTCAAAAGCAGCTATGAGAACATACAACTGCTGGTAATACGTAAGATGCAATCATTCTGTGTTTCTGCTCTCTCTCTCTCTCTGTCTCTCTCTCTGTCTCACACACACACACACACACACACACACACACAAACACAAACAAACACATATTTTTCTTTTTTACTGTGCTGTTAGGTTTTAATTACTAAGTATTTACTTGCTGAGTTTTATTTTAATTTATTTTCATACAGAATCTTACTATGCAGCATCAGAACTCACAGAGACCTGCCCACTACTGCCTCTCAAGTTCTGGGATAAAAAGTGTGTGCTTTGATAATGTACTGGATTTTAACTGTTCCGATTTATTTTTATTTAGATTATTTGTGCTGATTTTGATGGCATGCTTATCATTTTTTTTAATTAAATGTCTATTCCAGGATTTTGTCTGTTTTCTTTTGCTGGGATAGCCTGTTTATTTTCAGGTGTAAGTTTATTTGTCCTGAATATAAATCTTTGTTGAGCATGGTTAGTATTATTTTCTCTTCATCTGAGGCTGGGTTTTTGTTTTAATAATCTCTCTCAGTAAGAAGAAATTCTTATTTTCTATAAGAATTAGTTTATTATATCCTGAGAAGTCCTCCTTACAAGGTGATAATGGTGTTTCCCTATACTTCCTTCTATAAGGATTACTGTTTTAACATTTCCTGTGGGAAACTGTGGTCTTTTACACAGTTTGAGGTGCTGCTGTGAGGTCCAGTCTTCAGTAGCTCAAGAATTGAAGGGGAGCCATGGAGTTGGTGAACTAATCACTCAATTGACTTTTTTATCTAAGGGTGTAAAACTTAATTTTCTGGGGCTGGCAAAAAAGAGAAACACACACACACACACACACACACACACACACACACACCCTCCAACATGTTATAATCTCACTTAGGGTACTGATGAATGGCAAGCCTTCAGCAGGTTAGAAAAACTGAAGAGGAGATGCAGAGTAGGTGAACTATTGGGCAGACAAACAGACACATGAGGACTTTTCTGGGGGCCAAAGCTTAATTCTTCACTTTATTGTTCTTTCTGTTGCTTATTCTGCTGTATTCTTTTTCTGTTATGTTCTTCTTCCCTTCTGTGTCCTGATGACTTCCTTTTCCCTCTTCCCTGATTTCTTCTTTCTGCACTATTTTCTGATGACTTTCTTCTCTACTACTTCCTGAGGTCTTCCTTGTAACTTATTTATTTTGTTTCCTCACAGTTTATATATCCCAGCAGAATCTTTCAAGCAATATAGAAATTACAATGTGTTTACATTCTATTTTTTAAGTGAATGATTACAATGAATACAAGTGAAAAACAACAAGTTTCCCATGTTAATTACATGATTAAACATTTTACATATTACAGGTGGAAAACAAATTATTCCCAAGAGCCCACATACAGTTAAACATTTATCTTTCAGGCTTCTCATAGATTAGGAGCCTTTCAGGCCTAACATTTTACACGGGCAGTAGTTTTTGTGGTTACCAACCAGAAAGGGAGGCTACTAGTGTCGCTTTTCATATTTTAAAGTCCCGTCCAATTATCTTGACTAACCATCCAGTTCTTTGTTTTCCAGTTATGTGAAGTCATTATTTAAAACTCTGTTTTAGCTATGATGCACACCAAAACCTGTGAACACATTTCCAAATATTAAAGAGAACCTGAGCTGACTCCTGGGACTTGGTTATTTTCCTTAACCATTAACCTAAGCCACAGTCAATAGGGTTCCTCAGGATAAACTCCTGTCTTAGCTGCGGGACACTTCCCTGTGTCTGGTTTTCTATGCCCTGCAGGCCCTGCTCTGTGGGGGTGGGGACAGCACGGTATCCCACCTTTACCTATGTTCATTTTCCCGGTAAAATAGTCTCTAGCATAATCCCTTACTACATTCGTTAAAAACCCTTTATCATCAAAATGCAACTTAAACTAACACTATTATTGCATAAAATCATTACTTCAATTAAACAATTTAGCTTAAGAGGAAACCATCTTCATAATAATGCATAGGTAAAAATGCCCAGGAGAATGGGATATTTTTATGAGATAATGACACTACATTAAAGGCAGTGGGGATCCCCTCCACACCCATTCACACCATGCCAGATACCAGAGAAAAATGGCAGCGGCAAACATGTAAAGGCACAACAGTAGCAAGGATGTTCTGGAGCTGCAGCCCTTAGGGCCTTTCCTATCTGAGATTCAACCATCAGTACTTTGCATTCTGGAGACCTAACTCCTGAAGCTCAGATGCCCCTGCTGCTCCTCTGACAGGACCACCAGCATTGAGGGCATGCTGTGAACCACTCTATTGATGTTCACATTGGACTCTGAAGTCATTGAGAGATGTTTGTTTTAATTTTGCTAATATTGGTGAAATACTACAGAGTATTTTCCAGATTTGACTGTATGGATTCAATTCAGTTCTTCTTATTTTATTTTATCTTATTTTACAGAGCAAACTTTTCAATCTTTTTCTTAAAATTTTTATTTGAAAAGTATTTCAACTTCAATTACTAATGGCTAAATTGTACAATGAAGCCATGATTTAATTTAAAAAATTTGTGCTTTGTGTATTATATGTCATTTCCATTATAATTAATTTCTCAAACTTTCATGAATCTAAATTTTGACAAAAATATTTTCCTATCATATATTAACAAATATATTTTAAGTTGGATGTTGCAATAGTCACAGTTTAGAAATTGAAAGAATATTCACAGTTTATTTTGCTTATTAATATGAGAAATGTGAGTTTTTGCAAACAAGAGAAACAAAGTCAGAATAACTGGTGTGGCTAAAAGTTAGAGACCCAGCCCCACAGAATCAAAATGTTAGAGTAAGCCTCTTCTTTGCTCTGGGGAAAGATGATACATTCTTCCATGTAGGTATTCCTAATAGAAACACCAATGCTACCATAGGAGAGCTCTTGGCAGGTGACACAGTGGGGGAGTTTTCAATTTGGAAAATAGATTTTTCAGTCTTTCACTAAAACAATGGTACAGATGATGTGAGGATACATTTAATGCTAAAATAGACTGAGTATGACACATCTATCCTGTCTGTTTGGCACCTGGGTATTTTGTGAATTGCACCAAAATTGCTAGTGAATTAAAAGGATTTAGTTGCAAAGATGATTATGACTTTTTAAGAATAATTTTAATACCTTATAAATTCAAAGATAAGAATTAACATTAATAAAACATATCCAATTTTACATGGCATTTCAGAGAAAACTAGGAGAGGGTAAAGGACCTGATGTATCAGGGAGGTGAGAAAGTGATAGCAAAGGGAGCCAAAAGCCAATTCAGTAGCGAGGGTCCCTGCCCAGTGTTTTCCTGATGACTATCCATGCGAGAGTCAGGCCCTGTTATAGGCCCTGCTATCTCACAACCTATAACACCCCCTGCCAACACTTGGGTATATTTTCATGCATTTCTTTTACTTGACAAGTGGCAATCATGTCTCTAGATTAATTGTGGTTTTTTGTTTTTTTTTTAAAATAAGCCATGATGTCATGATCATGGTAACAAAGGGTTTCACTGGCTCTTTGAGTTGCTTCAGGGAACCTTAAAACTGTTAGTCATTTTTTAACATATTTCCTTTCAGATAGCCGAGATCCATTTGTATACCAAAGCTTATGTGTTTAGAAAAATGCTTCAAGTTGGGCATCCCCAACCCTCCCTGAAGCATTGATGAGTGAGTCTGGGAAAGCCTGCTGGCAAAGAAAGATGGAGAACTGAGTGAGCAAGAGCTGCTGAAGCCAGTTCTCTCTTGAACGAGCCTGAGAAGAGAGCAAGGTGAGTCAGACCTGACCTCAGACACACACACACACAAAGAGTATTATGGGAATGTGGGTGATAGATGGGAACTTGGCACAAGTCAGACTTACTAGGAAGCTATCTAAAAATAGTAATTGCATTCTGCACTTTTAATTACATTTCTCCACAGTATCGCAAACATTCATTTATGATTAATGAAGTAAATGCTGCCAAATTTGTATTTTATCATCAAAATCGTAACAATTATATCATATAAATTTATAGATACAGCTACCCATTAAAATAATTTTATCACATAAGAAACATTTTCAAATTATGGCTGTTATAATTGGGTTAATACATTCTCATTATTGAACAACATGCCAAATTGGATTTGTTTAAGAAAGCAATAGTATTACAAGCCATTGCATCCTGACAGATGATGTCAATGCTTCTCACTCAGAGACTGCTGAGCCCAAATAATGAATGCAAAAGGAAGCGTTTAGCTGGATTGATGATGTGATTTCATGGTGCTATGGCGACAACTTCCAACTATAGGGCCTTGCAAAGAGTAAAACCTGGCATTTAACTCTGGCAGTCTGGGCCCTTTCCTCCTCAGGCAAACACATATTTCCATCTAAAGCTTAAGGCTGTTTTAGAATAGATATAGGTGACATAAAAGCTGTAACATTTTGTGAGTGTGTGTGTATGTGGGGCAGCGGGGGAGGGGGGATTTATCGCTTCCAGTCATTCCTGGCATCATTTTTCCACAACTGAAAAGCTGTATCCTCATTATGTGGTACCCTGTTCCTAGCTATAAAAATGAAAAATGTATTTTTCCCTCAGAATTGTTTGATTAAAAAAAAAGATGCAAGCCACTCGCTGTCAAGTTTTGGTTTTCAGATACCAATTGTGCATTTTATGACTGAACCCAAATGAATGCTATCTTTCCCAAGAGGTCACTGTTCAGAAATACATAAACAAGAGTTACCGATGCCATAAAATTACTTAATGCATTTTATAAAAGTAGAGGGAATAAAAGCCCTTTAACATACCCAAATAGTCTTCTCATTGTCTCTGTGTTCAAACTCAAATCTAATCTCTGTGAAACATTGAAATGACACTCTGTGCATGTAAGGTGCCCCTTTTGTAGAACCCCTTTTTCCATGGGTTTCTTTTCCCACTCTTCTGTTTTCTTAGTGAACAAACACTTGCAGAGGTATCACCCTACCTGCTGCCTCTGTCTGATTCCTCTCTCACCTCCCACACTCATTTGTTAAATCATCATGAACACAGATAACATGAGGTCTGTCCTTATAAACTTTTAAGCACATGGCACAATTGTTAGCTCAATGTTGTTTCTAAGGAGATGACTTTTAAATATACCATTTTGCTCTTAGTATCTTTGCAAAGAAATCATAAAGTTATGGTGTTTAGAAAAGATCTACTGGGGCTGGCGAGATGGCTCAGTGGTTATGAGCACTTGTTGCTTCTGCGGAGGATTAGAGTTTGATTCCCAGGACCCATATGGTGGCTCACAACCACCTGTAACTCTGTGCCAGGAGATTTGATATTCTCTTCTGGTTTCCACAGGCACCAGGCATGCATGTGACACACTTGTGGACAAAATTCCCATGCACATAAAATAAAACAGGTAAGTCTTTAGAAAAGCTCTACCCAACACATGTGTCCCATTTGCAGCACATAATATAAATATCCCCAATATTTAAAACTGGAGAGAAGACATACAGAAAAAAAGACAGTTTTTTTTTTTTTTTACACTCTCCTGAACACTAGAATGTTTTCTCCACATTTGTCCTGGATTCTGGTAAGGTTTTGTGGGCCTCTAATTCTTGACCTCTACTGTTCATCACATAAGATTGCTTGATCTCTGCAGGGGTTTGAAGAACTTGTCAGTGTTCATCTGAGCCTGCATGCCTTTCTCCAGTCACCCACAGCTCATGCTGATTCCCTTCTCTCTGAAGTCAAATAGGATAATTAAAGCTAGTGCTTGATCAGACTCTATCTGAAAAAGACCAAGAATAGCATCTCATCTGGACCTTCCCTCAAAATCACTCTTTGTTACCTACAAGTTAAGGAAAGGGGCAGGTTGGCAATACATCTGTTTATGTTTAAAACCAACAGTAAATGGACTCAGAAGTCTACACACACACACACACACACACACACTAATAATAACTTTTAAAGTTCTGCATTTTAAAGAGGGTCGGGGGAATGCATAGGAATTGGAACAGGGAGAAGAGTGGAAATGATGTAAATACAGTACTCATGTACTATAAAAAAGATTAAATTTTAAAAAGTTTTATTGATTCTGGATGCCTGTTTCTTGTCCTTATTATTTTCCCCTGGGGAACGCTGTCTCCACCCTGTTAGTCTTTCTGACAATTCAGAGAGACACATGGTCTGAACTGAAAAGTGGAGCAACTTCTTTAACTTCAGAGGATGCTATTGTTGGAAACCAAAGATTACCTTAGAGACAGGAGTTGCACCTTCCTCCCTGGATACCACCCACGCCCAGGAACACTTTCCTAAGTCATCCATACATCATCTGAATGAATGAGTCAGGGAATGAAGAGCGGACTGAACTGAGGCTGTGGCTCAATTGGCCGATTCACATCTACGTTACTGGTGCTGGCAGGAAATGAAGCAGCTGCGATTTAAAGGAAATGATTTATTCCCACTTAGAAATAGATGCTTCTCTCTTTATCAACGTCAAAATTCATTCTAGAGACTAGTTTCTAATAACCTCAACCCATTGTGAATATTTTAATAGGAGGCCAGTCTTCGAACTATCCCTAGTTTTTCTTTTATCATGGCGGTGATGTCTGGCTCCTACAGTCAGTTATGGTGAATTTATCCACCCATAGACTGGCAGAACGTAGGCCAGGTATGTGCACTATGTTCAAGTACATTGACAAATCCCAGATAAAATGGCTTTTATTCTGTGAAATCACACGCAAAGAAGCATTAGTATTCACTTGCTTTCTGTTACTCTGTGGAACACAAAAGCCTGACCTCCTTCAGTCCCCCAGAATGCTTCTACCCCCATACCTGATGATTTCTCGTGCAGAATTATTTCCTCAAATTTTCTGCCTGCAAATGGTATCTTATTCACACATTAAGTCATTTCTTGTTTCGAAAGCCATCCTATGATCTGGCTTCATCATCTTCCCAGTAACATTTTATAGCAAGCTTTTGTAGTTACTCTTGGTTACAGCCTGGACTCCATTATTCCTCTATAGGTCTTCCTGTAAGAGGAGAAGCCTGGCATGAGGAATGACTGGGGCCTTGAAGACTCTGAGCTTTGAAAGGGGAGGCTGGCAGGAGGATTGAAAAGCTGATTATCTGGTCACTTCTTTGGTATCTGCTCCTAAACTTCATTCATCACAGAAGTTGACAACCAATCTCTGGTTTTCCGTGCACTCACCTTAATGCTTGGAGCATCAAGCCTGGAGGAGAATGTGTAAGGATATTTGAAAAAAAAAAAAAAACCCAAAAAGTAGGAGTGAGAAGAGAAAAGGATTACATGAAGCATTGTAAATCTACTTAAAAACACACATGTAATGTCACGCCGTGTATCATCCTGCAAGGAATGCTCTGCTGTGTCCTTCATCATCTCCTTCCCGCTTGGGTTCTGTGCTGCTTGTGTATATTTGCTACCAGCAGTGATGAACAAAAGGTTCTCATAATAATTCAGTAAGTTGGATTGTACAATAAAGGAAAAACAAGTCTTTGGGAAAACTGATAATTAAGTCAACACTCTTCAGATCTGTGGCTCTCTCTTCTTCATTTTTTTTTAAATGGGACTCTTGTCCTTCTCACCTTCCATTAAGGGTGAGTATCGATAGACTAGTTCCCTTTTCCTCGCTAAAATTGTGGTCTGTGCAAAGCATAGGGAAATCTCATTCATACCCAAATGCTGGCGGTCAAATGATGGTCTTGTCTACAGCACTGACTGGAAGTTTTAAGTGAGAAAATGTTATCAGTTATCAAGTCACATAACATGGCAACACTTTTAGGAAGAATCTAGACAAGTTAAGGAGCAGAGCTATTTCCCCAGGGAAAATACCTCTCAAAGTTTTGTCCCTTATTCCAGAATCACACAGGAGCCTGATAGAGGATTGAAGGCAGAGTGTTGGTGGTTTTCCAGGATCATTCAACGATTCAGTCCCCCTATCTATTAGCTCTTAGGTGTAGTTCTACAAACAAGGCTAAATGCAAGCACCAATAGTAAAACACAAACTTTACCTATTAATTGCTTCGACATCAGAAACTAGGTAAATGATCCATTCAAATTATTGTGACCAATACTTTTTCTATTCTTTGTTGTTGTTGTTTATTTGTTTGTTTAAGTGGTGAGATGAACAAGGAGGTTAATGCTGCTTAATTCTTTTTGTATACTCCCCTTCCCCCTTTTAGCTCCTGTCCTTGCTAATAGAAAAGATTGGGAGTTGTGGTTTACAAAGAGAGAAGCATTCTGAAAGGGCAAAAATAGAAACTCTGACATCAATAATAGATAAATGGGATGTGGACAGGATGCCAAGGGCAGTCCCACCCCTCTAACGAGACCCATGCAGCTGGCAGCCCCTTGATAAGAGGCATTCTCTCTCCACTGTGCCTGAGGACTGAGCATAGAGGTGAGAAGCTCAATGCATCTGATTTTCTTGACTTTCCACGTTCCACAGGGCTCTCAGTCTCTGCTTCTGGCTTCTCTAATGTAAGTCTGCATTTGGGGATTTATATGAAGGAAGCAGCTGCAGTCTTAATATGCTTTATTAAATATCAAATAAAAACATAAAAAGAGAAGCAGCCTGAGGGGTTTGCCTATGGTAGGTTGGGCCTGGCTTTCAGAAAAATGAAGTTCCATTTGTTTGTCCTGGGCCATCTGTGTTAGAGCCTGCTGGAGTATCTCTTGGTGTTGTTTATTATTCTATACTCACAGCAAAACCCTGGAAGAAAGAGGTTTCTTTCATGAAAAAGATCAGGGCTCTTGGGAGGGGGAGCCCCAGGAGAAGGGACAGCGTGTTCATTATGCTTAATGCGTGGATGGAAAGAAGAGCGTTTCTTAAACCTCGAGTTATCTATGCATAGTGGGATGATGTACTGTTTATACATTTAATTCTATACTTTCAAAGAACTTCTTAAAAAATCATTAAAAAGAACTTCTTAAATATATATTCATTTCTGGTGAACATTCTACTTCATTAGCAAACAACATTCCCAAATAGCTTATGTCAAAGGACAGACTTGTTCTCTATGGTGACATTTTACAAGGGCCTTTGCAGCATATCTGGTTCTGGTCTTCATTATACCTCTGTACTATCTGGTACCAGAGAGCATAGCCTCATCAGTGGTAATTAATGATAAAGCAGTAGCTATTCAAGTAAAATTTTCTTTCCTCCTTAGCTTAGACTCAGTATATTAAATGGACTAATCTTTTCGTCTCTAGGCCTAAACTCTCTCCCTGCCTTCCTACCTTTCTCCCTTCCACACATATTAACAACAGGCACTAAGTAACAAACTATGAACCAAATGGATCTAACTGCTAACTTAATGGAGTTTATATCCGAGTGCAGAAGAGAGAGTCAATGAAACAAATGACTCCAAGAATAGGTTAGAGATCTAAACATAGAATTCTCAATAGAAGAAATAAGGTTGGCAAAGAAATATCTCAAAAGTGCTCAAGCTCCTTAGCAATAAGGGAAATTTAAATTAAGACAAATTTGAAATTTGTGCTCACCCCAGCCATAATGGCAAAGTCCAACAAAATAACTGACAACAAATGCAAATGAGATTGTGGAGATTACCAATTGGTGAGATCATTCTATAAGTCAGTACAAAAGATCCTCCAAAATCAATCTACTATATCATTCAACTATATCATTCCTCAGCATATGCCCAATGGACTCAATAGTCTACACTACAGATACATCTCAGATACATCAAACCAAGGTTGTTTGATATATAAAATCTAAAGGAAGTTCAGCTACTTTGACAGACACAGCTATGCACAAGAACCATTGACAAACAGAAACCTCAGCACCAGGGATGAGAAACCACCCTTTGTAGGGTTGGTCAGGATAGTCTGTACAACTTCCCCCTAAAATCTATTATTGATGTAGCCCTTGGTTGCCTCTCAGGAGGCAATGGTGGTCAATCTCTATTAATGAAGAGACCACAGATTTAAGACACAGGACTTGGATGATTCAAGCTGGATCTGACCTGAAAATCTCTTTGGTCTAGCCTTCACGTTTCCAGAAATACTATGCAAGCTGTTAAGGGATGTAAGCAATTAAACAGTCCCACCCAGATGCAACACCTACAAATCATGACTACCACCAGCATGTCAAGATATGAATAAAGGTACAGGGATGGCACTCACACATAAATAGCAACCAACAGCTGACTGCTCTGACTTACGGCCCACTAAAAAGGAGGGGTGAAATCATGAAAATGATTTCACTGATAATCTAGCCAGCTTCCTGTGGCAAGTGAGGTTATGGACTTAGGAAGAATCTACTATAGTCACTTCGCTAGACCAGCATGATCCTTTACTACATTTCTAAATCTTATATTCCTACAGACAAGGACAGCCACTGCCTTTCATCAAAGAAGCTTCTTTTACAGCAGATGGAGACCATCCCAGAAAACCACAACTGGATGCAATGCAGAGATCAGCAGACTGGGAGTCCAGTCAAAATGGACACATCTATATTACAGTTCCTGCATCTGTGTCACAGTAAACATCTTGGAAAAGGGGAAAAAGATTGTAAGAGCCAGGATCCTAGGAAGTCTGCTATAAAGTACTCTTTTCCTAGAAATGACTATCTAAATAAGACTGGAACAATGGAAATACCAATGGACATGTTACTGTGGAAGACTGAACAATATATAGGATCCCACCCCTAGGCAAAACAAAAACCCAAACCTGGAAACTAATGACTACAGGGAGAAAAAAAAAAATTTACCCTCTCCCCAGGATTAGGCAGGTCCTTATGGGTTGACCAGTATGGAGAAGTTATAAACCAGTCATCTATGAAACCATTCACATTACTTACAAAATGGACTCAGCAGGATATATATATATATATATATATATATATCTCCAATAATATTAAGAAAAAGAAGCTATCACCTCAACAATGGAGACATGGAAGGGGCTTGAGACAGGGTAGTTTGGAGAGGCTGGAAGAGGGGAAGTGGTGTAATTTTATTCCAATTAGAACATTAAAAAATAAACATAAATGAGTATAAATATATTGTAAAAGGCTACATAAGGAAGAAGTTCTGGGCATGCTGGGAAGGAAAAGCAGAGACACTAGATTAGGGTCACCTGAGATTTCCAAGAGGATGGGAAGGACTGGATGGAAGTGTTCTACAAAACACAGGTGCCTTATGCCTCTTAACCCTGACATTGTTGGTCCACCTCCTTTCTCAGTTCCCTGACACTTTATTTTTTCCTCCTTTCTTTTTTACGAAAAAGATGGAAAGGTTTGTACAGGGTTTGGTTTTTACCTGCTTCTCTACTTATTGTATGTCTGCTCACCTGCCATGTTACCTCCTGGACTCTGGTGTCCCATATGGGTTTTTCATTTTTTTTCTGTTAGGAAGTCTCCTTTTCCTTTGCAGGCACCTTCTATTCTTCCTGAGCATGGTCCTCATTATCTAACCCATATTGCTAATTCTATTCCCTTTCTCAATGCTGCATTCATGAATTGCACTAACTATTCAGTTCTACTGCAGGGAGCGTGTCCTAGACCATGTCATTCTTCTTTGAACTTGGACTACCATTCAGAACTAATAGCTAGACTTTGGCTTTCATCAGCTCTCTGAGGAAACACTCACGTTCAACATAGAGCTAGGCTTAGAAACTGCTTAGCAACTATTAAGACTGACTTTCTGAGAAAAATGTTCCTCAGCTCAATAAAGAGACTAGACAGTGACTAGTTATGTCCACTAAAACAACAACTAGTAACTTATCAAGAGAAATCATGTCAAAAAATATAGACAGAGGCTGGGTGGTGGTGGAATACACCTTTAGAACTGGCACTCAGAGACAGGAGGATATCTGTGAGTTCAAGGCCAGCATGGTCTATAAAGCAAGTTCTGGGACATCCAGACATCCAAGGTGACACAAAGAAACCCTGTCTCAAAAATCTCTCTCTCTGTCTCTCTCTCTGTCTCTCTCTCTCTCTCTCTCTCCCCATAGAGATAGATAGATAGATAGATAGATAGATAATAGATAGATAGATAATAGATAGATAATAGATAGATAGATAGATAATAATAGACAGATAGATAAATAGATAGATAGATAGATAGATAGATAGATAGATAGATAGATAGATAGATAGATAATAGATAGATAGATAGTATGACAAGGATGGAGTTTGGAATGAGGTTGCTGGATCTTTGTGCTTGTTCTTGGCTCTAAGACCTTAGAAAAATCACAATTTCTCTCTGCCTCAGTTTTCTCAGAACTGTGAAATGGAGCCATATTTCCATAACACATACACACTACATACCAGATAATAGTTGGAGAATGAAAGAAAACAAATACATATAAAATTCTTAAAATACTTCCTGGTACATAATACATGTCTCTCAAAATGATTAGCAGGACCTAGAAAGGGAAAATACAATAATAATCAGACACAAGATCTAACAAGCACAGCAAATAAAAATTTAAATAACAAAAATGCAAACAGAAGAATAGAACCAGTTCTCGTTAAGAATGCTACATCTGTACCATACTTTCTCTTAAAATAAGAAAGAAGGATAATTAACTTGGGATAATGTCATTGTTAATGTGGAAATGAGAGTGACATGGGCCAGCTATCCCCGACTCTAGGAAGAATAGATGCTTACTTCGTTCTCAGATTCTGCTGCCAGACTGTTCCTCCCTTGTTGTCATCTCTCAGATTAGAACAGGATGATGCCTCAGATGGCTCCCTGTTTATTTTCTCTACACATTCAACAATGTCAAATGTCTGTGCTTACAGCTTTGAATAATTCAAACATTAAACAGTTGCCTTCCAAGAGGACCCCATTTACCACAGAAAGATGCACGAGGGAAACATACAAGAATTTAAATAGCAGCATTTGACAATAAAGCATAGCTCTGTATGCATTTATTAAATGGACAACACATAGACAATGTCATGACACAGGAAGGCTTCATGCAGAGCATGGAAGCGGATGGAGGTGGGAGAGTCATGAGTTTAGGCAGTCTGTTATCTAAGGTTCCCAGAGTCACTGTGAAATGTTACCTACATAGGAAGTCGACTCTGCCAACTCCAATCTGCTACAGACCCCCGTCATTAGTAATAAATGAGCCTGGTCAGCTTGAAAATGAATAGTGGCCAGGGTTGTGAGATGGCTCAGTTCCAGATGATGTTTGTTTATGTGCAGTAATTAGAGCCCAGCTGCTAGAGGGAGACAGTCATATTCCCAGCTGGGTTTTAGAAAATGTGGCCTTTCATTAAAAAGACTGCCCTCGAGAAATCGGATTTGCTCAAACTGAGAGAGTTAGACCCCATGAAGATATGTCAACAGTGTTGCCTGGAGTCAGGCACCTCTGATGGTTCATCCCTACCATGCAACTATGATGACCAGAGAAGTAGCCTACTTCATTCACAAAACAAAATGGAGACCTATTGGAACACCACAGAAGAACAAAGAAAACACGCAAGATCCTATTCATCTTCCTGTCCCTTCATATCTGCCCTCTGCCCTTGCAACCTCACCCCCAAAATAATATAAAATTTAAGAGAAAAGGAAAAAAAAAGAAATAAAAAAAGGAAAAGAAAAATCTCCTTATGACACAGTGAGCCATGCAGTAAACTCTTTAATTGATATAACTTTACTTCCAAGTGTTGATTGCAAAGAGTCATTGGTCTAGTTTGAAGCCTCTGGTTTCTGCTATACTCTTCATACTGGGACCTAACTGGGGCTCCTCTACAATACCCTGTTGTTGCCCAGTGTTGTGTAGATCCTGCAGCTTTGGATCTGCAGGACCAGCCCCTTCAATGTGCTTGCGCAGATCCCAGATGGGATGGATGTTGGGGTGGGTCAACTCATAGCCCTGGTTCTAGGCCTGGGTGGTGGCAGGGTTGATCAGCCCACCATCTCTCCCCCATCCTCACAACCAGGGTGAGCTCTCTAGCATTGCCCCAGCTAGTTCATCTTATGCAGCAGTGAGCAAGGGGTGGGGTCGGTTCTTCTGCTTTTATGCCCTTAGGGCTGTCTTACTCATACCTACACCACCTGGGCCAGCTCTATTGTTTTGTCCAGGTGGTGGGAGAGGTGCAGGGCCACTTTCCCAAGTGCTGGAGCTTTTAAGAGGCAGGGATAGCTCTCCTGCTCTCATGACCTCAAAGGCCAGCTTTCTCACTTGCCATATGTGGCCAAGAATGGGCTCTTTCCCCAGCCTTCACCACCCACTATGTGGCAGATGAGGGATAGGGCTATATCTCCCATACTCAAGTTCTCAGGGCCAGCTCACCAGTGTCCCTATCTGCAGGTTCAGCTCTACTCTGCTGCCCAGGCAAGGCACAGGGCCCATTCTCCCAAGTGCTGCAGCTGGTGAGGGGCTGGGTCAGCTTCCCTGCTTGCTATTGGTGGCTAAGGACAAGACAAGGAGGGCATTTTTCTCTCACCAGGACACTACATGGCAGATGATAGGGGAGGGACCAACTCTCCCTCTCTCATGCCCTCAGGGCCACCTCACCTATGCCCTCAAACAGGGTCAGCTCTATTATGCTGCCCAGGAGAGGTGTAGGACCCACTCTCTCTAGTGATTCAGTTGATGAGGGGCAGAGCCAGTTCTCCCTAGTGTTGCAGCCATGACGGATGGGACCAACTCTGTGCAGCCATATCCTCTTGGCCTTAAGTGGTAATAGGAGCCATAGACATTAGCACAGACTGTGGCTGAGGCAGGGCCATGGACCCAAACATCGGCCTTAGCAGTAACCCAAGCCCAGACATCACCATGGCCCTGGGTGGCAAGCAAGCTACACACCTCAGCCAGCTCCTTGATGCCTTCACCTTTTCAGATATGTTTCTCTTCACAGGACATGAACTATTCTCTCTCTCTCTCTCTCCTCTCTCTCTTTCTCTCTCTCTCCTCTCTCTCTCTTTCCCTCCCTCCCTCCCTCTCATACCCTACCATATATTTACTCATCATAATAGTGCTTGACCCCCTAGAAGAACTAAAGACAAAGAATTCAAGGATGCCTGTGGATCAGGCAAGGTTCTGGTATGCATGGAGTCGAGCAAGCCCTATATGACAACAAAATGTCCCAATCTATTTCAAGACACATACCAGGTGGTAACTCAAGATTTAAAGATGCATGAGAACTTAACAATACCACAATTACCAGCATGAACAATGAGGACCATGATTCCCTGGTCCTCCCAGGTACAATTATGGGAAGTTGGCATAACCCTCAAAAACCTTGTGAAGCATCAACCACAAATGACCTGATATAACGTTACCTACAAACTTTAGCAAGTCAGACTCTGGTGTTTAGAAACAGCTGATTTAAGAAAATAAATTATATATGCTGGCCACAGGACATAGACAAATCAAGTCAGTGCTGATCAGGAGGCCTCCTCCCTCTGGCTAGATTCTGGAGGATGAAAGGTGCAATGTACGCTGCAGGGAGAATATAACATCAACAGTCTTAGATAGATGTCACTGCTGGGCACTACAAAAATGGAAATGAATGCTATAGTAGCATGCATGTGGTGGGGGTAACTAACCCATTTCTGATTGGATTTAAAACCTGGTACATAGGAGAATATAAATGTTTGATACAGTAAATCTAGCCAAGAGACCATGGTTGTGGAGCTCACAGACCACAGGAAAACTACTACCAACTATTCTGCTAAATGAACATCGTGTCAATCTGTCCTCTAAATGTGTTTTATGTACCCATGGATTGGTTCAGTTTTCAGACCTCATCACAGAAGTATCTTTGTGCAGGGGGGCAGTTGTTAATGCAGAAACTCCCAACTGGTCCAACTGCAGAGAATAAATGTCAATGGAAAGTTCCTCCATTAATAAGATACTGTATCATTCCTACTCCAAAGCTCAGGGAGCAGCATGGGAGGAAGAGTAGAAGGATGGTAAGAGCCAGAGGGTAGGGACGGATGGACAGAAACTGGGTTTTTTGGAAACAACAGAAGCGCCATGTTTATAAACTTATAAATTCATAAACAGCAACTGTAGTTGTCTGCACAGTCAAGCTTGTCGACATGCTAGCATGCAGGAAGAGGGGGTTAATTAGCCCCCATCCCTAACTGAGAAGCTTCAGACAGCTTAGGGGTGCTGGAGAAGGGAGGAAATATTTTCTCTAAGGATGTGGTCTCTTGTATGGACCATCCACCAGTAGATGACTGCATACCCATGGGCAGCATAAATTGGACTCAGTGTATTATTAAAAAAATAAAAAGGTCACAGAATTGGTGATGAGGGGTTGGGAGCTGGGTCTGTGATGTGGTTGATATATTGTGTACCCTAATAAACTTATCTGGAGGTCGGCGAACAGAACAGCCACTAGATTAGATATAGAGGCCAAACAGTGGTGGCACACACAACTTCAATCCTATCACTCAGAGGCAGAGATCCATCTGGATCTCTGTGAGGTTCAAGGCCACACTGGGAATAGAGCCAGGCATGGAGGCACACACCTGTAATCCAAACACTTGAAATGTCATGTCTTTGCCTGGGAAGAACACACACCTTTAATCCCAGGAAGTGATGGCAGGAAGCAGAAAGATATATAAGGTGTGAGGACCAGGAACTAGAGGCTTTTTAGTGGCAGTTCAGCTAAGATCCATTTGAGTGAGGACTCAGAGGCTTTCAGTCTGAAGAAACAAGATCAGCAGAGGAGTTGTTGAGGTGAGGTTGGCTGTGGCTTGTTCTACTTCTCTGATCTTTCAGCATTCACCCCAATATCTGGCTCTGGGGTTTTTTATTAATAAGACCTTTTAAGATTCGTCTTACACTGGAAGAAGTTAGAAAGAAGAATGGAGGGTGAATATTATGAAAATAAAATATTATTTAAAAAGTAAATATTAAAATTCCTATCTCTTGCAAACTGAAATTTGGATCATACCCACCAAAAATAGGTTAAGAAATTGAGAGGGTCTCATTTCTGTGGGCCAAATAAAATACTGATAATATCTTAAAAGGACATATCTCCTAAACAGCTTTTAAAACATACTTACTGTTTTTGTTTTAACAAAGTCAGATTTATTCAAACAAGCCATTGTTTTTAAAATAAACAATTGGATCCTGGGGAGATAGCTCAATGGCAAAGCACTTAGCACACAATTGCAAAAATGGCTGTTCAGCCCCCCAGCACCCATGTAAATGCTGAGGGGGTCATGATTGCCAGCTGACAATCCCAGCAATCAGGAAGCAAAGATGGTAATTCCTAGAGTATGATGTCCAGCTAGACTAGCTGAGTCAACAAACCCTAGGTTCATCAAGAGCCCCTGTCTTGTTATATAAGGTGGAGAGTGATTGAGGAAGAGACCTGACATCAGTCCCTGGCCTACACAAATGCAAACACAGGTAAATCTACACTCAAGAACACAAACACAGATGAACACACACACACACACACACACACACACACAGAGAGAGAGAGAGAGAGAGAGAGAGAGAGAGAGAGAGAGAGAGAGAGGGAGAGGGAGATGGAGGGAGGGAGGAAAGGAGGGAGGGAGGGAGGGAGTGGGAGAGAGTACTAATTGGGATATTATACCTCCATCTTTAGGACTGAGGAAAATGTTTATTTTTTGATAGTATGCACAGTGTCTTCTTCATGATAATGAGCCACATACTTTTGTCTTGGGGACTATAATTGCACAGGAATTGACACAGGTGAGATGGGGGCTCCTCATCCTAACAACTTCTAGAGTGTCAAGTGTAATCAACCAAATCAGACACACTGTATTGGATTAAACTACCGGCTTCCAGCACAGCCTTTAAATCTCTATCTTTTTTTTTTTCTGATACTGTGACCTATAAAAGTGCCCTTCTGGTGTAAATACATCAGCTGTCTATATATGCCAGAGCAGATAACCTTGCAAAAAAATAGTACTCTGATTTGATCACAGTTAAGTTGCCTTTTGAAGAAGAAAAATTAAGATTATCCTGTAAATACTTGGCAAGCTGCATTCAATCCTCATCTTTGTGAGGAAACATGAAAGGATGCTTTCAACACTCAGTAGCAGCTTGAAGGTCAGTGAGTTATCAAACTGAGTCCAATACCCAGTGGTAAACTCAGCTGAACATCGCTCTCCCCCAAGATGCTCCATAGGCCAAGTTGTAAGGCAGTTCCTTCCACAAAATGTCTGCACTGGCCTATTTCATCTCAAATTCATGGAGGGTTTTGCACAACTTTGCTTTGGCTGTAAGGCCCTTGAGGTTTTAGGCCATGGCTTATGGGAATAGATCTTAAACTGGCTGGGAGAATGGTTTTGTTGCTGGGTTGGGGTTTGTGGGGAACCTAGGAGGCTGTTGTAGGGTGACAACTGTAATAAACCATCATATTACCTTTACAATAACATGAGGATGCTCGTGAGTATATCTTGCAAAACAGTGTGGAGCGCTGAACTGGAAAGACGAAATACGCCTGCAACTAAGTGAGAAACTCATCTCCACAGGCCCTTCTGATCCCATTCACACGTCAGAAGTAGAAAGGGCAGGGGCTGAAGACCTCCTGTAAAAGGTAAACACCAGTGTAATTTCATAGCTGACCAGTAAACCTTAAATGTCCTTACCTAATTTTAATCCTATATTTCCTGTTCTTTGACATAAAGACCTTGATTTATTTTCAGATGTGTAGGAGTTAAACATTTGCTGACCAATTTTACTTTTCTTTCTATTTCTGTTTTGCTTTTATTCTTCACAATTTCTCAATGCTTGGTGTCAAGTTCAGGCCATTCCGTGCTAGGGAGGCCTATGCCACTGAGCTGTTACTCCAGCCCCTCATTCTTGTTGATTTCACACTAAGGACAGAGCTAGCTTTTTGGTTAAAATGACATTCTGTACGTAGGAAGCATCTATATCAGAAAAGGTGAATGAGCCAAAAACTGAATCACGGAAAGTAAAATTTCTAAAACAGCACGTTAGATGGTTTAGTTTATAATCATCAGTAAAGGTCAGCAGATGGGCGAGTGACATCAACAGGGTTTATTACTCATTGTTCCCCAGACGAGGAGGAAAGGGCTGGGGAGTGTAGTTGTTTAGTATTAGAACTCTAGCCTAAACTCAATTCTCCATACATCAAAAACCAAAAGAGGGTGGAGCAATTACGCAGGGAAGCAGAAGGAATAAGGTGGAGGGGAGGAAAGACAGAAGCAAGGATAAGAGCCTGTGGGTGTGGGTGGTTGTTAGGTGAGCTTGTCTAGTTTCATTCTGCTGCTGTGATAAAACACTCTCTAGGCAAGAGCAATTTAAAAAAAGAACGGGCTTATTTCACCTTCCATGTTATACCCCATCTTCGAGGGGATTCAGGGCAGTAACTTAAGAAGGAACTTGAAACATAAAACATGGAAGAATGTTACTTGCTGCCTTACTGTGCTTAGCTAGTTTTCTTATACAGTCCGGACTACCTGCTCAGGGAATGATGGTGTCACCCCTTCTTTATCAGTTAATAATCAAGACACTCCCCCAAAGACATGCCCACAGGCCAAGCTGATCTGGGCAGTCTTCCAGATGAGACTCCATTCTCAGGGGATTGTAGGCTGTGTCACGCTGGTAGTTAAATCTAACTAGGACAAGGACATTCACTATTTAACAGAAAGTAAATAATGATAGACATTGAGGCCGTGGTTAAAAGAATTTTAAGGGGTTTTCATGAACCTGTGAAAACACGAGGTATGATGAGCTTTGGGAAAGTTTAGCCTATGCATCCAAAATTCCAAATAATCACAGAATATTGAGAGGTTATTATAACCAATATATTTTATTTCAATTATTTGAAAGAATGTTTGTGAAATTTTCTTATCAATGTCCATAGAACTACCTTGAAATAATTAGACATCTTCCAAACTTTCTTTTTTTTTTTTTACACCTAATTCAACTCCGTTAAATTTATTTTATTTTCTTTAATATATGAGGAGATGATTGATGATTTCCTCCAGGGTTAGCATTCTAGTTTGTGATTGTTCATGATCTTGTTTCCAACAATCTTGGGAATTATCAAATCATGTAGCCTATTTTACAGCTGTAAATTACACCTGATTCAGGTGCTAGAGAATAATGAATCTTCAAAGAACACTTTATGCTGACTACAAACTATTTAGCAACATTTAACAATTATTGTTTTACTCTGGCAAGGTTGAGGGTGGTATATGACTAAGCATGCACTAAAATTAGTGTTTGTTGGCATTCTTAGATGGGAGTATGTATATGTGAATGTGTGTGCACCTGTGAGTATGTGCATGTGTTTAAATGGTTCAATTGGTATTCTTCAGCAATTTTTCCATCACACAAAAACAGCATCTAAGCACAGGGCTTGACATCAGAATCAATAATGTACTGAACATGTAAGTGTCACAGTAAACATCAATAGGCCCAAAGCCATCAGTGTGTTGGGAAAAATCTAATTAGCAATGCAACCAGAATGACAAATTTGTTTCTACACCTTTTCCTTCAGAGCTTTTCACATTTCTCGAATCCCAATACTGAAGTTTCAGAGTTGGCATTTGCTGTATCCCACACTGGCACAGTACATCTGCATGTGCTAGGAGGGTTGCAGGTCACCCCCAACCACTCAGGACTAAAAGCCAAGCTGGCATCCTGGGATCTGATATTCTTTGTGCAAGCCTTTATTGTTCTTCAGTTTCACTTTGTGTTTAAGACTTGATTTAAAGGAAAAGACTGAGAAATAAAATCATGCTAAAAGGAATTAACACCAAAAAACTTAGTATTTCCCAAACAAACCAAAACATGGCCATGTTAGATGAAGATGTTAGCAGTAACTTGTTTTGACTAAGTAAACATTCTGGAAATAAACTTCAATGATTCAGGCATTCCTGACAATGGGAAGGAGGTTGGGAGTAACAGGGATAAATACAGAGCTAGAGCTATGATGCTCTATCTATCTATCTATCTATCTATCTATCTATCTATCTATCTATCTATCTATCTATCTATCTATCTTTCTATCTATCTATCTATCTATCTATCTATCTATCTATCTATCTATCTATCTATCTATGTCTGTCTCTCCTATCCTTCTTTTCCGTTCTGATGTTGTCACATAGTCCTCTGAGCTCTAACTTTTCTTCACTTGAAGGAAGAATACAATGCAAGTCTGTTTGCCTCAAAGTGACCAGATAGGATCACTAGAGAGTGGCATGCATGGGCAACACATTACAACTACTTCCTACATGGTGATTTTAAACCTTGGACTTATACTACACAGACCTTTGTGAAAAGAACAGTAGAAATTGGCTAAATAGGTGACATTAAATTGACAAATGGCTCTTTGGATCAACTGTCTCTTACTTTTACCATCAATACAAACATTGTGCCAACATCCATTTAAGGACCAGTCTATCAATGACACTGTTGAACATCAAGTCCCTCATCCTTCAGACTTGAACATGAAAGTATTGAAAGGTTCATGAACATACTGCTGGGTGAAAGGATGTCAGGAACACAATGGAGTACCCAAAGTACCAAGGCATTGGAACATAGGCACCTTTTGCCCTCATGTCTGAGTTATTGCAAAGCTTAACATAGATACACAAGAGTGCAGACAAAGGGGACAGCCCAAGACAATTATCAGTGTTCTCTCTGACTTTGCTTTTTATTCCTCAATAATTATCTACTATGTCTAAAATTATCTCACAGAATAAGGACCGTGATAATCACTGACATGCAATGCATATGTGAAACAGGAGTCATTATGAAGTATTCCTCTACCTGGTCCTCAGCCAGTATACTTGTTTTATTAGTTTCCCCCAAAATATTTACATTTAGTTCTGACCTGTAAGTGTTATTTAATTTGGAAATAGGATCCTTGTAAAGCACATTGACACAGGTCATATGGGAGTAGAGTAATTCCTTAGTTAAAGGAATTAACTGGTGATCTGACAAGAAGAGGTAGATTTGGAAATAGAAAAGCATAAGGGCCTCTGAGAATGTAGCTCACTGGTAGCATAATTGCCTAGCATATGCATGACTCTGTGTCCCAGCAATTCCCAGCAATGCAATAAAGGAAAGAAAAGAAAAATAAAGGAAAGGAAAGGAAAGACAAGAAAAGAGAAAAGAAAAGAAGAGAGAGGTAAAATAAAACTTGTACGTACAGAATGAAGCCTGGCACTACATGACAGCTAGGCTAGGACTGACAAGGCATAAGTATTGGTCAGTTCCTAGACCCTTCTGTCTTTAACTCCAACTTCTAAGCCTCATAAATGTAGGAATGTAAATCTCTGCTAGGTTAGCTGCTTGGAATGTGGGATTTTGTTGTGATAACTCAAAAATCTAATACATCAGGGACATCAAGAGCTAATATTTCTTTCTCGGAGCAAATGTCATTAAGATATCCAGGGAAATTGATTCAATTGATATCAATCTAAAATAAAATAGGATTGAATGACAAAAGGATTAGGATGGAGGAGAAGATAAGGGGGTAAGGAAATTACAGAACTCAATACTGCATTAAACCTGACTTCTCGGGGTTAATTAGACAAAGCATGATGTATGTCACTTCTCTAAGAAAATCTCCAAGAAATGTCACTCAGGAAGAGACAGAAGTACTCTTCTCTTTGGGCAGGTATTCACTAGAATCGTCAGTGTCAATGGCTGCACCTCACCATTCTGACTTTGTCTTGTGGAACATCTTTTCTGTAGTCCTTCCAGCCTTGGTATGAGCCCACAGGCATCCTGCCTAGATAGACGGTCACTTACCACCTCCATCTTCAGTGACTTGCAAGAAGGAGAGTAAGAGATGGGGATTCTGTTGGCACTATGGTAATCACGGAACATATGCTATATTGTAAGTGACATTTTTCTAGCTATGGCAAAGAAACTGACTAAACAAATGTGATGCCAGAAGAGCTTCCTTTGGCTAAAAGTTGGATGGTCCAATCCATCACCACAGGGAAATCACATCAGTGGGACTGTGAGGAGACCAGTCACACTGTATCTGTAGTCAGGAAGAAGAGAGCAGTGAGAACTGGTGCTTGGCCTGCTTGTGCTTTTCATGTAGCCCAGGACCCAGATAGCAAAATGGTGACACTCTTTTTGGGGTTTGTTCCCCCTCCTTAATTAACCCAGTCTATAAATTACCTTACAGAGATTACAAAAGGATGTCTCCCAGGTGATTCTAAATCCTGCAATATTGACTAGCACATAAGAGTTACCCGTGTTCTCAGAGAAACCCTGTCTCTAAAAGCCAAAACTAAAAGAAAAGAAAAGAAAAACCCATTTCCTTACTTGACATTCTCAAGCATTCCTTATATTTCTGACATTCAAACAAACTTGTGAGACTAAATATGAGGATTCATTTCCCCTTTTAACCTCTAGTGCTAGCGCTTACTTTGCTACTCTTTTCTGTCACAGCCACTAAGTCACACTCTTCATATGTGGAATTTCCTTGCCTCTTACTGAATTACTTCCACGTGAATCTAATGGATATCCATTAAAGTAGCAATGACTTTTCAGGAGCTTCAGATTGCAGATGAACCCAGGACTCTTGAAGGCATTTTAGAAAACAGAAAACCTGCAAACGCTTGAATCCATTATTGTCAAAAGAGGCTGAGAAATCCAGGCCACCTTAAATGTAGGCAAACAGAATTCCAAGGTATTGTTATCTGGAAGACAGAGGCAGAATGGAAACTTCAGGCAACAGAAATCTTTATAGAAGGATGTTTTGCAATCACACCGTGGTTTTTTTGTTTGTTTGTTTGTTTTAGCTCTGTCAATAAGACAATAATCTGATTTCAGCATATTCTTGTCCCCACAGATAAAACAATAACACATACTATGAAATCTCACTTCTTATTCTTTAGTCTGTGAGATATAAAACAAAAGAAAGAAAAATAAATGGAACCTTTCCTGTAGATGACTAGATTCCTATACTACCATCAAATTCTCTATGTAGGAAGCACATATTGGGAGAAATGGGTGCTACAATGGCCAGAAGTCAGTCGTGGCTTGCCTGTACCAAGGTATGCTAATGGAAGATGTCCAGAGAACAACTTGAAGTCCCTTTCTTCTAGAAAAGGCTTCAATAGTCTCAACACAGCTTGCACAGTTGGCTAGGAAGATGCCAATTTGAGTTACAAAACCAATTTAATCTGAGACCTTTCTCTTCAGGTTCCATCATCTGTGGTGAACATCAGCTGTGGAGGTTAGATTTGGTTGTGTTGTTTATAGCTATAGTCAGAACTTAACGAAGAAGAGTAAATCATTCTATAAGTCACCAGGAGGGTGACAGAGGCTAATGACTTTCAGTCAGTCTTGAGCTGGATATAGATTCAAGCTAAAGACATGAAGGTGAAATTCTTGTGCTCAGTGTCCATTATGCAGGCCCAAAGGAGTGAGTATAGTTTCTATGCAACTATATATTTGAAAACTGAAGAGTTCTAAGTGATCATTAATCTTCAAGGATGTATCTGCCTAATACTTGTCTTTTTGAAAGCTTTTTCAGTTTACTTTGGAGGGTGGCACTTGCTAACTCGGGCACATTAAATAGACGTGTGTGTGCACTTTGGGGTCAGACAAGCACAGCTCATCTTTGTAGAAGTCTTGCAATATGAAAGTAAGGTTCAACTCAGTCTACAGAAACATCATATTAGTGACTAGGGCTGACTCATTTTAATATTGTGCTGAAAATGACTTGATCTGTGAGGGATAGTTTTTTTATTTTTATATTAACCAGTGCTTCTCAAAGTCAATATTTACAAGATATTAATAATATAATGAATATACTCATTAAATTCATTGACATTTTTGACCTAAACTATTCCGCTATGAATTTTTCTTATAAATACTATTGATGGATACACACAGAAATGCAAGCTTAAATTCTAATGTATATGTATTTTTAAAGTGGGAAGATTGCTTTTTCACTTAATAGAGAGATTTAAAACTATTCTAGGAACCTAAGATATCAAAATTTTCTGAGATGATAAAAGGCTAATGCAGAATTATAAGATTAAGACTGCCTGGGCTGTGAGTTCAAAGACCAGTCTGAACAACTTAGTGAGACCTGGCCCCAAATTAATTCTAAAAAGAGGGCTGTGGATATATTTCAATGGTAGAGAATACTTACATAGCATGGACCTGTACAAGGATCAAATTCAACCTCAGTAACGCAAAATAAGTAATTAATAAATGAATGAATAAATTTTTTTTTTCTGATACAAATGACAGACATGTAACCTAGGGTTCCCACATGACTTGCCTGTGTTTGGACAACATACATAGTCTAAGTCAAATCTTTTTTTATTAGAGTCCAAAGTGTTTTTGAATTAATCCTGTGTTTCTGCTCACATTACATTCTGATGGAATGGCTGATAATAAATCAGTCGGTCAAATAATCACTATGAACACGTGCAAATATTTACAGAAGTATTTATGTCTGTGAATTCTCGTGGAATGTCTTTTGCTTTTGCCCAGTGGAATGCTTCCCCCCATGAGACAGACTAATCTCCTCTTTATTGTCACTGCCAGGTGTCTGGTGTGGCTGGGTGAGGAAGGACCCAGAGACAGAGTTCTTCCTGCTTCACAGAACACAGTTCAAATTGGCAAGACTGGCAATGCCACCAGTAAAATCAGTAACGGAACAGCAGGGCAAGCTGGAGAGGGCTAAGGTAGCTGATTGAGCGGAGGATGTCAGTATGAACTAAAATGTATGTGGTTTAGAAATGAGGATTCAGGTAAATTACAACCTTTCAAAAACCCTACAGAGATGAAACAGTAAAGGAATGAAGCTTGAATCATAGCCAGAGAAACAGCGACACAAACCACCTGGAAATGACAGCTGCATGTACTACAGGAGAAGGACAGGAAGGTCTGTACTCCTGGCCTCTTTATTTTAGAACTTTGTTTGTGGATATACTTAACACTTAGACATGTTTGAGGAAAAAAATAATACTGTTAGAAAAAGGGTGAGTTTAGAGGTGTAGTTCAATAGTAGAGCACTTGCTGAGTCTGGGCAAGGCCCTAGGTTCAATGCCCAACATTGAAAAACAAAAAGGAAAACCAAGACATGATAAAAATTTGATTCTCCCTATCAGGTAATGGTTCATGAGTTTAACAGGTACAACCTAGAATGGCATGAGGACTGTATAGCACACATGCAGAAACGAAGCAAGGAAGACTTCCACTTTGTTCCTGCTACACGGCTGCCCATTGGTCCATTCTATTGTACAGGCTGTGCTTGAATAACTACTAATTGGGTATTTCTTATGTGTTATATTCAGTTTTTGTTTAATATGGGTGTTTACAAAAGTATGATTAAATTTGCATGTTTGCAAATTGATAAGTTTATATTCCATGACCTCTACCTGCTGGAAGATTTCTTCAGGACTGATCTCTAGTTTAATTTGCACCAGCATTGCTGTAATTTATCACTTTGACTTTGCTGCTTCCCTTTGTCCTAAAACTTAGAGTTTTCATAGCTTAACCTTTGCACTTCATTTGTTCAAAGGTTAGAAGACAGTGGCACTCTGGTAAAGAAGGTAGACTAGGATAAAATGAGTTACACAAAGTCCGAGCTTTTACATTCTGTGAGAAGAAAGACATCATCACGGCCATAACATAAATGATAATTTCTACATACCATAAAAGAATGTTGAGATGCTCATTCCAGCACACAATAGGCACCTAGAACAAGTTTGGATGTCTAGCAAAGCTTCTCAGAGTAGTCAGAAGCTGATATCATACCTAGGGCCTGGGTGGTCACTCACAGTGAGATGTCCCAGACAGAGGGATCAGAAAGTATAAGGTCTTAGATCTGGTAAGTCACATAGGACATTTCCAGGGTTAGATCAAATACACAAGGCTGGGGCAGTACAGGCAGATAAGACTAGGTATGGTGGAGGGGAGAGGGAGTACAGTCATGAGGCGATTTAAAGTGAAACATGAGTTATAATTTTTCCTTTAGGATAAAAGATTAAATTATTTTGGATAGGTCAACTTCCTTACTGGGCTTGTACCAGCTCAATTAGTGGATCCTGTACAAAGATGACCTTTTGGGTGGGAGAATATTCTACAAAATTCTGAAAGTCAAGTTAAGAAAGCAGAGAGACAAAAACACATTAAATTCATATCCACAAAATTTGACATGAGAATCATGTTTCATGCATATATTCAACAGCGATGCTAAAAATGATGTCAAAAAGAAAGCAAACAGAAAAATTATAGAGAGCATGCAATGTTCATTAACTAGCACATCCATTGATAGCGTATGAGCTGAATGAATCAATTTGTGGGACAAAGGCCCCTTGAGATTATGTTTGCAGTGGTTTGAATGTTGATGTTCCTCCAAAATTCATGTTGACATCAATCCCCTGTGTGACAATTCAAAGTGTGGAAGCAGCAGTAAAAGAATTGGGTCATGGGGACTCTGCTTTGGGGAACAGAGCCAGTGCCTTAACCCTTCAAGGTAAGTTAAGTGTTGTGAATTTTGGCTTTCTCTTAAATGCTTATCAATTTTGGAGTGAAATTTGTACAAATCCAGAACTAGATACAATATAAAACTAAGCAAATACATAGAAGTATTCATAATTCTGAAATATAATGCTTTTTACACAGAAAGTCTAAGCACTTCTTCTCCTGTTTGAGTAGAAGCTGTTAACGAGTCCTTCCCAGTTGGGAAAGTGCTTGCCTTGGAAGATGGAGATGTCAGTTTGATCCCCAGAATTTATGTTCAGTCCTCTGGCTAGACAACCTGCACCTTCAGTATCAAGGCAGGTTAAAGATGACAAAGATGAGTCTCCATGTCTTGCTTGCCAGCCATCTTTGCTTACTTGGTGAGTTCCAGGGTAATGAAAGACCTTGTCTCAAAGAGAAACACATACAGACACAGACAAACACACACACACACACACACACACACACACACACACACACTCATTCATGTATATGGACATGAGCCGATACACAAGCACACACAACTAAAACAAAAGTAGAGGGTAATGGAATAAAGACACATAAGGCTATCCTCTGATATCCACATGTATTTGCATGCATATATAAATCCACACACATGAATGTGCACACACATTCAGAATCACTGCAAGTAGGCACAGCCTTATTAGAAGTCAAGTTGATTTAGTTCAAGCTCTCTTAGTAACCAATACCTAGTCCCAGCTCCATGATACACAGAATAGATTTGTGCATTTCCTTAAAATTTTAAGGTTACTGGCAGCCATATTAAGAGTGTTTCTAAGATGTGTCAAATATATAAGCAATTTAGATGTTCTGAGTTCCATTTTCACCTAAAGCTCATGATTTTCATGGCCCTGTACACTATACACAAGGTAGCCTAAAGCTCTTGTGGTTTATTATATTATTATTATTATTATTATTATTATTATTATTATTGTTATTATTAAACAGTTCATCTGAGGTTGCTTCCCAGAATCAATTTCCCAGAATTCATTTTTTGTTAGCCTTCATAACCAAGCCAACCTCAGCTAAAGGACACATGTAAACAGCTGGCACTACTGGGAATGCAGTGCAGCTAGAATGATCTATGCCTTCATACTTTCTGGGTCAAGAAGCAGCATCCAGAAACCACAGTCATTTAGTGTCACATATTTGCCAAGCATAAAGATCTTTAAGTGTGTGCACAATGTGTGCTAAACACCCGTGTTATCTACATTATTCACACATTCCACAACTAGATTGCTTCCCTGGAAGCCACTTGAAGAAAAGAAAACTGAAATGTAAAAATTTTACAGAACTGTCAGAAATTTGCATATTTAGGTTTCTAGATTTCAAATGATTTGTAATTCTGTATAGTGTCTATCTTGCTTTTGAAGATATAGTCCAAGATGATAAAGTAATTTAAAAAATAACAGTAATAATATAGATATTTCTTACACATACTCATTTTTGGTTTCGGTAGCATCCTATCTATATATTCTTCTTGTAAAAGATCAAGATGTAAAAGTCTGTCAGCATTTTGGTCTAAAAATTTAGTTGAAAGAAAATGTGCTTTTAAATTACTGCCATGTTCCCTCCAGATAAGCAGTATTTTCCTTTCTTGCACTTTGTGGTGCATCAAAGTAGTTTAAAGACATCTCTAGGTGGATATGCAAGTGTTGGAGTAGAAATATTCAAACAATGAGCATCCTAGCAGGTGCTGATTCTATAATTGTGTGCGGTTGTAGAGACTGCAAAAGTAAACTTAAGAATGATTTCCCCAACTCAACACTGTTTACTCAGCTAATACCGTTATTGATCAGCTTCTCCAAACATAGTACTCGGCTTTATTTGATAATGGGAAGCCTGACCACAGACCTCACAAAGATACCATCTGCATTCTTATTACAGGACAGCATCTCTTTGGTGGAGGTAGAAAAGGAAATGAGCAGGGAGAGGTTTTGACACAGGAAGGGAGCTTTGTTTACACTAAAGACAACCAGAATTCCAAACAGTGGGACATCCCCAAAGCCGCATAGAACAGCTGTGTTACAGGCTAGCTTATTTTTTTTTTTTGCTTTGAACACTTTTAATATCTGAAATGTTCAGCAACATCCCAGGGGGTTTTTGTGTGTCTTTGATGGCCAGGTGCATCAAGAGGCTAGGCTCTATGGTGACACCTAGTAGAGAGCATAGGAAAGAGGTCCATTGCAGGACAGAGAAACAGTACTCCCTGGCATGGCTGGAGGGGACTGATGAGGTCATAAATGCTTAGGAAATTATAAGACCTCAGGAATTTACCAAATTTTATAAAGGAAATGAAGGGGCCCACAGGATATGAGAATGGAATAGCAAAACTGAATGGCATCCTGTTAGGTATGAAAATTTTGGCTGATGTCTACAGTCCATTCTATTTCCTGCTGCCTGGCTCTAACTATGTTTTAGGTTTACAGATATTCCCACGGGTATTGTTATGTTTATTTGCACCATTTTTTGAATCTATCTATGATGTTGGTGTTGTGTCTGAATCATTTGTTTGGAAGGTCTTAAAATCTATAAGCTCCTCTTTTTACTCCCATCCTTACTGATGGCCACTTTCTTCACCCTGCTCCTTTGTTTCTTCTTGTCCCAGCTGGTTGTCTCATCCATTGCTTGTAACCACAACATGCTATTTTCTGAAATCCTGGGAAGGTAACTGTACAATTGGACATTTTTTTTTTTTTGCAGGCTTGAATCTTATTGCAGGTAAAGTTAGCAAATATCCATTTCTTTTTTGTTCAAAACTTAAAAAAAAAAAACTTTTAAAGTTCTTTCATATTTGGATATCCATTACTTTACTGTGCTTCTGTGTGAACTAACCATTATAAACATCATTTGAAGGATGAAAGAAGGAAACCACAAATCCACTGAGTACTCTGGCCTTCCAAGAGTAAGTGTTGGCTTCTCTCATAGAACCAAATGCAAGAGTTGGCACTGTGTAAACTATAAAAACATAGACTGATGGAGCCATCAGGAAATTGAAATGTACCGTTCAATCTTTTAGATGAACAAACCTAGTATTTAAGACACTTGAAGTGTTTTATGTTTTGCTCAAAATAATCAATATTTAATATGATTTTTCTTGTAGTATTTAATCCTTAATCCTATAAGATGGACAGTTTTAATATGATTTTAGATTTAAAAAAAATGTTTTGCTTACTAAAATGATGAACACTGAAATAGAATTAGATTGCACTGTGAACTCTGAAGGTTAATGTTATTTGAATTAGGAAACACAATAATTAAAAAGTGAAGGGAGATTAGATATTCCATTGACTTTTCTGTGTGAGGATTCTTTCCTCTGAGAAGAGAACATTTTATGTATCAGAAGAACAGCCATTATGTAGGTGTGCACAAAGGCAGAGTTTTTGATATTCTGCTAATAAAATTGGAAATTTTTATAAGTATGGAATTGAAAAAGGTATAAAAATGAAACTCCTCGTGGCATTAAAAACAAATGGAGGAGTAGGGACATGAAAGGGGAATAGGAAAGGATGGAGAGAGGGAGGAGAGAAGCTTGGGGTGAGTAGAGGAGAGACGATGAGGAAGAAGGATCCAAGCATCAGCTTGCTGACTTCCTCAGTAATTCAAATTTGGAGAGTTTATTTCTTTCAGTGTCAAATAGAACTTGAACTACAGATCCCAAACATAAAGTATATCCTGCAGTTCTTATTCTTTCTTTGAATTACAAGATTCCACAAGCTACTTAATCTCAGTTATACTGAAGCCAGAAGACACCATTCTAAAACATCAGTCTCCAATACAGTTTGTGACAATCAAGAGAACAATAGCGTGGGGACACCTCTTCTACCAGTAGAAGTCTTCCAGTAAGACTACCCCCAAATAGCTTCTCATCTTATTAAAAATATGCAAGTCTTTCAGTATCGGGCTGATGTGCTGAATGGAGCTATTTAAGCTGTGCTCCCCACTAAGCTAAACAGTACATCATTCATGCCTGACCACCTCCAGTTCTGTGAACCAAGCAGGGGCACATTCAAAACGCCGGCAGCAAACACTCAAGGAGGTAAAGAATTCCTCTTTGTGACAACTTGCAATCTCCTCTGATAGAAAATTCTTTTTAAAGAACACCAAGACCATAGTCACCAGAGCAGAACATTTTCACAGACGGCACCACCTATTTGGATAAGAATGTAATTATTTATCTTCCTCACAGAAAAAAAGAGATAAGAATAAAGCAAATGGCTAACACACAGCTTCACAGATAGCAAGCACCTTGATAACACACCGGTCCTGGCAGTCAGGCAGTTATATGATTGGCCTATTTCCCAAAGCAACCCTGCTCCATGGAACAGTGAAAATTAGGCAGATCCTGTACTCCCTTCATCCCTGAAAGTGTTCACTTTTAACCTTGCTTCTTTCCACTTTTCATAGTTTTTGTTATTGTCTGTTTCTTACAATTCATAATGCCTGATGCCATCTCCCTCTCTACCCTTGAAGCTGATAGCTCATTCATACTGGTGTTGACTACTACAGAATGGTTTCTCTTTGAAATATTTGAAAGTTAAATAGAATAAAACAAGAGTAATGTTTATTCTTATGAAATGTGATGTGAGCACACACACAAACACATGCATGCATGCACACATAAGTGCACAGATATGTACAAATACAAACAAGTGCATGCACACATACATACAGTACACACAAACAGAAACATCCACACACATACAAAAGCATGTGCACATGCAAACATGTGCACACATATGCACACACACACATACATGCATGAGAGGACATGCATGCACACATAGGCACAATTATGCAAATGCACTCGTATGCATGCACACACACTACACATTGCATGCACTCATACAGGCACAAGCACATGAACATGCACAGGCACACACATAGAGCCCTTAGCTTGTGTCTAGGTAGCTGTGGAACCAACCCTGAGCAAACTCATTGTTTAGTTTATCACACAAAAATGTCTGTGTTGGTTATTGAAGATAGGAAAACCAATGAGTCATGAAAGGAAAATTTCAGAACTCAATGGATGATAATTTGTGAACATTTGAAAAAGTTGGAACAAGACTCATTTTATCTCCAAACATCATGAAACATATCACCACATTCTTTTACAGAAAAAGTGGGATTGATTATAAGGAAATGCAACAAGTGTTGGATAGCTACAGACAGCAGTGTACACCTGAGCAGTACTACATGTGAGTACACAGGGCACAGGTGTGCATCGCTGACTGAACTTGCAGAAATGATCATTCTTGTTTCGTTTTATTCCAACAGTACCAACAAATCACTTGAGTGTGATTTCTACCTAGCTCTCATGCGCTTGACAACATAATAGGACAGTATAAATTTGTGAGTCCCCCTAATGACATCCTACAAATTAAACAAAATATGATATGGTGGCTTTGAAAGTTCATTTAAATTAAGCCTCTGAACTCCTCTTTCATTCTTGAGGGAGGCTAATCTCAGGATAAATGGTCATTATAGAAGGGAGAGAAAGAGGGAGGGGGAGGAAGGGGGACAGAGGAGGTAGGGAGAGAGAGAGCAAGCATTTCCAAGTGGCATATGAGGAAGGCAGCACCTGGACACTTGGAGAACTCATGAAGATGGTCTGTTATGAAAGAGGAATGTAGACTTGGGTGTGGTGTCCACACAGAACCAAAATCATTTCCCACCACCAGTGAGAAGTCAGTCTCAGGACTCTGGCTACTAACTGGGAAGACATAGGAGATAATGCTACTTAAGCTCTTCAGATTCAATGACCCTAAAGAAGGTCTAATACCTACTGTCTGTGAGCAGGACTGAGAGCCCTTGCTTGTGTTGAGTCTGCCCCACCAAGGCCCTCAGTCAGGAGTAGGTGCTTAAGACCTGGATCCAGTCAGTGACGAACTAACCAGGCCCAGTGTCTTTCTATGATACCTTACTATTTGTGTAGGAGGTGCAATGGGGCAAAGGAATATGTATGTATGTGTACATGTGTAGATGCATGTGGAGGTGAGAGTTTGGTAAGTTGTGCTTCTGTGACTGGCTTTTACACGGATTCTAGTGTTCTTAACTCAGGTTGTTATGCTTGTACATAAAGCACTTTACCTACTAAGCCATATTCCCAACCTCATATATTTATATTTAAAATTCACTTTGGGGCCTGCAAGATGGCCAGCAAGTAAATGCACTCACCAAAGCTGATGATCTGAGTGTTATCCTCAGGACTCACATGGTAGAAGGAGAGAACCAACCTCTGCAAATTGTCCTCTGACAGATAGACAGACACACAGACACACACACACACACACACACACACACACACACACACACACACACATACACACACACACATGCACACACATATATATACACTGTGGGCATGTGGGAGCATGTATGAACCCACAAATACACATAGTCTACCTCCACCTCCACACAAATAAACAAAAATGAAATTTTAAGTCACTTGGAACGAATACATTTATTGGGCTTTGGTGGGGAGCTATACATGGTCTTGACAGATAATCAATATTGCTTGGGTTTAAATCCCAGTTCTTCTATGATAGTTTCTTATGTACCATGTACCCTCCCCTTATACATTGAATAGCAACATTAATGATATTTTCCACTATATCCTTGTGAGGAATAAACAAATTAATTCAAGGGAATCATCTAGAAAAGTGCCATGGTGTATACTCAGGCCATGGTACTTCCTGGAGAATAGGAGTCACTACTGGGATTGTTTTTATTGTCTTGGTTTGTTTTTCTAACAAGATATGCATGCAACTTGCATATGAATTTAGAATCCATACTGACATGATTATCACAGATGCCAGGTTGAACAAGACAAAATTCTAGTAGACACTTGGCTCAGCTCCTTATCATCTGTGCTATTTGATCAAAAGAAACGTCAGTGTTCCTAATACCAGGAGGCATCAAGCCTTACCTGTAGTCTCATGTGTACAAGATGGGAAACATAGGGGAGGGTATAGAGGACTTGAAACACTGAGAAAGTTGTAACACAAAGAAAAACCCGCAGTGTTTGAACTCAGGTCTCCATCCATGGGATGGATGAATCTACCAGAGGCTAACTTTGAATTTTTCAGCTTTCTTAAGCTTCTTTTTTTTTCTAACATACAGAAGAAACTTTTACAATAAAACATCCGCAAATGATTCTATGGTGCTAAAGTTAAATTTAACTCTTTAAATTTCATTTATTAGAAAGACATTAGGTGAGCAAGGTGTCTGACCATAGGTAATGGGATCCAGAAAGCCAGCTCATGCACCAGGGATAGATCCTGATCATACTGCCAGGGGCCCCACAAACAGACCCAGCTACACAACTGTCTCCCATAAGCAGGAGGTCTAGTCTGGTCCCATGCAGGTTCCACAGCTGTCGGTCTAAAGTTCGTGAGTTACTACCAGCTTGGTTCAGTTGTTTCTGTAGAGTTCCCCATCATGGTCTTGATCCCCTTTGCTCATTAAATCCCTCTTCCCTCTCTTCCACTGTGGGGTGGAGCTGGGTCCTGCCTCAACTGAATGTACCAGGCTTTGCTGTCTGTCCCCCCACGGGAGAACTTACCCTTGTAGAAGAGGGGGTGAGAGGTGGGTACAAGAAAGTCTGTTAGAGTTCATAGAAACATGATCAGAAAAACGTGTAAATAAATGTCATTCAGCACATAGTAAATATTAATAGAGCATCCCTTTCCTAGAACTTTCTCAGGACAGAACAATTTAAACCCAGTTGCCTGGCATGTACAATAGATTATATCTGTGAAAGCATGAAAGAAAGCAGAAGGCCATATCCAGACCGGGGTACACTGAGGACAGCACTCAGCACACCCTTTCACCAGACTGAGTTCTATAGCTATGTTCTGACATTCACCAAGAATAAACATGTCTTGTAAGTTGAAGGAAATGTTTATCACAGGAGGCAGGAAATCACACCCAAGAACAATCCAGGGAACAAAATGCATCTGAGGTAAAAGGCCCTCTGTCTTTTGTCGTGGATCCTCTCTCACAGTCCCCTTTGGCATTGCTCATCATGTGTCATGCTTTTGACTGTGTTCTGACACTGGGGTATAACTCAGCTACAGAGTGTGCATGTGTTTAGTGAGTAAAGTGGCCTTGGTCCAATCCCAAGCACAAAATGAAAGAGAGAAATGAATGAAAGAAAGAAAGGAAGGAGAAAGGAGAAAGGATGGAAGTTTGGTAGCTTGTGCATTTATGCTAAACCATTTTTTTCCAAAAATTTTTAAATATCTCAAATTTTCTAGCGATTACATTTTGAAAGGTTAATATTCTAGATACAATAGGTTAAATATATTGTTAAAATAATTATAGCTATTATGTTTATTCTTTTTAAAATGGGCATACTAAAAACTTTAAATTTACATATGTGATTTATAACTTACTTTTATGCATGCATTGATCTAAGGAAATATTTTAAACCAGCATTCACATAATAAACTATATTTAATTAAAATATACTGTTTGTTTAGTTGCTGGTTACTAAACATGGTTATAATCAAGTTTCTAGAATCCTTAATCTGTTTACGTAAACCCAAAAATGATGTTCCAAATTCCAGAACAATATTGTGATGTACCCCACCATATGTAATGAAACAAAGGTCTCCAGACTTGCCAGATATGTCAGCGATAAATATCTATAAGGATTACTTAATCTTCATAAAATCTATGAAGTGATAAATATAAGGAGATATAGATATGTATCTATGTATATATACACATACTTGTGCATATGTAAGTATATATTTATATATATATATACAATTATATCTCTGATATAGCTGGAAAATATAGAGTAAGTGAGGAAATCTTTGCCTGTACTGTTTGATAAAACTGTGTCACTCTTAGCACAGCTGTAAGAGCAGTTAATGAAGCAGATGAGAACATTGCAAAGCATGGACTGAATTCCCAGTAGTGTGGGTTTCTCTGAGGCCTAGGGTTTTCTGATGACCGTACTGATGGCTAGACTACACATGAGAATGATTGTCCTTTTTGTGACCTTCACTGTGCTGGTAGATGGCCTGGATGAAGTGGATGTGTATCCCCACAAGTAGTACCTGTAACAAAACAAAGAGGAGGCACAACACAGAACATATGGCTTTGGGCCCAAGTCATGATAGAAGATAGCATGTGGGCTGTGTCATATGTTTCCATGCCTCCCCAGCCTTGTTAGAAAACATTCCTTGTATCCTTGTTCATGCAACAGAAGAATTACTTCATCCATCAAAACCATAAACTCTAAACTGGCTGCCCTCTTAGTGCAGCAAGCAACACACCAATCTCACAAACTCTAAATTTGATAGCCTACTCTCCCTTGGAAATCTGTGAGAAGTGTCCAGGTGGCTGCTCATCATTTTGCTACTATGCTAATGGGCATACAATCCCCACAATCCTCACAGAACTCTGAAGTCATGGTGCACGTGGATGGGGTTCCTTACTGGATGCTGTGCAGTGGAAGGTACATGAGGTGGAGGTTTGTGTGCTGACCTCAAGCTCATAAGACCCTGTATTAATCTTTTATTGACTTTGGGTAACCCTGGATAATCCATTTAGACAAGATATGGATAATGGTAGAAGTCTTAGGAAGCATCTGTGAGCATCAGTTAAGCCATTGTATAAGGTAAAGGTGTTTTGAAAGTGGAATACCTTAGAGAAAGTGTTCCTATCAAACAGCCTTGAGACATTACCGTAATCCTCCTAATACATTTTTTTTGTGCACACTGAGGTTTTCAGCATAACATTATGGACTACAGACTGATGATAAAATCATTACTGAACTTGAAGCAGAAGAGTGCAGCTGTCATCTCAACAATATCTTCCAACAGTAAACACACACACTCGGCTAGAGACGGAGGAGGAATTAAGGGTAACATAGATAAAAGGAAATAAGAGCGAAGAGAAGGGAAAAGGAAGAAGACGAGAGAAGAGGAAGAAGAGTCAGGAGGAGGAGAAGGGGAAGGGAGAAGGATGGTTGAGAGGAGGATGAAGAGGGGAGGAGAGAAAGAGGAAGGGAAAAAGGGAAGACAGGAGCTGTCCCCGAGCAATTCGACGTGCCAAGGTGCATGGCGAAGAGTTCAACCATAATGAACATCTGATTCAAAAGAACAACGAGTGCAGCTCAGCAGCTAACATCCCTTAGCAATGCCACGATTCTTCTGACAAGATGTTTGATGGAGCCAGCCACCTTCCCCGAAGGCCAAGTGTGCTGATTGAGAACATATCCCCAGCCTACTGCTGTATGTAAAGCCTTCCTAAGATCCTTTTAGAAGTCATCTTCCTTATCCCAGCTAAGGAGGCTATCTTAGAAGAGGTCAGCCTTTTTTGAGTAGTTTTTTTTTTTTTTTCAGTCTCTTTCTTGTCTCCACATGTATATGTTTCACCTTCATTGATACTTGAAATTTCAAGAGTTAAGGCTGCATCTCAATGGGAGAACATGCATCTAGATTGTGCATGGCCCTGGGTTCAATCTCCGGAAGTGCAGAAACAAAGAAATACAATGTATCAGAGAGTTTGTATAAGTGGGTGGGGGGAGCACCATCAGTAAGTCATCTTCTATGCAATTATCAGCTTTTAAAATTATTTACTAAACTAAAATTCATATGAATAATGACATGTCTATAATTAGTATAGGAAAAATATCTGTCAGTGTTTGTATGCCTGCCTATATGTTTGTCAGTGTCTTTCTGTATATGTACCTCTCTGTGCCTCTCTCTCTCTCTCTCTCTCTCTCTCTCTCTCTCCTTCTGTGTATATATGCATGTGAACATATACTTTCTCTCTCCCTTCCTGTTTGCTGTCTGTGTCTGTGTTTGCATGCCTCTCCTCTCTCTCTCTCTCTCTCTCTCTCTCTCTCTTCCTCTCAGCCTCATATTATTTTGTCTTTTTGTCCACTCACATGCTACAAGCTAATCCCTGATCTAAGTCAAAGTTCATAGGGCACTTAGTAAGCTCTGGATTGTCTTCATTATCCCAGTGACCTGACAGACAATCAATGTTAAGGCATTTAAGTAAGACTATCAATGTTGTGGTAGGAATGTGTGACTTGGAAGATCTATTATCCAGTATTTCCTTCTCTTGCATTTCATTGAAGCATAAATGAGTTGTATACAATTCAGGAGCACTGAATTATAGAACACAGTGGTGGAGGGAATACAAGCTAGCTTTCTAGGGTCTGATAAATGGAGGGAAGGCTTATAGGCCTCTAGCTACATAGCCACCTGTGCCCAGGCCACATCAAGAATAAAATGAGGTGACATCACCAGTTTCTAAACATCTTTGACAACTACTTCAAGATTCCACAGTTAAGAAAATCCAGTCAACTGAATCCTTTTAGTTAGAGGTATAGAGGAAATGAAAATTTAAATCATTTAGATTACCTGGTGAGAATTTAGCCGAATTATTAGGCTTGGGTTTAGGAGCACACTTCAGATTATGGGTTATCATGATCATTTATAGTTTCCAGCTCTCTCTGCTCCTCATTTAATTCTTCTCCAGACACATTGGCCTGATGTTCCAATACCTAAAAGAGATAGATATCCAATACATACTCTATGAGCTGCATGATCCCAGAATAGATATTAATGTAGCCCAGTCCCAAAGTTAAAAACTGTGTTGTTCTTAAGCATGAACATCGAAGATGAAAATGCCATACTGGTGTCACACAAAATAAATGAATGTAGACTCTTACATCCCACTGGTCACAGAGTGTTAACTCTTAGACAAATTTCAAGGCCATTTTTTTCATGGTTTTCTTCATCTTATTTGGACACCTGTTCACCTGGTCCCTTTCAGAGCTTTGGCCACCATTTCACTTGACCCATCCTGTCCCTTACTATCCATCTCTTCTTGACACTTGGCCGTATGTATTAGTTGCATCTTCCATTATTACATGATATAAGTGCATGTTCCTTTGCCCCCTCAGATCCTCACTATGAGCTCCAGGACTGCATGGTTTATTATCTTTCCCTGGTTCCTACACAAGAAGCCAGTCTGAGTCTATGCGCATAGCCTACTTTTGAATGGAGGCCTGAGATGAGCAACATTATGCCCTAAGTGCATGCCTGTATCTTATTTCTAAACTGATGGACTGATGTAAGCAGTTCTATGTCTATGCTTAGACTGGATCTGGTTTAGTGTTTTGTTGTTTTTCAATCACATCTAAAATGTGAGACACTTTAGCCCTAGGGGTTGAATACTTTGCTCTGGACTATACAGCTAAAAGCTGGTACAACTAAAATATGAGCCATTTCTCCATATTTAAAACAGAAAAAAAAATGTAGAGAAGGGCTTAGGGTCTTAAGAGAATAAAAACCCCGTGAGAAGCAGAACTTGAACTCTTCCTGACTATGAAGAAGTCACCATAGGACATGACCACCATCAAGTCACTCTCCTTTTGTTCCAAGCAAGGGAGTGAATATGCTGTTTTCAGACCATAACTGAATCACTCCAAAGCCTAGCATGAACACATGAAATATCATAGCTTTGTCATCCTGAGTGAAGCACCGGGAGCATATAGGTGCTAGAGTCCCTGACAAACTCTTTGTTCTCAGCAAAAGTGACCTTGGAAAGAGAAGGCAGAAACTCTTTGTCCCCAGCAAAAGCAACCTCAGAAAGGAAAGGCGGCTGTGGCCTCTGAGGCCAAAGACTGGTATTTAGCTCATGGGAAGCAGTCCCATACAGTCATCATCCTCTGAGCATAATGAGGGTGTGGCTCGCAATGCAGGCTTTGTGGCACATGATATGTCTCTCATTTTCAGGACTTCAGGAAAAAACAGACAAGAGAAAACCCCCAACCTCTTCCTCTGGAGGTACAAATATTCAATAATGAGATGAATCCTGGGCCTCAAAGACAGCACTGAATACTCAATGTTGTAGGCCATATGATTTTGTAGCTATAGTGCCTGGGGAAAAAATAATATTTACTCTACTGCTCATCCCATTTAACTTAAAAAACTAATGTGATACATTTGTGTCTGTGTGTATACATGTACATACAAGGCAATTCCTAAGTATCCTCATTACAGACTGAATGAAATATGGGTCTTCTGCACTTTTCAAACCATTAGTGCTTCAGGTGATACTTATTGAAATCAGATATAAACATATAGATACTACATTTGCAAATATGTACAACTTTAATAAATTTAATTAATGCAAAATATGTACAACTTTAGAGGCTTAACTCATCCATTCACTTATAACAACAACTAACGTTTTACGAGGATGAGTACTTCTCTAGAAGGAGGATTCTTTGAAAATAGAATACATAAGAGGGATGTTTCACAGGTATTACAGAAATGAAAGTGAAGGCAAAATGACAGAGAAATGGATGAGATCTACATGAACAACCTGGATGACAGTGGGAGTAATGAAGGACAAGGTTCGAGGGAAAGAGAGCTTAGGGGAGCAGGAGATTCCAGCTGGATCAAGAACAGAAAGGGAGAACAAAGGGAGACCATGATAAATGATGACCACATGAGAACAGGAATAGGCAGAGTGCTGGAGAGGCCCCCAGAAATCCACAATGATACATCCTCTGTAGACTGCTGGCAATGGTCGAGAGAAAGCCTGATCTGACCTAGTCTGGTGATCAGATGGCTAAACACCCTAACAGTCGTGCTGGAACTCTCATCCAATAACTGATGAAAGTAGATGCAGAGATCCTCGGCTAGGCCCCAGGTAGAGCTCCAGGAGTCCAGTTGTTGAGAAAGAGGAGGGACTGTAAGAGTGTGAATTGTTGAGACCAAGATTGGAAAAGCACAAGGACAAATAGCCAAACTAATGGAAACACATGAATTATGAACCAAAAGCTGTGGAGCCCCCAACTGGATCAGGCCCTCTGGATAAGTGAGGTGATTGAATAACTTGAACTGTTTGGGAGGCACCCAGGCAGTGGGACCCAGACCTGTCCTAAGTGCATGAGCTGGCTGTTTGGAACCTTGGCCTTATATAGGGACACTTTGCTCAGCCTGGAAGGAGGGGACTGGACCTGTCTGTATTGAATCCACCAGGTTGAATTGAATCCACAGGGGAGTCTTGGCCCTGGAGGAGATGGGAATGGAGGGGAGGGGCTGGGGGGAAGATGGAGCTGGGAGTGGGAGGGGGAGGACAGGGGAACCCATGGCTGATGTGTAAAACACAAATACAATAAAAAATAAGAAGGAAAAAAAAAGAAAGTGAAGGCGAAGGACTTCAGAGTCAACACCAGGACATATGACATTTACCTGACCTGCAGTGGTGGCCTCTGTATGTTAATGATGACAGATGAACACTGAGTTATAGCAGGAAAACTAGGAAAGGTGAAGAATGGACAGAAAAGAATCCACTGCAGACATATGTGGCCTGCCTGGTCCTAACAGTTCTTTAATCGTTCTTGCTTTTATGGCCAGCATCCTATAGTACAAGCTACTGATTGATTCTCTCTGTGGACATGGCTGGAGGGAGCCAAGCATCCAGAGAAATAAGTTTTTTTTTTTCAACTGAAAGTGATTTTGTCACAATACATTTGATGATTCTGGGTGCACATTTACTTGCTACATCCTGGATGACATGATGCTGGCTTCTAGTGGGTAGAAACCTGGTGTGCCATCATAACTCAAATCTCAGGACAGTCCTTACTATAAAGACATCCTGGCCCCAAGTGTCAATAGTGCCCAGATTCAGGAAGCCTGTCTTCAAGGAACAAAGGGATAACATGAAGATTGGCCCATAAAGGATAGCAACCCCAGAAATCTACACCCATGCACTGGTTCTTTGTTTGCTGTTCCCCTAGCAACCTCAATCTTGGGAGCAGCTGGTCTGGCCCCACTGGCATCTGAAATATCACTGAATCATCAGCCACTATCCATCTCACAACAGGGCAGACGTTTAGAACCCGTTCTATCAAAGGAAGCAGAAACCTGCCCTTTGGCTTCTTTCCTAAAGAAACAATTTAACGATCTCAGCTGGGTCCTAATGAGCCAATGTCCACATCAGAAAGCAGCTCTGTTTGTGACATGTTTGACAGAGTGTGAGGGGGAAATGGGAGTGGGGGAGATATCGGAAGGCTAATTGAGCACCACAGCTGAACAATTCATGGGCGTGTCGTCCTTCAGCTAAAGGTTGTTATGCTTCGTTGGAGCCACAGACAGACTCTGCCATGAGGGCATCACTCTTCTACATGAAAAATATGACTTGGAAAACTTGGAGCACTGGGAGGCGTGATGGTCGCCACAGTAACTGCTCTTGAAGAGAGTGACAGCAGTGCAAGCCATGGCCTGACGTAGACGTAGAGTGCATCAGATGTAGCGGGTGTGGGGTGCTAGTGCTCTGCCTTGAGATCGAAGAAGCAGGACCGCAGTCTGTGGGCTACCATCAGAGAGGTGGCTGGGCCAGTTAATCTAAAGCAAAATCTTCATGCTGCAGTTTAGATATGCCTTGGGACTCACCACATAGGGACTGGCCTCTGATACGGCCGCTGCAGTTAACAAGAGAGACAAACATGTGGACGATGTAAGAGCAAGTCACCCACCAACAGAGATGGGGGAAATGAAGGTCTGAGACACCTCCTCACATTGTACCCCAGCTCCAGCCTCTAGAAATGAGGCCAGGACTGGTCACCAGTGTAGCAGAAATTCCCCCTCACAGATCCAGTCAGACCTAAGTATGAAGGTTTCTCACCAGTTGCTTGGTGTCTAGATGGTTCACATTTCTCTATCATAATGGTCTTTCTGAAGACATCAATAGAATTAACAGTTATTTGAAGCTTAGCAAAAACATATACATAAAAATTACTTATACAAACAACAACCTGGAATTGTGTCCCTAAATATAACATGAAGTATGTACTTTCAGTGGAATATTTGCAAACACGTGGCTAAAAGTGGCTAGAGAAATGTCACAGGCCATCACATGAAAGTGTTAGGGCTTTCTGTCATCTTTATCCTCCCTAAGAGTGACCAATGTAACGGTGCTGGGAGGAGGGGCCAAAGCGGGGAGTTCTGTGTAGCGCCTCGCCGTCATGAGTGCCTTGGTGCTAATAATTCAAGGACCAATCATAAAAACCAACTGTTTGAATTCTTATTCTCTTTCCTGCTGTTCATGTCCCCTGACCTCCACAATGCAACAAGGTTTTCATTAAATGCTGCAACTCATTCTTGGACATTCCCGTTTCTGAAACTGTAAGAAATGAATGCAATTGTCCCTCATTCTGTGTTTGCCTAAGACAGAACAAAGAACTTGGAGGCCTCCTGCTCCTGGCACTGCTCCCGAGAGTGTTTGAGAATTTTGGAACTGTATCTAGATTATTGCTATTATGAGTAATACGATTATTTTAGGAAGAGAGTCTAACTATATGGCCCATCGCAAGAAAAGAATATAGTTATTTTTTTATTTTTGAGTTTATAATATAATTACATCATTTATCCCCTCTCTTTCCTCCCCCTAAACCCTCATTACAATCTTTCAAATTTATAGCTTATTTTTCATTAATTGTTGTTGTAAGTGTATTTTTATATATATATATATATATATATATATATATATATATATATATATATAAAATAGATGCATTCTTAAATATAACCTGGTCAGTCTGTATAATGCTACTTGTATTTATGTTTTCAGAGCTGACCATTTGGTAATGGGAAACCATTTGGTGTGCTCTTCCCTGAGGAAGACTAGCCCATTCTCAGTATTCTTTACTAACCTGTAGTTCTTTATGTAAGGTTGAGACCTGGTGATTTTTCACCTTCCACTTTGAGGTATATTTTGTTGTCCATGCTCAGCTGATGTTTAGGGGCTCATGTTATCGAAACTTTATGGGTTCTGGCATTACAAGGAGACAGTCTCACAGAAAACTGCTTAATCCTCTGGCTCTTCCAATTCTTCCACCCTCTATTTCACAATTGTTCCCTGAGCCTTAGGTACCATGTAACCATCCTCATGGATGGATACACTTAGGTAGATGTATCTTTTGCAGCTGGGATCTATAATTGCATGTTGGTTGGTTGTTATTTTTGTAAAAGCTTCCATCTATTGCAAAGAGAAGTTTCCTTGAGGAGGGGTGAAGACTATATTTATCTATTGGTATAAATGGTTAGAATTATAGTTGGAGATTATTCCAGTTTAGTAAAATGGTGGTTGTAGGGTCACCATAACTTTACTAATCCTGAGCAGTGGGCTAGGTTTCAGGATCATGCACGATTCCCCTCTTGTTGAGCATGTCTTAAGTACAATTAGAGAGCAATTGATTACAGTCAAGCTATGTGTGCCATATCTGCACCCTTAGGGTTGTTGTGCCTTACTGATCCTTGTATTCATATGTGTCCTAACTGGGTGGGACTGTTGGTTGCCTCCCTCTTTTGGAAGCTTGCATAGTATTATCTGATACCATGAAATCTAGTCCTCATGGAGGAGGCTTTTATATCAGGTCCAGCTCAGGGATCTCTGAGCCCTGTGTCTAAAGTGCATGGTGGATTCAGCAATAGGAACTTACCTTTTACCTATGGAGGCAACCAAGGGCAATAATAATAGGCTATAAAAAATAAAATAAAATAAAATAAAATAAAATAAAATAAAATAAAATAAAATAAAATAAAATAATACCATGAACTTTGAAGGTAAATGGATGGAACTAGAAAAGATCATATTGGGAAGGTATCCCATATCCCCCCCCCCAGAAAAAAAGACGAAGATGACACATTCTCTCATCAGAGGCCCCTAGCTCCAAATCATCAGATGTGAATACATAGCCTGGAGAAACTGCAAAAACCAGGAAAGTAAAAAGGGACTGTTGCTGGGTAACAATAGAGAGGTGACTAGCAGGGTCCAAGTGATATGATCTGGGAAATGGAAGAAAGGGGGCTCTTTAGGGAGGGTAAAGAGATAACTAACCATAGAAGTAAGCAAGTAAAGTAACCGTAAAAGTGTCTGAAAAAGTTGTTAAGACATCATACTATTAAATATCTACCTAAAAATACCTATTTTACACGTAATATAAACATACATACAGGGTTTAAATAAAATTTTCCCAACTGGGCTCACAATTCTCCTTCCAAGAGCTAAACACCATGTAACAAAAACATGTCCCCCAATACTGGGCATGAGAAGTCCTCTTTTAAGTTGTCGGTCAGTGTAGTTCAAGAGGCTCCTAAAATATAACATAAAGGAATCCACTGACTTAGAATTTCCATAGTTCAGATCTAGTACATAGAAAAACAGTAGTACTTTGTAAAAGGTGTCCAGGGCAGTGTAATTGTTGTTTGAAAAAGTAGGCAAGACCAGCTTGTTGGATAAAGATGCATGGATTAATTGCCAAATCTGCATCTCACCTGCATCTTTTATGTGACAGATATGAATGTTTTATAGGTAATGAGGTCCTCAGCAGGAGAGTTATGGCCTCACAGCCTGACATTTGTAAAGCTATAAAATGTAAGGGGAGTTTTTTACAAGCGAGGTGAGCTGTCCTCCTGCATATTAACACAATTAGGCCTCTATGCTGCATGCGGAGTAAACAGTGTATTTATAGCATTAGGATTCTGGAAATGATATTAAGCAGACATTGCAATTTACATTTTAATTTTCTTACAAGAAAATCTTTCTATTTATCATGGAGCACCAAGGCTCTGCAACCCTTTTTAGCTTTCTTCAGTGGTCTCTGTCCTGTGCTATGCTTGTAACAAGCCTAGCAGTTCTGATGGGACTCACAGGCCTGACCATTTACTGTCAGGGACGGAGACCAAGGTGAAGGGCTAGCCAGTTTTTCCAGTCTGCTTTTCTTGAGAGCTGGGAAACATCCAATGTCTGTTCCCAAGCTGCATTTCATCTGTTTGCTTAAAATAGTTGGCTTCATTTTGCTTCTTGCTTGCCTTCTTCCCTGGATTTTCTGGAATAACTAAGAGTCCATTTTATTAGTGTAACTCTTCAAATATTGCTCTTGGCTGATAGGAAACAGGTTGGAGATCCAATGATGAGAAGGAAAGAATGTAAGTATCGCTTTCTCCTTGAATCATGGGACTCTGTTAAGAACTTGAACATTCTAAACACTGCGGGGTAAGCATCTGAACTGCAGAAACTTAAACATCTCTTCCTGCTTTCTGAAATCCAAATTTGAGGTGTCATCAAGATTGTGACTCCTTAAGTCCTGGAAGCCTCGTGGGAAATGCTCTTTTTTCTGCTGCTTCTAGCACTTGGGGACTCCCAGGGACTCTTGGCATGCTCCAGGCTCTGTCATGCTATGTATGTCCTTTTGCTGTCTGAGTTCCTACTTTTCCAAATAAAGATCTCTGTAAGGACGTCTCTTTATGAGCTCTCCAATTAATCATTTTATTTTCACATCATTCTAATATGATTTTACTTTAGCTTATTTATATCTGCACAGAACCTGTTCACAAATACCTCAGATAAAGACTTTAACATACCTTTCTCAGGGACAGCCATGCATTTGCATAATGCACATAAATTCTCCATCTACTTCTTGTACGAGAAAGAGAAATTATGAGCACAGTCTACATAACTACTTAGCAGACAGGGGCCTCGGCGGCCTTACAGATGAATATGAAGTTCAGCCCTGTACTGTTTTAGCAGCTCTCTTCTGTGTTCGACATGGTTGCAGAAGGTCTGAGAAGACCAAAGTAACAATCCTTCTATCCCTGATAAATCTGGACTATATTTCTTGTGTCCTTTTTCTACCTAAATGATGACTCTTCCATTTAGCCGGTCATTACCCTCCTCAATTCCCATTCCATACCCATTTTGTTCTCATATTTTATTATGAATTATTTAAAGTTCTGTTTCCTCCACCTCAAAGTAATTTACCCCTGGAAAACTCATCTCTAATTAGAGAAATCTTATCTTTCCTCAAAAGGAAGGATTGGCATCAGGAGCCAATGCATAGAATGGGCTGGCATTTAGAAGAAAGCTGGTCAAGGATAATACCATCAACAAGGGGAACATCTTGACTAACAAACCTTGGTGTGATGATACCATGGTCAAAGACATGAAGGTGGACTTTCTGTTTTGCTGAGCATCTAGATCATGTGCTTTCTCATCTTGCTGCTAGTGTGTCACCTACTCAGTCTGTGCAGTGGAGGGAAGGGAAAGCCATAGTACACAGGAAGACACTCCTAGCACCCTCTTGCTTCTCAAGCAGCTTTTCTGCCTAGAGAACAGCAATTGCTAGACATACAGGGCACAATTAGCCTGATAGGTGAGCAAATATCCATTATTCAGGTAAGAATATTCAAAGGAGACTGTCTATTTCCTTCATAAATACTATGAGAGATTTCTTGGAATACAAAGAGTGGGTCTTCTTTCCTTTAAAATTCTATGGGAGTGAAAGCTATTGGAAGAAAGCTCTGTATTACTTCAGAACACCATCCCAGGGTGGAAATTTGCTGATATGGCTTCAGCATATTCACTGTAATAAAAATCCATGTAGCAGGTGATCACAGGCTTCTTTCTTGGTTCACTCACTATCTATAGCACAATTTCCATGTGCTCTGGGTAACAGTCCATTATGTGAGTAAAAGAATCAATGGGGAAATAGGAAAGGTGGAGGTTCTTTAGGGAGGTAAATGGAGCAAAATACAGCAGAGTGAGAGAGGAGGGTAAAATAATAGTAGGGATGTCTGAAAAGTCATATGGAATTATACTATTCAACAGAGACCTAAAAATTACACATACATCTGTATGTAAATATACATATAGTTACATTTAAGTGACATCTCCTTATCTGGACAGACAGTGCTCCCTCCAAGAGCCACAGACCACCTAAAACTCAAGTCCCAGGTATGAGAAACCTTCTTTTAGTTTTTGAGCAGGGTTGCCCAACACATTCCCCAAACATGCAGTCTACTGCTCTTGTCCTTGGTTGCCCCAGAGGTGGAAGATAAGTCCCCATTGCTGAAGACACTAGGTACTTTGGACACAGGGCCCAGAGGTCCCTGAGCTGGAACCGACTTGAATTCCTTTTCCATGAGGCCTAGCTTTTGTGGTACCAAAAGACATCACGCAAGCTTTCAAAGGAGGGAAGCCAGCAAGCAGTAGTTCTATCTAGTTGTGGTGCCTATGAACCACAACAATGACCAGCATGTCAATAACCCTAAGGGTGCAGCAGTGGTACACATACATTGTTGTTAACCAACGGCTCTCTAATTGAACTTAAGATCCACCCAAGAAGAGGGAAACTATATCTGGTGCTGGATACCTATGAGCCAACTTCTTAGTGCCAGTAAACTCATAAATGTGGGTTGAGAACTTAGAATCACCACTCTACTAAATCAGTATAATCCCTAACTGCATTTTAAACATTTGCCCTTACGTCTACAGATGAGTGTAGTCTTCACCCCTCATCCAGGAAACTTCTCTTTGCAACAGATAGAAGCCATTACAGAATATCACAACTAATCAACATGCAGAGCCCAGTCACACTGGATACATCTACAAAACATTCCCATGCCTAAAGCTCAAGGAACATTGCAGAAGAGGGAGTGCCAGAGGACCCAAGAATTTACTGTGAGACTGTTTCCTTGTAATGTCAAAACTACACCCATAAAGATTCACCAACAAGACTGATGAAAGATAAGCTAAACAAGGACAGCAACAATAGATCTGTCAACATGAAAAAGGGAAAGAACTACACAAAAACTAAAGGCGACTAAGAAATGCTGAGAACTGAAGAAATAGTCTTCCTCAGGGAAGAGCACACCAACTGGTTATCTCACACCAAATAGCCAGGGCTGAAAACGTACATATGAGTAACCTTGTACAGACTGAACAGGCTTTGACCTGGAAGTACTATCCCCATTGAGGTTTCCTATAACTGTCACACTATGAGACAGGTCCAAGGGAGCCCTTAAGACCTGAGATCCGGATGTGCCAGCTCTCTTGGTTCCTGGATCCTGGACACTGGAGGTAGACCCAGTAGAGTTCTCCAGAGAACACTGCTGGACTGCACTACAGCTTTCCTGGACCCTGTAACCCATTCCTTTACTTGTAAGTTACCCCACAAAATAAACCTCCCTTTTAACTACATGGAGTGGCCTTAATACTTCCATCAATATATGCATTATGATAACAATGGAAGAAGAGGCTAGTAATTTGAAAGCGAGCAAGAAGGGGTATATGGGGGGGCTTGGAGGAAGGAAAAGAAATGGATAAATGATATAATTATGTAATAATCTCAAAGAGAAAAAATGGGAAATATGATTCTATGCCTTTCTATCCCCACCTTTTAAAGCTATTGTGTACATTATTATTAACTCTTTAAAAGTCAATAATTTTTTCCCAAACTCATTCTTCCCTTCACAAATAGAAAGTCAATTTTGTAGGTTTTTCTTTTTCTTTTTTTTTAACCTCATTTGTAAAACATCTACTCACTCCCTAGAGTTTTCTCTGCTAATCTAGAGCTCCTAGGTAGCAATGATTTCCTTTTACTCTGTATAGTAATGTACAAGACAAGAGAGCAATGTTTGTTTTCAGGGATGACTGGATGGCACTGGGCAACTATTAATGTGCTCTTCCCCAAGGAAGAACACCTCTTCTGGTCACAGATTTCCTCACTTGCCTATAGCTCTTTGTGTAGGGTTAAGACCTCATGGGCTTACCCCCATCCAGTTTGGCAAGACCATGTATATACAGAATGCAATAACAATTAGTTTTTTTTTTTTTTTAAAGAAGCCATGAATCTGAAGGAAGAACAGCAGGCAAGAATATGTGGGACAGTTTGGAAGGAAGAAAGGAAAGGGAGAAAGATTGTAGTTATATTATAATCTCCAAAAGTAATAGGGAAAAAAGAACAATGTGACATTAGTTACAAAAGAGAATCCAGGTGAAAAATGAGACCATTCAGCTCCATGTGTTCGGGTTCAGGACTGGGAAGCAGGTTTTAGATGTATCTGTTTCCTCTTTCATTTCACATGTATTGTTCCATGAATTTGAGAAGCCTTCATTGTTGGCACAGCACGTGCTGCATGGTGAGGACAGAAATGTGAATGTGGAAGCCATGCCCCCGATCTCAGTATTATGTCTACATGTGGGGATGAGTGCGGTGGCTGTGGTTTTGTACAAGCAAGGTGAGGAAAGATTGAGAAAAACCAAGTGGCTAATATTCAACAAACAATAGAATGAGCAAACACAGTAGGGAAGACATTTTGTATATAAAATAGCTAGACAGGGCTTCCAGGGAAAGAGGAAGCCCGAAGTGAATTATGAACCATGCCTGCATGTGACTGCTGCGGGCTACTAGATGGGTGTTTTAGGAAGCATCCCTTGTAAAAGGAAGGTCCTGTGCTCAGGATCTGGCAAGCATCCAGCTTGGTCATCACTAGCTACAAAATTTAGTGATTGATATTTCAAGAGGCCCACATTTAGTCCACTTTTAGCTTCACAAAAGAACATGAATGCCCGGAGGGCTTCATTAAATGGGCATGAAATATGTTACAATCAGAGACACAAAGATACATTCGTGCAAGTTGTAGTACATTTACATATATCCCGAAATGGAAAGGGAGTCTCAGTTGTCGGTGAGGGTCTCTGTCATCTCCTTCCATTTAATGTGATTAAAGGCAACATTTGTTAGTTCCGCAGAGCATTTGCTGCTCATCAGGAGCTTCTGGGAAGTAACTATTTCCCTGTGTTTTACATAATAAGGGACAAGGCAAAATAACAACACGGCAGCAGTTTAAGAGAACCTGGTGGAAAATGAGGCCACACAACTGTTCCGTAGGGCTCAGGATAGCTGGGCAAGTTCAGAAAGGTGTCTTTTTCTGCCATTTTGTTTCTGTGGTCTGCCCTGTGTTCTGCCTCTAATTTCCAGATTAGATGGATGCCACAGAGCCTGGAAGTTTACACTGGCCCACCCGCTCTGTTCCTGCTCCCATGTCTCCTATTTCAACAGTGTGAACAAACTTTGTACATGTGCAGAGGGGATGGAGGGAAGGGGATGGAGAGGATAAGCAGGCATTGAAGACTGTTATGAAATGAATCTAGCCAGTTCTGCCTGGCTTAATTGCTGGCGCAGAATGGGAAGCCGATTTTAGATGATCTGGCAGAAATAAAGCGGTAGAAGTGGCGTGAGGGTAGCGGGAATCTCCAGAGAAGTCCTTGGAAGGTTAGAGTCGAATGTTCATACTCCAGTGTGACAACTATATCTCACCCCCTCTTCTTAAGGTTCAGGAATCATTGTGCTTGAGAAAGCAGAAAGGTTTTAAGAGCCAGAGGTGGTGAATCACTACAAGAAAACAGTTTTCCAGACAACTGGGGACCTGCACATAGGAACTCACAGCTGTATGACAGCATGCTTAAGACCTTTGCCAGCTCAAGCCAGACAAAAATCCCAGCATGCGAAGGGGAGATGGGTATGAAGTATAACCCCTAACTGGGGAACTATTAGCAACTGACAGTTGCTGGGAGAGGGACAGTCAGTTTTCCGGTAGGCTGCCATGCTCTAATAGGAGGTCACAAATCCAAGAGTATAGGAATCACAAATTGGACTTGATGGGTTAAAATTTAAAAGGTGGGTTGGAAGGGAAGGGAGTAGATCTTATAAGAGTCAGGAGAGAAAGATGACTATGATCAAAACACATCATATGAAATTCTTAAAGAACCAATAAAAATACAAAAAAAAAAATACAGATGAAGGGAAGATAGTAGTCCCAGGAGAAGGATGCTTTCCTTGATGGAAAATTGGTAATCCAACTGAAGACAGAGCCCAGATATATATATATATATAACAAGTGGTCTTGAAGGTGAAATAGGGAAGTATGAAGAAGGAAGGACACATGCCAGGACAAAGTCTTAGTGTCATGTGTGGAGACACAGCCTCGTCCAACAGCCAAGAACCTCAGGGAGGTGTCATCAGCGCACAACACCCTTACAGTTCCAGTATCTTGAAGGAAGGAGGGAGGGACAGAGGGAAGGAGAGAGGGAGGGAGGGAGGGAGGGAGGGAGGGAGGGAGGGAGGAAAACCAAGTAGGAGAAAAGGGACAGAAAGGAAGATGATGAAACACTTCCTTGGGTCGTGAGGCTGGCCAGGCCTCTTGCAGTATGAGAATATCTGACGAAAGGTCATTGACAAGGTCACCGTACAGGAGCAGATGGTTCCACTAAGTGTGATGCTTGACATTTTCCTCAGCTACATTTACTGAGATTTTTCTTCCCACCTTGTTCCACCACTCATTTCCCATGCAGTATTCTGCCCCTCACTGTACAGCAAGAGAGCTATGCATATAGGCTTATTCACAAACACTGTGTACAAAGGAGAGGTCCTGGAAGTCACATTGCTTCTTATGTTTCCCATGGAGGCCGTGCCTAGGAAAAGGGAGCCTTGAAAAAGAGGAGAGGCAACAAGTGAGAAAAGCCATGGTATACTTTCCCTTGCTCTGTGTGCCTCTCATAAGCAGCACGGCCACCTCTTCAGAGGACCCAAGGTTCTGTTCCATCCCTCAGCTCTCCTTCCCAAAAAACATGTCACTCTCCTTCACAGAAGTCAGAATTTGCAAGGATCTAACAGTCTCACCTCCAGAGCAGATGGTCACTAATTGCAGCATGTAAACAAACAGGCGAGAAACAGGTAGACCTTGCCACTCTGAGTAAGATTAATTTTCAGGAACGTCAGGGGCATTAGTTTCTAATTAGTGGAGAAAGTGAGGCTTAGTGCACAAGTCAGGGAGCCCTGCCAGTGAGGTCATGTGTAGGGTCAGACTTCCAGCCGGAGGACCCCAGACCCCATAGGGGGAACTCAGGGGCCACTTAACCTTGTTGCCTTTGTTTTCTTGTCTGTGAAACAGTGGGTAATCAAATCCTTCTGTTTCTTCATTGGGTTTTATGTAAGTGAACTAATTAATAAGTGTACAAGCCTAACACAACAATGCAATATGTAATTGAAAACTTTAATCATCACAGTAATGGTCCAATAATAGTAGCTGCATAATGAGATAAATAGTTGCTTTAAAATAAAGATATTACCATTTGGATTTTTTCTCCCTGATCTGCATTTTCAAATGAGCAGAATACATCATTTCAGTTTTGCTTTCACTGTTATAATGCTTATTGCTCCAACACTGCTCCTTACATTGTTTTTGTTGTGGTAGCTTGACGATGCAGGAATTCCAGGAGATTACAGTAATAACTGAACACTCCAATTAAAAGCTTTTCTGCCCATGAGTTCTAATTCCGAAGTAGGTGGTCAAAATCTGACTACCTCTTCCACTGTTGGAGAGCTCATTTGCATTTAAATTTGCTAAACTGTATAAAGTTAGTTTATCTCAGTCAGAATTTCTTAACCGTCCACCTCCTAGCTGTTCCAGTAAATTTATGGTTCACCTTTCCCCATTTCTAAGGCTTTATACAAGCTGCCCCTACTGCTGAAAATATGACCTCTTACCTCCTTCAGAGACTCCTTTCCTTCTGGAAAGTTCTCACTTTCATAAAAGGGGAATGAGTATCATTCTATGACACTTTCCCAAGGTCATCATAAAACCCAAGCACCCTCTCACTGTTCTGATTTCCCTTACACCCACAGGTAGTTTAGTTATTCAAACTATCACACATTATTTTCATTTGCTGAGTACTGGTCCCATTTATTAAACAGAGAGATACCTTAGCAACTCAGGAATAGGAATTGTCCCTTCTAATGTGTGCTTCTCCATTTCTAATGCTCTGAATGAAACAACGTGGGCATTCATTAAGTATTTTGATAGTAATCAAAACCATGTAAGTCTTATATGTACATTGTAAAGGTTTGCATTATTATTTACTAACTATTGTATTTGGTGGGACTGTAAAAACAATGGCTATAAGAGGTTCTCTTAACCTTGCTTCATTGGCAAACTGAATTTATGCTTATATCCAAGGTCAAACCTGGAATGGCTTTGCATAAATTAATGCCTATTGTCTTTTGAACCTCAAAATTTCACCCCTATTAGAGCTGTACCAGACTCCTCCAGCTTCCAGAATCTCCCCATGGCTCTGGACCTCTGTGTACACCCCTAAGGCTTTATACAAGCCACTCTCATCACCCCAAAATAAATAGCCTTTCCATCATGTCCAAGAACTGCCTACTCACCCTCAGGTCAGTCATATCCTTTGAGCAGATGCCCAGACACTTTATGTCCTGCCTTCAAAATGGCCATGTTGATTCTTTGGACCTTTCTATGTTCTCTAGCCAGTGAGTCTAAATGCATGTGTGCATATCACTCCTTTAGAGTTGATCCTTCCTTACAGCTAATGACAGCATTTGGCTCTTTCTTGAAAGAACAGGTCGTACTTCAGGGCCCAATAAATTATTAAAACTCAATTAACAGTTATCAAAGGAGTGATTTGGATATAGCTCTGGATAACAAACTGACTGAAAAGATGAGAAAATTAGATCCCTAATCAGTTGCTCATTAACTGGAAGGTGTACAATTTCTCCACTTATCCTACTTTATAGTATATATCTGAATAAACATAGTATTTGTTTTTCCCGGGACAGCGTAAGTCTGTGGGTCTCCCTTACTTGGCCCACAAAGTCCCAAGACAACAGTTAGGTTGTGCTCTCTCTACCTTAGGCTGAGAATAATTTCCCAGACAACTTTTAAAAAGTTCTTCCTTGCTGTACTACTACAACCAATAAATGGAAATTTCTTAGCAACTCATGTCTATTTTAACTATGGCCTGAAGAGTGTGATGGGAGATAACAGTGATTTTGAGTATCCAAGTATATGTGTAGCACATGATAGAGCTCAAAGACTCCTAGATATTGAGAAAAGATAAATGGCTTGGATAAAAGTTTAAAATCTACCACCTCAGCATACTTTTCCAATCCAGGCAGTTTTGGGGGGAAAAAGCCATTTTTTTTTTTTTGTACCGAGACTGACAGATTTATGAGCTTTTTCATTTCTTCTGCAAAAGCTTATCATGGACCATCTTAGAAATGACTGCTAATTAAACTAAGTGTGAGCATTGGTGATACAATCTTCTTCTAGAATTGTGGATATAAATGAGAAACCAAGATCTTTCTTTAACAGTGTGAAGTGTGACATTTCACTTTTAAGGAGGATGCTGAGCAAAGCTGAATATAGATTGAAATACATTTTTACTCACACATTTCTTTGCAATCAAGGCAAGTCCATCACTGTCACTGTTACCCACAACATCTTCACCATGCCCTATAATGCCATCAATAATTCACCGTGTATAATGGTATTTCCCTCCCCCAAGGCTGACAGAACAACACTGACCATTTCGGCTCATCTAAAGGAAGTGGTAAAGGGCAGTCTGTGAACAAGCCTCTCAGGTGTTCTTATCAGCAACATCCAGACTCGGAGCTGTTTGGGGACAAGCAGAGTTCCTCTGTTACCATGTAAAGGGAACATATAGCTTTGTCACTGGGATAAAAGCCCTCAGTTACTCATAAATCCCAGATCACAGAGTAGGAGAGGCCATGCATGTCTTCTTTGCTCTGTAGTTTTTTTCATCTTTTTGATACTTCATCAGTAATGTCCCCCACAGGGCCATGGCTGAAAACACTATTGGTCAGCGGCTGAGAGGTTTAGAGATGGGATCTAGTGACAGCACAAAGGGGGAATTCTGGAACTTCTGTTTCTTTTATTTAGTTATTTTTGTCTGTTTTGCTTCTTGGTGTTGGGTTGGCTACTAACATGAGCAGCCTTGCCATAGCTCCAAACAATGGGACCAGGAGAATTACAGACAGGAAACTCTGTATCTGTGAGCCTAGATACTATTTTTCCTTAGAAGCTGATTTATCTCAGATATTTGTTACAGGAATGGACAGCAACCCAATGTCTGTTTTAAATGGCTACAGAAATGTCATCTCATCCAGAACCATTCATCCTCAGGTGATAAAAGTAGCTCATCTGTAGCAGCAAGTCAGATACCATCCAAAGTAGCAGGACTGATAGGGCTAAAAACACAGGGCCACTTCCAAATGACTCTGCTCTGTGGGATTTTTGTCTAACTAGTGTCCAGATCAAGAGAGTTTTCACAGGCCACACAGCAAAACCGCCATTATAGTTATTTTTCTTATGTCTTTGGGGTTCTTTGTGGAAGAAAGTAATTTTGAGCAAGGCTGAAGAACAAAATGAGTTTGTGGGAATTTCTGCTAGCGTTATCTTTTTAAAGCAGTTCCTTGCCTTTCTTTCTGCCATCATAACAGCTTGCTTAGGCTCTTTCTTGATAAAAAGCACTTTGGATGTGAGTGATGGAGACAAAATCTTCCTGTAACAAGAAGCCGTAGCCTTTTGCAATCTGGTTTCTCACTTTGTCCCCGAAGCATAAATAAATATGGCTTCTATTAAATGGCAGTCTTCATTGCTGCCACTGCCTTGAGTCATTACTCTGGGTATTTCCGCCCTCCTCCCTCACATGAGGAATCCATTCCACCTGCTGCAGAGACAGGCTAGCCCATGCCCTTCAGCTTCCCACAGAGCTGAGTAAATGGATGCCCTTAAACTTTAATCCTCTGAAAAGGTTTTGTTGGACATGTTTGTAGCTTAAAATAAAAGCCCAACAAAATTGTCAAAATATTCTCTACTTAAAATATTACTTTTCCCATGGCTTATGAGATATAAATAAATCTCAGACTGTTCCCTTGACTTAGTCACTCCCTTTTCATGAGTGGTTAACATGGGCCTCAGTTTAGCTTTTAGACTTATTACAGATCAAGGTCTGATGTGAAAAAAAAAAAAAAACAACTTGATTCAATCTTAGCAGGTATTTCATGTTTATTTTCATGATTTAGCGATTTCTGTCATAATATTAAATAAAAACTAAGATGTATAAAAGTATGAAATATATTACTTGAAATAATATAAGGATTTGGATCCTATGGTGATGTTTATAAATGTTTTAAATATTAGGAGTTTTAGTAGAATAAGTATGTGGCCACTGTAGTTAAGCACTTGTATGAGAAGAACATTGATTTGGGTTATAAATTCAGTATGTCCATTGGAAGGATAGGGATCTTGAAGACACAGTTTATATATTAGAATCTTTAGAAAATACCCTTTTAATAGATTTAAAAGAATTTTCTAGTAGTCCTGTGGGTGTTTAGGTTATGGAAACAAAGTATTTTTATTTCTCTTTTTTAATGCAACATTTAATTTCCTGGGAATAGCATTTTCTGCTTATTTTGGGCAGCAAAACTTTAATTTTTAGGACAAACTAATTGCTATGTCTTCCATATGTTGTTAATGCAGATGATAATCTACAAAAACCTCTCACTGTCTTGTCTTCTTCTCTGTCACCTGTCATCTACAGGCATCGACTGAGGACCAGCTGTCTGCCCTTCCATCTCCTAGGTGCTAGTGATTGGAGTGGGGACTAGCTAAGTCCAAGGATTCTGCTTTTAAAGAGATTACACTTTCTCTCAATGGAATTTCATTGTAAGCAGGAAAATAAATAGATGGAGGGGAAGCAAGATGCAAAAGTTTTAGCAAGAGAGTAAGATAGAAAATTATCCTTGGGAAGAAAGTCCTCTGAAATGTCTCTCAGGATCAAGTGTTTGGTGAACTTTTAAAATATGAAAAGGATCCTTGTAAAGGGGAAGAGTGAACAATGAGCATAGCAGCCATAAGAAAAGTGTATCCAGGAGTATTCAGGAGAAGCCAGGCTCTAGCTCAGAGATGTTCTTCCCAGGACCTTTCTAAGTTTCTCTCACAGAGCTCCTCCAAGCAAGCCTACCGAAAGGATGCTGCTGCATCCTCATTGTGATTTGAATAAGAAATTCCCTCCATAGGCTCAAGATTTCCTTCCCAAGTTGCTTCTGGTCACCATGCTTTATCACAGCAATAGAACCCTAACCAAGACATATAAGTACCAAGACTAGACCATGGCCGAGGTATTTCATGTTCCTACTTTTCATCTTGTATATCTAGCATCATTATAAGACATACACAGATAGTAGTTACATCCCAGGTTCAAGAATACATGTGTATGAAAAGGCCTGAGACCACAATTTAATATAGAATTACCCCAAATCAGCCAACTTTATTCTGACCTAGAGACGGAGGAACAATGATACTATGACTGAGCGGTGGCATGACCTAGCACTGGTTGATATACCAGTCCAGCCCAATGCCTAGCAGAGCGCATGACTCACAGTAATATTCCAGAACTTTAACAAACCAACAGGAAACCAAAGAGACTTTTCAACTATACCCTTTAAGCACCCATCTTCTAGGTCTGTTCTAGGTAACCATTTCCCCTTTTCAACTTGTCTGCCTTGACTGCTGGAATAATATAGGTCTCAAACACTGACAGGCTTTGAAGATCTTTCAAGAATATTAGACTTGAAGTTACTCCTGAAAGTCTGTACTTGAGAAGAAGAGGAAGGAGGTGTTAGGTGATAAGAGAATAGCAGCAGTGCTAGACAAAAACAGCTCCTCAGCTCCTTTCTTTCTGGAAATGCTTTTCATGGTTCCTGTTGGACATTTCAATAAAATGCCCTGCCTATTTTCTCTATATGTTCTTATTTCTCATTGCAACATGGCTGGAACTATCTTGGAAGATATGAAGTCTGTCTTCTTTTAATCACTACATTTTCACAAGGTGATTCTGGGTATTCATAATAAAATCCAAGAGCTACATTCATAACAAAGCTACAGATATTTTGAGCTCTGATTTTCTTAGTTTTCAATGGAAAAGGGATTACTGAGCATCTGGTCAACTAAGGCAACAACTCTGAAATTAGCAGAATGGCCTTCCTAGAGGGTTGTGATAGACTATAAATTGATTTTCCCTCATCTATACTGATCAGGGTCTCTATATTTACTAATTTTAAAATATAAATAGACACAATAAAAAATATTACCAGTATCATTTCCTAAGTAAAAATCAGTATGCCCTGAAAGTTGGACCAAAGGTATTTCCTTCAAGGCCCTCTGTGAATCTCCCTTGGCAATGCTTCAGGGACCTTCTAATAAGACATCAAGGATGTCTAATAGAACATCAAGGCTCTTAATTTTTGTCTTAATTGTTGCTAATTTTCTAGTAGATATGGGACCATGGTTTCTGATGCTTTTTTATTTTATCTGGTATATGGCAGGTTTATATGAACTAAATGTAGTTCATCTTGTTTAATTTAGTGGTTATACTTAAGTACTCCCACTTATCTCCTTTCCTTGCTTTCCATATATGCTGAAAGATTTTTTTTTTTAGAAAACATTACTCAATTCAACCAAATAATCATCCAGAGGCTTTCAGGTCAACTTAGTTTACTACAGTTAAAGTCATTCTGCTAAAGCATATGTCTGTTGAGACTGTATTTTTAAATATTGTAAGATGAGCTTGATAAGAAAGATCCACTAGCCTTGGTAAAGTTTTGTTCACATTCCAAATGCAAGCTTATCCGGAGAAGAATTTGAACCAGTCTATAATTTCACAACAAGTTTAGATTCATGTTGTTGTTAATATCTCATTGGTCAGTTCATGTGGTCATAAAGCTTTACAGGACATCATTGTCTTTTGTTGTTATCTTTACATCAGTTATTGACCTATCTAACTACAAAACTGTTAATAACAACATAACAATTATCAGGATCAGAATATGGTCAGGACTGGCTTCTTTAAATGGATGCATATGAATAAATATTTATTGAACATCTAATATAGAGCAGACCTTCTGAATGTCATGCTATCCCCACAAAAGAGAGCATCAGAGAGAGGGTGGAAATGTGGGTAAAGGCTTACAGCAGAGTTTTGACTTATGTAAGTACAAGATGCGAAATTCCAATTCAGACCTCTCTAAATCATCATGCAAGCTTTAAAGGCAAAACTGACAGTAAAATAAAGTCATTGATAGTGAAATAAGGAAGCAGCCACTGTATTCTGTTGAATGAGGGCTTAATACCAGCTTCTGTCAGACATCTAAGCAATTCTATTTTATGACAGCATATGTCATTTTTAATGTCTATTAAAATGCCAAAACAGATGCATTGGTTTATCATGTATTGATTTCAGGAATAAAAGCCTGGTGGAATGTTTGTGAACAGGGCACAAATACGTGAACATAATGTTGCATATCAGTTAGAAAATAATCTAATTAAACAACTTGATAGCTCAAGAAGCATTGCATATTAACAAGGGAACAATATGCTTGCACATGGTCACACACATTTTCAGTAGGAATATTTTTTCCATTCATTCCTGAGTGGTGCAGATCTAGGGTGATGACTTGCCCTCATTTAAAAAAAAAAAAAGAGAGAGACATCCAGAGCTTTCTCATTTAATTATAAAGTGGGAAACCTCAGAAGTTAAGAGCACTTGCTGCTCTTCCAAAGGGCTAAGTTCAGTTCCCAACATCCACATGGGCACTCACAATCATGTATAACTCAAGTTCTGAAAATTAATTCCTTCTCCTGGCCTCCCTAGTCAGTAGCAAACACGATTCACACGCATGTGCTAAGGAAAACAATGATCAAAAACAAATTCTTAAAAAAAAAATGTCAAGGAAACATCCCAATTAAAAATGAGCTAAGGAACGAAAAAGAGAACTCTCAATAGAAGATATTAAAACGGTTAATAAATATCCCCTGAAGTGTTCAATATCCATAGCAATCGGGGGAAAAACAAAGCAACTTTGAGAAATGCACTTCACAAGAACCATAGACTACCAACAACAACAAAATCAGTACCACACATGAGAAACCTCCTTTCTAATGGATGGTCAGGGTGGTTCAAGCAATTCTCAAAACAATTCAGAGTATTAGTGCAGCCCTTGATTGCCTCTCAGGGCTTGGGAGTGGGCCCCTGATGCTGAGAATAACAACACAGTTAGGACATGGGACTCGAGGTGGATCTGACCTGAAAGTCTTCTCCCAGTGTTTTAGCCTCTGGGGTCACAGAAAATACTCTACAAATGGACAAGGCAGGGGAGCAGTTAAATTATCCTACCCAGCTGCAAGACCTGTGAACCATGCCAGTCACTAGAATGGCAAGGTATGCATAGATGTAAAAGAAGTTGCATTTACACATCAACAGCAGCCAACCATCTAAGTGGATGATCCGCTCAACAGGAGAGAACTTATATCTGGTACTGGAAAAACAGCCAACTTCCCAGGGCTAGTAAGGTAATGAATCTTAGAACACGATTTGCTGCCGTCACTTTTCTAGACCAGTACAATCCCTTAGTACATGCCATTCCCCCCCCTTACACCCACAAATAAGTGTGGCTGCTCATCAAAGAAGCCTCTTTACAGCAAATGGAGGCCATCACAGAAAACCACATCTGGACATAAAACAGAGATACGCAGGTCATGGAGAATCCAGCCCCAAGGGATACACCTGCATCACAGCTCTTGCAGCTATGGAACAGGGAAGATTGGAGGAAGAGGGGAAGAAAAGGTTGTAAGAGCAGAATACCAGGAAGTCTGCTATGACATAGTTTCTGCTAGAAATGGCTGCACAAACAAGACCAGAACAATGGTGTTAAGAATGGACATGTTAATGCCCAAAGGGAGAAATTTCACAGGATCTCACCTCTAAACAAAGGATGATAGGCAACTAAAGATTGTTTGGAGGAGATAATTCTCCCGGGGGGGGGGGGGTGAAGCCCCTTATTAGTTGTCCAATGGAGAGTGGGCAGCCTTGAAACAATATGTACACAAACAAGAAATGCAGGTCCATACATATACTCTGTGTGTGTGTGTGTGTGTGTGTGTGTGTGTGTGTGTGTGTGTGTGTGTGTGTGTAACAATAATAATCAAATTAAAAAGTATCAAATTGAGGAGGGGACTTGTGACAGGTTCTAGGGAGGGTAGCTAGGAGCATCTGGAGGGAGAAATGGAAAGAGTAAAGGTGATGTAATTCTATTCCTGTTAAAAATCTAAGAAACAAAATTAAAATAGATGATAAATAGAGAGAGAAAGAAAGAAAGAAAGAAAGAAAGAAAGAAAGAAAGAAAGAAAGAAAGAAAGAAAGAAATGAAAGAAATAGGAAACTCTCAGACTTGGTAAGTGTGCCCCTCTATAAGAGTAGTAGAAATGTTCTCTGCCTATTTGTGCTTGCCATTTGGTTCTAGTACAGTGACAATAGACGTATGCTATTGATAGTTAGATACATTTGTCTTACCTGTTATCCATGACTGATACATGTAACATTAATCTTCTCCTTATCCCTGGAGGGTCCTCATCCCATTCCGAGTAAGGCTGCAAACCAAGTAGCCCTCATCTCAAACTGTGCCTTCTTTGCCTAGCTCCTTTAAGTCTAACTGTTGTGGATATCGCTCTGTGTTAATAAAGTTCTGATTGGCCAGTGGCCAGGCAGGAAGTATAGGCGGGACGAGAGAAGAGAATTCTGGGAAGTAGAAGGTTGGAGAGAGACACTGCCAGCCGCCGCCATGAGAAGCAACATGTAAAGACACCGGTAAGCCACAAGCCACGTGGCAAAGTATAGATTAACAGAAATGGGTTAATTTAAAATAGAAGACGTAGATAACAAGAAGCCTGCCACGGCCATACAGTTTCTAAACAATGTAAGTTTCTGTATGCTTTCTTGGTTGGGTCTGAGCGACTGTGGGACTGGCGGGTAAGAGAGATTTGTCCAGACTGGGCCAGGCAGGAAAACTCTAACTACATCTATCTGTGAGGAACTTTGTCACATTTTGCACTACTGGACACAGTTACAATAGCATGAATGACCTTTCTTCTGTTGACTACCAAGTGAGTGCGTATTCACAGTGTCAGTCATGGGGGTGCAGCTCAAGGTAGATCATTTGACTGCAGAAAGTCAGGCCCACTCCTAGACATGTTGTACAGTAGAAGTTACTAAGATCTGAAAGGTTGAAGTTAAAACCCACAAGATTGTCTCATAAGCTGGGTGTGATCCCTGTGGTCTGTTCTGGATGCAGACCAGGAAGAGACAGCATCAGCAATAGGCAGAAAGTGTGAGAGCTCATTTGGGGAAGAGTAAGAAGACCTTAGGCCTCTGATATCCCTGCCAAAACACATGTACTCTTGCTTAAAAGTCATAGAGCAACTTTTGTTCAAAAGTTCGGCTGGATTTTGTGTGTGTGTGTGTGTGTGTGTGTGTGTGTGTGTGTGTGTGTGTGTAAACCTCATGAATAGGAAGAAAACATGTTGACTATTATCCATAGCCACCCAGGAGTGCAAAATGGCTCCTTTAATGCACTGTCTTCTTTATGGTTTCAAATAGATGTAACAATGAAAATGAGGGGCTCTCCTTAGTGATATTACTGTGAATCTTTGGCTATTAAGAGGAAGGGTTTGGCTTCATGGAGTCTGTTAGGTCATGTCTAGCCATTTACCTTGAAGGGAAACAAGAGTAAGTGATGAAGAGAAGGAGGAATGGGGTTGGGTCAGTAGTTTATCAATCCATCTAAGGAAGACAATGTGGTCCTAGAACTGCTCTGGGCGCTAACATGAGGGCTAAGCTTATACAGGTGAGCAGGCGAGAACTATGTAGTTCCATGTCTTGGATTTACTGCAATCTGACTGATATCTTTTTTCCTACAAGTTGGCTCCAAAGAAGTTATTGTCACTTAAGGGACAGTCTGCTTCCCATCATGAGATGATTGCTTCAGTATGGGGAATCAGTCTCAGTTCTTATTATGAGTAATTGCTCTCCTACAAGGGAGGGAGTTTTGTTTTGGGGTGATCTTCCTATTCTTGGCTAGTTTAGGGCAATGGCAGGAGACTGTGCCAGAGTCTGGATTAGGATGTTATAAAAGCTGGCAGATGGCAATTTGTTGCTTACAATGTCCCTGAAAAATCTGAAGATAACTTGTTGATTCTTCATTTCATCTTCAAAAGGGGAAAACTGCCAGTTACTACTCTTAAAGTGACTGACTTGTCTGCACGGAGAGCTGAGTAGGAATCTCTGAACCAGTTTAAGGAAATGAACACAGGCACAATGAAGGCAGAAATGCTAAGCTTCGTCCTGCTTTTGACCACCTACTTGTCACTGCAGACATGAGTGCTTTTACCAAAGGTGATTTGAAGTCCTCATTACATTGTATTGCAATGCTCGGTATTCAATCCTGAGTTTATAATATGAATGTGTGATAGCAGTGATAGTAGTTATAGTTTCTGCTTAGTAAAATGATTATTCCAGTTTTAACTGACAGATTTCTGAGAGAAAGAGTTAATTATAGGTGATATAAATCAGTGATGTCTCAAAGTCAGCTCCTACAGCTTCCATTGGCAAAATTTCGGAATTTTCAAGCTAATTATGTCAACTTTTTTGGAAGCATTTATACCAAGAATATTGTCAAGCATAATAACCAAAGCCTTCTTCTCCTTTTATCTTATTTTTCAGGGTGAATTTTTAAATACTTACCAATATGCTGCTGAGCAAAATGCATAACCCCGACCGTGGTCAACTGAAATCAGCACAGGGAGCAAGGCTCCTCGCCTTTGTCAGCTTTATCTCATCCCTGGATCGAAGGGATGGTCTTCTTACTTAGAGCACTAGGCTATGTCATGTAATAAAAGCTAGCCTCCATAAGGAACACTGCTCATAAAGAGCTGAGGAACAATATAAGAGTTAACATACAGTGTGAACTGGTTATGAATACCAGGCACCATTTATTTTAGATGAAAGTATATAGTTCAAAAAGAATAGACAAAAAAGGAAAGTCATCACTTTTCCTCTGGTTAATAATGCCCTACACATCCCTGTCTCTGAATGATTTTTGTTCAGTGATGTTCAGAAGATATATATTTTAAAAATCCCGATACAGCTTTTTTACCCAGTGGTATTGTTAAAACCTCACCAGTCTTTCCTCAGATTAAATCTCATTTTAAGCACATGAACTCTGGCCTATGTTTGTCGTGGTGGGAGAAAATTGAGCTCAGTATTACTAAGATCTCGGAGTGGTACTTCCTTTTTCTCCCGGAGGTCTGTGAACACACAGGGCATGGAAAAGACCTTTGCAGAATGGCTTTTGCAGCTCTTGCTTAAGTTGTAAACCTTCACATTCCAGGTGTGTTCCATCCTTCCCCTTTCCTCAGTCTGGATGATTTGTGACAAGATTTAAACACGTGTTTCATGTATTTCTCACTTTCCTTTTACTTCATTTATAGATCAGGTGAAGGTTTCTTGCTGTGTGGATTTACATTCCCCAGCATTATTCAAGGTCAAAGTACAAAGCCCATGTATGCATTCTAAGCCCCTTTTGAATATGTGCTCACCCCACTGTGATGCATTAAAAAAAGATACCTTGTTCAGAACCGACCTGCCGCAGCCGCCTACATTTTGTTTATCTTCTATTAAAGCTGAAGCGCTACATTTTCATTCCAAATGCCACACAAATGCTTTCAGAACAGCTTATATCTGCCGCTGTCTGAGACACTGCGGCCCAGAATCCATCCCCATTCTTCAACCCCTTCTGTGTCCCTGCAACAGTGTGACTCTATTGAAGACCACAGGATCTCTGGCCTGCATCATTTCATTCCTCTAAGATTCATCTCTATACTCAGTGAGCTTTTCTTTCTATATCTCCTGCCCCAAACTCTCCCTTGTTCTCCAAAAAGATTCTAATAAGTTACATATATAGTTGGTATATATTATATATAATAATACACTATATATAAATAAATATTATATATTAGCCAACCAAGAGTAGTAGCTTCACCACTGGAATCTCCCTGGCTACAGGCTTTTGATTAGGTTTAGAGCATCAAGAAAATACTCCTTTCTGTAGAAAGGCCCTCAAATCTAAACATGAATGTCCTATAGTTGTGACACAATTATACTGGTGGGCACCTCTTCACAGCCAAATGGTTAGCATAGCACCTCCAGGGATCCTGATTCTGCCACATATTGCTTAACCTCCCAACTCTTTAAAATCTGGATGAAAGCCTCTCTGATTCACAACTCTTAATGAGCCACCAAGGTCACATGACTGCTGAATGGCTAGGAGGTTGAAGACAGTGAAAGGAATCTTGAGGAATAAATATCCTAGGCAGCCTGGCATCCCAAGAATATTCTTAAGGACAAGTTCTTCAGATAGGTGTACTACTCACCCTTAAAACCTGTCATGAGTGGAGTCTAACACACTTCTGAGACAGCATCAGGTGTCTTTCCAATAGCCTTCATGCAAATACCTGGCTCCTCCTTCCTGGACCGAATATATGCCTCATTAGCTCTATCTTTCTTGATCCCAGTATTTTGAATATTCTGAGCTGCTTTCCCATTTTCCAGGCCTCTCTCTCTCTCTCTCTTTCTTTTTTCTTTTTTCTTTTTTTTTTTTTTTTTTTTTTTTTTGCTTTTGCTCCCAATAGTCACCTTTACAGTACCTGGAAGAAGTTGGAAATGACTGCCACAGCCTGAATGCTTGGTGTCTTAAAATTCCCTCCACAGATGAGTCTACTTGTCACCTTTACACAGACCCTTACACTAGGATTCAAGACACGGACAAAATGTAGACATGTTCTTTATTACAAGGTAGTACACCTAGCTTCTTCTCCAGCTCTCCATAGAGTACTCATTCCTATCTGAAGCCACATGGATGCAGTCTTCAGTATGCAATTATAGAAACTGAACAGCCATTCTTCCACGGTCACATCGGGATCACCTAATAATCTCTGCATAAAAAATTCAAATTCTAGCTGGGCAGTGTTGGCTCATGCCTTTAATCCCAGCACTCATGAGGCAGAGGAGTCAGATTTCTGTGAGTTGAAGGCTAACCTGGTCTACAAATCAAGTTTCAGGACAGCCAGGGCTGTTACACAAAAAACCCAGTCTCAAAGGAACAAAACAAAATTCAAATTCTAGCACACATTTCCAAACCTTTCCAAAAATGCCTCCACAAACCAGTTCCAAAGGCTTCTGAACAATGAATGCTGCCAGGTATTCACAGCAGGAATACCACTCCTGGCACTGTTTTCCTGTAGTATTCCCACTTTTTATAGCTATAACAAAATATTGGACATTAATTAAGGAGAAAGTAATTTATTTTAGGCCCTGCTCTCAGGGGTTTCTGTCCATCATGGCAGGAATAACAAGGCAGAGTAAAACAAACAGTTAAGAAACAAAAAGGAATATGCCTACATAGAAGGCTTCCTCCCTCCCTGTCCTCTCACCCGTTCTATGGAATGCTGCAAGTCTCTCCAATTTAGTTAATATTCTCTGACAATTGCCTCACAGACATACCAACAGGAATTCTTTACTAGTATAAGCACTTCTATACTCTACCAATTTAACAATCTGGTTAACCATTACACCCTATTTGGAACAAAGTAATTTCTGACCCAGGAGAAAAATCTCATATTGGTTTACATGATTCTATCATATTAACAAGTCTGTTTTACCTCATCTCAGATGTGACATCATTCCTTGCATGAAGCTGGGTATGAGAGAAATGCAAATTTCTCAGAGTAGCATAGTAACATATTGCTTTCACCAATATCCAGAAAAAATGCTATCTAAACCTCAAAAATTATTATCAGTTAATTAACAAAAATATATTCTGTATTCCATTATCAATAACTTTCAATATACTTTTTTCTTACAATTATATGTCTGTTTGTAAGTTTAAGTAATAAGATGCAAATTTTCAAATCCTTTTAAATGAAATTATACTGCCATAATGACTAATGAACGTACCTGAAAAGAATATATGGAAATATAGTTTATATGTTGAAATAGAAATATATGTTGGGTACATGAAGAGTTGGGAGAATGATAAAATCAAGTCAGGCAATAAGACAATCTCAAGAAAGACTTCAAAAGGAAGCTTGACTATTTGTCCCTGTGCTTTTCCAATCTTGGTCTCAACAATTCACACTCTTACAGTCCCTCCTCTTTCTCAACAATTGGAATCCTGGAGTTCCACCTGGGGCCTGGCTGAGGATCTCTGCATCCACTTCCATCAGTTATTGGATGAAAGTTCCAGCGTTACAGTTAGGGTGTTTGGCCATCTGATCACCAGACTAGGTCAGATCAGGCTTTCTCTCAACCATTGCCAGTAGTCTACAGAAGATGGAAACACATGAATCATGAACCAAAAGCTGTGGAGCCTCCAACTGGATCAGGCCCTCTGGATAAGTGAGACAGCTGAGTGGCTTGAACTGTTTGGGAGGCATCTAGGCTGTGGGACCTGGACCTGTCCTTAGTGCATGAGCTGGCTGTTTGGAACCTTGGGCTTACACAGGGACACTTTGCTCAGCCTGGAAGGAGGGGACTGGACCTGCCTGTACTGAATCTACCAGGTTGAGCTGAATCCCCAGGGGAGTCTTGGCCCTGGAGGAGATGGGAATGGAGGGGAGGGGCTGGGGGGAAGGTGGGTCAGGGGCGGGAGCAGGGAGGACAGAGGATGATATGTAAAATTAAAACACATACATAATTAAAAAATATTTTTTAAAAAAAGGAAGCTTGAATGTTTGTCTTGAAAGAGGGCTTGAACTCAGCCATGGTAAAATTCTAGCAGAGGAAGCTAGACATGAGCAAAAGAGTATGAGAAAGTGTCTTATTTATTTATTCATGCTTCCACATGTCCATTTGTCCGTATTTTCATTTTTCCATGTCTGCATACACAGGAACCCCAACTTTCAACCAGCCTTTGAGGTGTAATCATTGTAATAGCACCAACAGCTTTAAATTCAAGACATTCTTTTATGCTTTGTCCCAACCTCTAACTCTAGAGTACTAAATCTTTGCTTTCTATAAAAATAGTATCTGGTACCCACATAAGGTGTCTATCATATATAGTTATATAGTTACAGGGGAAAGTTACAATGTTCCTTATAGAGTCTGCTCCTCAATATTTAAATATGCCCTTGGATTTGGCAGTACCACAGACTCCTAAGATGTCACACAGCTTCCTGCTGCAGTGGTAACATTCGGCAAATGCCAACCATGTGGCTTTCCTCCTGCTCTGGCTGGGCTCCAGGTCATTTCCCATTGTGAAACACGCTTCTTGTGACATAAATGGGTCATGCCACACAATAAGATGGTGCTTTTGGGGCCAAGCCAACTCTATTCTTTCCCTAGTCCACTCACCGATCAAAGGGGCAGTCAGCAATGTAGAAAGCCATAAGAAACACAGCCCTACAGCAAGAATTTCTAAATTTTGCTAAAGATGCCCAGATGCCCTTGGCCTTCAGATACCATGATCAGATATCCACTTTCCATGCAAAAATAAACAAAAACAAAAACCAGTTTCAACTTGTATTAGTAGAAGAATGAGATAGAGCACAGCCTTCCTGACAGTAGATTTAAGTATTTAAGTACTACTTCTGCAGACAACCAAACTTTCCCTTCAAGAAGTCACCAATATGTGCACCATGCTTCTTCCATGGGTCATGGTGATGTCCACTCTTGTGTCTGTCTGCTCTCAAAAAGATGAAACCATCCTCTAAAATGATAAAATACTGACTGACATTCTGAATTAAACCAGGTCATTATTCATCTGCAGTAACCATTAAAACAAATGAGAGTAAGCAGGTCTATTTTTTTTAAGTCAAGTGAGTCAATTGTATCTGTTATAGTTTCCATCCAAGCAAGATACGCTGCCTTATTTAGTGGGAAACTTTTGACTCACAAATTAAGTTCATGTCACCTAACACTAACTGTCCATTGAGAGTCTATGCTGTATGTTTTAATTTTAGTCATTTTTCCAAGGTCACGTAGACACAATGGCATCATCAATTGCTCTTAGACCCAGCCATGTTAGCCATTATTCTTTTTCATCATATATATGTTCTAGAAACAAATTTGTTCAGCTGGGTGTTGTAGAGTATTATTTTAAAATGTGTTACATTTGTTTATGCTGTGAAACATTTGTTTAGTGATGCAAAGACATGTTGCATTCTCTTTGTTGCATTTGTTTAACTCTGTGAAGCTGTGTTGCTGTGCCTATCTAAAACATCTGATGGTCTAATAAAGAGCTGAATGGCCAACAGTGAAGCAGGAGAAAGGATGGGTGAAGCTGGCAGGCAGAGAGAATAAATAGAAGGAGAAATTTGGGAGGAGCAAGTAGAAGAAAGAAGAAAGAGCAAGAGAACAAAGAAAGGAGAATCCAGCCACATGGCCAGCCAGGGAGTAAGAGTGAAAGTAAGATATACAGAAGTAAGACATGTAATAAGCCCCAAGGCAAAGGCAGATTAAAAAACAAAACAGGTTAATATAAGTTAAGACACAAGAAACAAGCCAAGCTAAGGCTGAGCATTTATAATTAAGAATAATTTATTTGGGAGCTGGGTGGTAGGCCCCTCAAAAGAGCAAAAACAACCAACAACAGCTGGGCAAATTACAGAAGCTGAATCTGTGTTACATATACATCTATTTTATCCAAAGTTCTACACAAAGCACACCAGTTCTCCACAAGTATTTCATTTCAACTTGTTTTAATTTAATAAAAGAAAATAATGAACCAACGATAATTGATGGGGATGTGGGATATGAAGTTGGATCCCTTGGGAAAAGCAAGCATAATAAAAAAAAAATTGAACAGTGTTCAAGTAATAACTTGTTATGTGAAAATTTCCTTCTAATATAAACATTAAGACTCAAGAAGTAAACAGGATATAATATCTTCAGGAAGCAAATAAAACTCAGACGTCTTAGGATGCTCCTAAAACATAAAATTCATAAGAATCCTCTTCAAGTTTATATAAGCAATAGTAATTTCTGAGAACATAAGACTCGGCTATCAGCCAAGTTGTGCCCCTGTGAGTAACCTCAATAAACTCAGTGGTTCACTAAGCTAGACTTAGAATCATTTTTGGGGGGTCCATCATTGAGCTCTATCTGGAGTGAATAGAGATTTTTTTCACATCTCTATAGAACTTGTGCAATGCAACACAATTGTTATAAATAATTTTAAAGTTGTTGACAACCATAAAGTGACTGATAAGCACTCAAAAAAGAAGAAATTCAGACCCAAGTCCTAGCAATATGGAGCAAACACATCCACTTTAATCACCACTGACTATTACTAGAATGTTCTTTCTAAGCTGTAACCACTGAACTGCGGCCCTCACTGCACACAAATAAAATAAAGAACAAGAAAGAGATTTGGCTGCTGTCAGAGAGCAAGTCTTGCTGATCTTTCAACCTGAAATATAGTTTAATCTGCATAAAAATGGAGTCTGCGAATGGACTAGGATTAATAGGTTTTGGCTCTGGGTCCTTCTTGTGGCCTCATTTAAATTGGCCATTCATCACTGTGACCTCTTTGGATAATAGCCTTACTGTAATATTTAATTTCACATTAATTCAGGTTTAACTTAGGCAATGTTCATTTGTAAAGAATCACTCAGGAATTATCTCTGTCTGGTTCTCTTCCTTTTCCCAACATCCCTGATTCACCCCGACACAATTGATGGTGTTTCTCTATTCAGTAAAATGTATTGTTCAAGAATCATGTGTGTTTGGGTGAAACTGAGTGTGAAAAAAGTAGACAGTAACTAAGAATCATTGGTTAGACTATTAAATAAGTGGGGTTTTGTTTTCCCCTTCTTTCTTTAGCTAGCTAAGACATAAGCTCACTAAAATGCAAAATCTCTGGTTAACAGGTCAGTTGACACCCAGGAGTCCATTGTAAATTGTGACAGAGTCTGTTAAAGTGCTGCTTCTTTACTGGGCTATGCCTAAGTGTTAGGGACAGTATGGATTCCAATGAACTCAGTGAAATTCAGTACAATAGAACAATAGAATATATTCTTAAAACATAAATTATGTGCCCTGTGTACCTTAAGCATAGCTGTTCTCAGAAAATACATATATACGCTATTGGTATGAGTAATCCAGTTTAGTCACTGATCTGCCATGTAAAAACTGAGAGTGATGTAAAATCCTTGGCCATGACTAGCTTGCAAATGTCCTTGGCCCCTTCACTGTCCTCTGAGCTGTTAACAGTACCAAGGAGAATGTGAGCAACTCATGTTTCCATAAATGCTGTGTGGACTGTCAGAAAAACCAAAGGTTCTGAAACTGGCAAACATTTGAAAATTAAAAATGGCCATCCAGTGAAGAGTAACCTGGGACAAGTGAAGTATCTCCCTCTTACAGAACTTAATGTTTTCCTGTGAGGTGGATTTAGAGAGCTCTGGCCAGAGGCTCTAGATACACCATGCCTGTTTCAGATATGAGGGACATTTAACTTGGTGTTGCAATATGTTTGATTTTTCTTCATTTAGAGAGATCTTTTTGGTTATTAAATGCATGGGTTGATAATGATGCTACTTTGTACTTTTAGTACTAACAAATAGTATCAACAAGAATCTGGCCCAGCTAGATGACACAGAACTGCACATGCTTGTGGAAACATGCTCATTTTGAAGGCAGAACTGAGCAACAACAGAGTCCTAGACAGAATCTAAAACTTTCTAAAAATATGTTTTATTTATGTGGATATTTATGACTGTGTTTATTTATATACACACGCATTTGAACCATTTCTGGGGGCATTCTGGTGCCCGCAGAAACCAAAATAGTATTTATAAGCCAAAGAGAGTGTAGGATCTTCGGGAGCTGGAGTTACTGGTGGTTGTGAGCCACCTGAATTGGGTACTAGGAACAAAACTGTCCTCTGTAAAAGCAGTGTATGCTCTTAATTGCTAAACCATCTCTCCATCTCTGAGAATCTAGAATTCTTGAAACTAACCTACTACTTATTACTTGAGTTAGAACTTTATAAGCAAGCCAACCAGCCAGCAGACTGCCTGCAAATTTCCATGGTACATTAAAATAAGTTTCTTTTCATTTTCACTACATTATTTTGATAGGACACCAAGCTGGGACTAATGGTGAAGGTCTGTCTATAACTCTAGCTACTCAGAAGGCTGAGGCAAGAGCTTGTAAGTTCAAGCCCTGCCTCAGTGAGAGTGAATTCAAGGCCAATCTGGGTAACTTAGACCCTTTCTCAAAATAAAAAGGTAAAAAAAATGGGGCTGAAGATGCAGCTTAGTGATAGACACATACCTTCCATATGTTAGATCCTAAGTTGAATGCTAATTACTACAAAAAAAAAAAGATGAAGAAAGGAAGAGAAAGAGGATGGGAAGGAGGGATGGATGTAGGGAACAGAAACATGAAATTACTAGCTTTTCATAGGTACCTACAACTTTCAACGTATCTCCTGTTGTAATAATGTTATCCCTTACTGAATGGTATCCAGAGGTGAGTAGCATTGATTAACATGTCCACAAGAACATACAGAGATTGGTATCCCCAGCGGCCAAGCTATTACATGCTGTGCTGCAGTGCCTCAGAGTTCAAAGGAAGAGCCTAATGAGGTTGAGCATATTCATTTTTTCCCATATCATACTAGCAACTTTCCTGTCAATTCCCTCAGTTTAGAAGGTTTTGCTTTTATATCCTTAGCAGGAAACAGGAAGAACTCACAAAAGGACTTCCACCAGAACTCATTACCAAATCTGCAGTTTCTCAGATCCCTGCCTGTGTACTCAGCATTGCAGGATCAATGGGCTGCCTGCCTGTGCTTCATTTTTATGCACACTCACATATTTACACACTCATCTTTCGAAAGCATCTTTTGTCTACTGCATCACCCAATGTTACCCTCTTCAAGGTCAATCACACTGCTAATTCAACATACTCAATATCATGCCATTTTATAGAAAAAATGTATTAAATGCAGTTGATGGAAATGACACAAAGAACATTCTATTAATCCCCCTTTTCTTATCCCAACACCTCATTTTTCTTCTCCTTTATGGCAAAATTCCATGAGAGAGTTATGTACACTCCTTGTTATGTTTCTTCTTGATTTTTCCAGGCACTGTCATAGTCTGATTTCCATCACTTGACAGAAATAAATCACAACCTCATCACTCATGACCCCTATGCATGGGAAATGATGTGGGGAGTCTTGGAGATTTGGTGGTCAGTGAAGGTGGAAATCCTACTCTGATTCTTTGCTTAGAGTCTTTTTTTGTTCATTTTCTCTGCTATAGTGATTCTTAAGTTGTGCTTAAAACCCAACTAGTTCTTATACCCAATCTGTCAGTTAGTTCTGTGGTTCTAATTCCAGAGTGTTGCCATGACCCTATCCATCAATATCTCTCATCTGGGTCAATTTAATGGTTAACAGCTCATCTCCTTATTCCTTTACTTCTTCACCATCTGTTCTTTATATTTTAGTTGAAATAACGGACTTAAATCAAGATCATTCTCTTTCCATATTCAAAACCCTCCAATGATTCCTTTGATTTCTTTTACAAAAGCCAAAGTACTGGCGGTGCCCTCTAGGACCTGCCCCATCATTCCCAATGTCTGTGTAATGACAGAATATTGGCAGAAGTACATCCAACTATGAAAAGACAGGTCATATGGATGAAAGGAACAATCTTAGTTGTGTGTAGGGAAAGTAACAGAGGACTGACTATTCACTGATCCCACATAGGCATTCTCCTTTCCAAGTAGAAATATTTAAATCTTGAGAAGGATACCCAACTGTCAGGTACCCCAAACCAGCAAATGAGTAGGTATTTCATGGTAACTAATTATATTAGTCAGGGTTCTTTAGAGTAACAGACCATACATATGTGTGTGTGGGGGGGATTTATTAGAATTTGTTAGATTTATTAGAATGACTTATAAACTATGGTCCAAGTAATTCAACAAAGTTTGCCTGAGACTCTAGTAGTTGTTCAGTTCATGAAGCTGGATGTCTCAGCTGGTCTTCAGTATATACCAGAATCCCAAAGAAGCAGGCTCTAACATCAGTGAAGAAGTAGGCTTGCTAGTGAGGGCAAGAGCAAGCAGGCAGAGAGAGACTTTCTTCTTCCATGCCCTTCATATAGCCTTCCAGCAAAAATTAAGGTGTGCCCAAGAGTAGAGGTTGGTCTTCCTGCCTCCAAAGTTCTAGATTAAAGGTATGTCTTCCCATCTCAAGGGTCTGGATGAGAAGTGGATCTTCTACATCAAATGACTTAATTAAGCAAAAATCCCTCATAGGTGTGCCCAGACATTTTTGAGTTTTAGCTAATTCCAGATGAGGTCAAGTTGACAACCAAAATCACCATCATACTAATCATATTTGAATTTTATTCCTGAAAACAAGAGGATATTTTACAAAAGACTTGCTGTTTCCCATGTTTTAAAGGACACCATTTTAAGAGGACTATGGTATTACCAAAATAGAAAAGTTTCCATTTCAACCTGTCAGTATAGTGGAGGGAGTCACATGTGTAAGAGCAGGCTGCAAATTTGAACTGTATCTAATGTACTCTGCTGCAAATATTAATGCTACTTTTTTTATTTTGTTTGGTGTGAATTTGCAGAAGCTGTTAGAATTATTTCTTTAATTTATTTATATTATTTCTCTAACTCCTTTGAATCTGTAGGATGTATAGATTCCATCTTCACAGAAAGTGCTGTCTTAGATACTTTATCATACTTAGAAAAACACATAAAAAGAGTAAGTAGCCAATTACTCCTACGGAGGCTTCCCATACCGGATTTGGAAATTTTATTTAGTCACCTCCTGCTTCCAGAATCAGCATTGTCTAGCCACACATGCAATCTCTGCTCTGTCTCTCTTTTATATATTCTTTAACTTGGTTATAATCAGTACATTTCCATATGGAATTTTCATACAGACTTCATTTTAGTTAACCTTCCCAGTCCTTTTTTCTCTTCAATGTCCCCCACCTTCCTCCCTATTTAAAATTTTCTACTCCACAGGGCTGGAGAGATGGCTCAGTGGTTAAGAACACTGGTTGTTCTTCCTGAGACCTAGGTTCAATTCCCAAAATGGCAGCTCACAATTGTCTATAACTCCAGTTCCAGGGTAACTGATACTCTCATACAGACATGCATGCAGGAAAAACATCAGTGCACATAAAACAAAACAAGTTTCCACTCCCATGTTAATCAAAATCACATGCCTGGGAGGTCATAGACCCAAGGAAAGAGTTTACTAGTGTTATTGAATTAAATTGACATAATATCAAACTGGTTTCTAAATATCTATGTTTATACTCATAGCCAAAGTTCCTCTTAACATTAACCAGAGAAGCCTCACTTTAGTGGACACTGGTCAAGCAGAGGCACATTGTCGCTGTTCTGGCTCTACTGGTCCAAGTACCCTTGGAGGCAGGGGGTGAGAAGATGCAGAATCAATGGCACAAATTCCAAGAGTTGCAAGCAAGCTCTCTTTTATCAAACAAAGGGCTGAGGTTTATATATGTGGATTTTTGGCAGACTCTGCCTCTAGCTACTGTGGTATTTCTTGGTTGGCTCTGGGGCTGCCATCATCCTCTCCAGTTTGGAGTTTATGGATCAGGTTTCCTCTGGTTAGAGTGCTCTCTGCACAAGTCACAGCCCTTAGTTTGCTTAAGGTGTGGCCCAGTGCTTTTGGCCTTACCTGACTCAGCACATGAATTCCCAAGATACTGAGAATAAGTGATGTTTGAAGGCCTTAACTAAGACATTATAACACCCCCTCTAAGACTCAGGAAATGTTTTGGAAGTGGGGAAGGAACAATGTAAAACCTGGAAAATACAGAGAAAGACTGTGAGACATAACATAACTGTAAACACAGTCACTACAATTATGAATTCACAGCAGCTGTGGGCTCCTGCACTGGGTTTGCATACAATTGGTACTGTCAATAATTATAGATATAGATGGAGAAGGACTCATAGAACACTATACCCTCCTGCTGAACTGTTGACTACTGATTAGGAGAGGAGGCACCCAATTGTTTTCAGTGGTGCCCTCACTGATGGGCCTACCATACACTCATGGATGTAAACATGGCTCAGGTTAAACTCAGTGGCTCATGAAACAAAACAAATAGATATGAATGAGAAAGAGAAATTAAGGGGAAAAGGAGAGATAGACTGTAGCTGGAAAGTTTCTCTCCAGGTCCTGTCAATCCCCTGCAGTCCCGCAGCCCACTTATAAAATAATCATTCAGAAGCTTATATTACTTATAAACTGTATGGCCGTGGCAGGCTTCTTGCAATCTAGTTCTTATATCTTAAATTAATCCATTTCTATTAATCTATAAGTTGCCATGTGGTTTGTGGCTTACTGGTACCTTGCATCTTGCTTCTCATGGTGGTGGCTGGCAGTGGCTCCTGACTCAGCCTTCCTGTTCTCAGAATTCTCCTCTCTCTTTGTCCCACCTATCCTTCCTACCTGGCCACTGGCCAATCAGCACTTTATTAACCAATCAGAGCAACACATTCAACATGCAGAGCGATATCCACGGCAGTAGACAGGGGTGGGGAGAAACAAAAGGAAGTAAGAGATGAGAGTAGTCAGTGAGAATTTATAAATATAATTATATATGAAATTGTCAAAGAATAAATTTAATCAATGAAACATTAATAAGAGATAACTCTCCCCCCATAAAGACAGTTTTATCTTAATGAAATATATCTAAGCATTCATTTATATTCACTTCATAGTTTGGGTGAATTAGGAGAACTAGAAAACCCATCAGCTGTTAACTATTTGATTGCTCATGCTTGTCTCAGGTTATATATCTGAGTCATAGAGCAATAACACATTAACTAGCATTGAATGGTTGCTATTACCTTCATTACACAACTTAGTCACCCTTACCATCATGAGGGAAATTAGAAATTATTTCACTTTACCAATGAGGGGTGTCTTAGTTAGGGTTTTTATTGCTGTGAAGACCCTATGACCATGGCCACCCTAAAAAGAAAAACATTTAATTGGGGTGGCTTACTTATAGTTTCAGAGGTTCAAGTCCATTGTCATCATGACAGGGAGCATGGTGGCAGACATCATTAGGTTATACCTTGGCTTGCACTGAATAGGAAGGTGACTGACAGTCACACTGAGGGGAACTTGAGCAAAGGAGACCTTAAATCCTGCTCCAACAGTAACACACTTCCACCAACAAGGCCACAGCCCCTAATAGTCTCACTCCTTTTGAGGACCATTTTACTTCAAACCCCCACATTCTACTCTCTGGTCCCCAAAGGCTTATATCATATTATAATGCGCACACACACACACACACACACACACACACACACACACACACACATTCAGTCCAACTTCAAAAATCCCCATAGTCTACCAGGTGGTGGTGGCCTATGCCTATAATCTCAGCTCTTAGAAGACAGACAGAGGCAGATCTCTGTGAGTTCAAGGCCAGCCTAATCTACAAAGTGAGTTCCAGGACAGCCACAGTGGTTACACAGAGAAACCAAGTCCCCATAGTCTGTAACAGTTTCAAACTTCTTCAAAGTCCAAAGTCTCTTCTGAGATACATGACAATCTCTTTTTTTGTTTGTTTGTTTTTCTTTATTAAGAAATTTTCTACTCACTCTACATACCACCCACAGATCCCACCTCCTCCCTCCTCCAAACCTCAGCCCTTCCTCCCAAGCCACCCCACATCCCCACATCCCCCAAATCAAAGTCTCCCATGGGGAGTCAGCAGAGTCCAGCATACTGAGCCTAGGCATGCCCAAGACCCTCCCCACTGTACCAAGGCTGCTCAAGGCATCACACCACAGGCACCAGGCTCCCCCAAGACTGCCCATGCACCAGGGACAGATCATGATCCCCCTGTCTGGGTGCTTCCCAAACAGTTCGAGCCAAACAACCATCTTCCATATCCAGATGGCTTAGTCCAGTCCCATGGGGGCTCCCCGGCACTAGTCTACAGTTCATGGGCTTCCACTAGTGTGGCTGGTCATCTCTACACATCTTTGCATCATGATCTTGACGTCCTATGCCTGCAGAATCCCTCCTCTCTCTCATCAATTGGATTCCTGGAGCTCAGCCTGGTGCCTGGCCATGGATCTCTGCATCTGCCTCCAACAGTCACTGGACAAAGGCTCTATGATGATGGTTAGGGTATTCACTAGTCTGGTCACCAGAGTAGACCAGTCCAGGCACCCTCTAGACCACTGTCAGCACCCAAAGGTGGGATCATCATTGTGGATTCCTGAGAACCTCCCTGTCACCCTGCCTCTTCCTATTCCCATGATGTTCTCATCTATCATGGTGTCTTCCTCCCTGCCCTCCCACTCTGTTCCTGTTCCAGTTTGACCCTAACATGTCCCTATGTTCTCATGCTCCACTCCTCGCCCTCCACCACCCCCCACTCCCATTCCACTCATGTAGATCTCATCCACTTCTCCTTTGCTGAGCTATCCCTAAGTCCCTCATAGAATCTTTCCCTGTTGGCTAGCCTCTCTGGAGCTGTGGGCAATCTGGCCATCCTTTCCCTCACATCTAGTATCCACTTATGAGTGAGTACATACTATGTTTCTCTTTCTGAGTCTGGGTTACCTCGCTCAGGATGATATTTTCTAGTTCTATCCATTTGCCTGCAAATTTCATGATATCATTGTTTTTTACTGCTGAGTAGTACTCCATTTATATTTGTGCCATATCTTTATCCATTCTTCAGTTGAGGGGCATCTAGGTTGTTTCTAGGTTCTTGCTATTATGAATAATGCTGCTATGAACATAGTTGAGCATGTGTCCTTGTGGTAAGATTGAGCATTCCTTGGATATATGCCCAAGAGTAGTATAGCTGGGTCTTGAGAAAGACTTATTCTCAATTTTCTGAGAAACTGCCATACTGATTTCCAGAGTGGCTGTAGAAGTTTGCATTCCCACCAATAGTGGAGGAGTGTTCCCATTGCTCCACAGCCTCTCTAACATAAGCTGGCATGATAATCTCTTAACAGTAACACCCCTGCAAAAATCAAAATAAAAAAGCAGACCATGTATTTCCAACATATAATGGCACAGGATATACATTACCATGCAGGGAAGGGAGCATAGCAAGGAAATACTGGACAAAAGCAAGACCAAAAACCATCTGGGCAAACTTGACACTGCAGCTCCATGTCCAATGTCAAAATGTTCTTCAGATCTCCAACTCTATTCAGCTTTGTTGACTGCAACATACTTCTTTCTTTTGGGCTGGTTTCACTTCTTATTAGCAGCTCTCCTCAGCAGGTATCCCATGACTCTGGCATCTCTAACATCTTGGGTTCTCCAAGGCAATCTAGGCTTCAACTTCGTAGCTTCATACAATGGCCTCTCTACTAGGCCTCCATTCAGGGACCCCCTTGACACATGCCTGGTCTCAGACTCTTTCTTTAGGTGTCGAGGCTATTACATAACTAATTTCTTCTATCCTTAACTCTAAAGCCAGAACCATGTGGCCTAAGATGCCAATTCCACTGCTTACTGGGGCTGGAACAAGGCCCCCTCATTCAATTACATCTTCACCAGCTTTCTGTCTTTCACTGACTAAGCTTGGCTGTCCCGAAAATTGCTCTGTAGACCAGGCTGGCCTCAAACTCAGAGATCTGCCATCCTCTGCCTTCCCAGTACTAGGATTAAAGGTGTGCCCCACCAAACCTGGCTCTAGGCTTTTATTTAGTTCCTTTTCATAAGTTGGAAATTTAGCTGGGTGGGATCTTGCTCTGAGGTCACCACTTCCTTTATTCCATTTCTTAATCCATTTATCTTTTTAAACACAGAATTTAGCTCTATTTCACTTCTTGGTACTCCTTTTTACCTCAAAACTTTCATTTTGTAATTTACCCTGCTCAGCTTGATCCTTTTCATTATAAATCTTTATTAGAGGTACCACAAATGTTCACACAACAAAGTCTATACTGGGCTGTCTGGAGTTTTCTTCTGTCAACAGAATTAATCGAAAACTCTTCATTTTAGCCTTAGGCAAACTCTTTGGACAAGGGCAAAAGGCAATCACTTTCTTCACCACAATATCACAAGAATAATCTCAAGGCAACATACTAAAATTCTTCTCCAAAACCTCTTAAGTGAGCTCTTAATAGTTCAAATAACTCTTAGCACTACTGTCTTCAATGCTCCTACAAGTATGGCCCATTAAGCAGTGCTTAAAGCATTCCACTGCTTTCATAACTCAAAGTACCAAAGTCTAAATTCATCCAAACAAACACATGGTCAGACCTATCACAGCAATACCCATCTCTGGCACCAACTTCTGTCTTAGGGTTTTTATTGCTGTGAAGAGACTCCATGATGATAGCAATTCATGAGGGAAATAATTGGGGTAGCTCATTTATAGTTTCAGAGGTTCAGTCCATTATTATCATGGCAGGGAGCATGGCAGCACACAGGCAAGCATTGTGTTAGCTATAGCTAGATCTTGGCTTGACTGGAACAGGCAATAGTCACACTGTGGAAACTTGAACAAAAAAGACCTTAAAGCTCACTCCAACAGTGACACACTTCCTCCAACAAGGCCACAGCTCCTAATGGTGCCACTTGATGGCCATTTTCTTTTAAACCATCCCAAGGGGCTAGGACTCAGAATTTTGAAGCTCAGTTATTAGACATGTTTAAATACTTTTTTTTTCTTAAAATGACTTTGGAAAATTCTAAATGATAGAATTCCAGCTACATGACCACTCATGTGCTGTCCAGTAGCCAAGCAAGTGGCTTAGTCATTCCAGGGCTTTACATCCTATGTAACCTGTGCACTGTGTGATCACGTAATCAATGCACATAGGTGGCATAGCTACATAAACCCATATGCACATGTGCTGGGGGAACATATAAAAAGCTGGTTCCATCTTATCCCTTCTCTCTCTTTCTGCTCAACTATTTCCCATAGGCCTAAGCACCCTCTTCTGTCTCCTTCCTTTAATAAATTCTTACAGTGAGTTTTTATGTACCTCGTGGCTTTTCTTGCATGGTAAACAGTGCCGCTTAATGAATAACACAGAGCCACATAATAACTAACACCAAAAGCATAAAGTTCACATGACATTTCCTCATGCTCTTGCTAACAATGTGGAGAATGTATGGAAATCCCTATGTACATCCCCAAAGCACAGAATCACCATCTATGAGATAGGTACATCTTGTCCAACTTCTTATGGTAAGTAATTTAAATGGTCAAAATCATATTTCACTATTGGAATTCATTATTTATTAAATTATCTAATCACTCTATAATCATTTTTACAAACTGTTCTTATTATTGTTTGTATTTTAATTACATTTTACCCCTTTTTTTTCCTCTCTCCAAATCCTCATATATACACATTCCTGCTTCTCTTCAACTTCATGTCTCCTTTTTTCATCATTTATTGTAGCATGCATGTATGTATTTGCATATACATATAAATAAATCCCTAAATATAACCTTTTGGGTTCACATTACATTACATACTGTTACACGTATGTAGGTTTTGAGGAATGACCATTTGGTACTGGACAACTAATGGATATTTCTTCCCTGGGGAAGATCATCTCTCCTGCTCCCCACTTTACTCAGTTCCCTGTACTTTCTGTGTAGGGTTGAGGCCTCCTGAGGTTTTCCCCACCCACTTTGGTATGTTCACTGGTTTCCTGCTAGTTCATCTCACATCTGAGTGGTCATGTTGGTGAGATTTTTATGGGAATAGTTTCTGATATTACTAGACAACACAATTTCACAGAAAAACTCCCTAATCATCTTGCTCTTAAAGTCTTTTCACACCCTCTTTGAAAATGCTCCCTGAGCTTTAGGTGTAGGAGTGTTTTGTAGATGTATACACTGGGGCTAGGCTCCACAGCTCTGCACTGAGGTTGGTTGTGGTTTTCTTTAGTGGTCTCTATCTGTTGCAAAAAGAACATTCCTTGATGAGGGTGTGAAGATGACACTTCTCTGTAGGTTTAAGGACAAATGATTATAGGTTGTTGGTAGGGATTATGCTGGTTTAGTAAATTAGTGGTTGTAGATTATCCTCCAATAACCAAATAGTTAGCTAGGTTTATAGTGCCAGGCATGGTGTCCCTTTTGTTGAGCTGGTCTTTCTAAGTCCAATTAGAAAGCTATTGGTTATTGCCAAAATATGCATACCACTACTGCACTTATGGTGTCATGCTGGTCTTGATGTGGTTGATACATGTCATAGCTGGGTAGGAATACTGGTTGTAGTTTGAACTTTCCTGCCTGGCCCACAGTCAGGACAAATCTCTCTCACCTGCCAGGCCCATAGATGCTCAGACCCAATCAAGTAAGCACACAGAGACTTATATTACTTATAAACTGTATGGCCGTGGCAGGCTTCTTGTTATCTACTTCTTTTATCTTAAATTAACCCATTTCTATTAATCTATACTTTGCCACGTGGCTCGTGGCTTACCAGTACTTACAACTTGTTATGGCAGCGGCTGGCCATATCTCTCTGCCTTCACCTTCCATTTCCCAGAATTCTCCTCTCTCCTTGTCCCGCCTATACTTCCCGCCTGGCTACTGGCCAATCAGCATTTTATTTATACAGATCAATATCCACACCAACTGGTTGTCTATTTCACTTAGAAGCTTGTATGATGCCTTTTGGTACTATGAAAGAAAGTTAATCCTCATGGAGGAGGTGATCAGGTAAGTTCCAACTCAGGGGTGTCTGGCACCTATTTCTGAAGTGCATGGTGTCTTCAACAAGAGGAATTTACTTTCCACCTCTGGGAGAGGGCAGCTAATCAAGGAAAATAGGCTGTGTGTTTGTGGAGTTTCTTATATAGCCCTGGCCACAACTCAGAAGATGGCCTCTTGTGTCTGGTACTGGGATTTTTGTTAGATCGGCTTTGGCTCTTGAAGGAATACCGTCATCCCAGATGATGAAAGTTAATTAAAACTATATATGTATGTCTATACACTGAATTATGTGCCTTACAGGTTTTTTCAGATAAATAGTTAACAGTGTGATTTCTTTTTTTCTTTTTTCTTTCTTTCTTTCTTTCTTTCTTTCTTTCTTTCTTTCTTTCTTTCTTTTTTTTTTTGTCTTCCACATTGTTATTCTACCTAATTAAAAGTATACTTCACAGACTTGCTTACATCTTAGTCTTCTGGAGACATTTTCTCTATTAGAGTTTCTTTCTTCAGATGACTGCAGCTTACATCAAACTTACATAAAACTAGCCAGCACAGTTCCAAAACTCCCTCTCAAGTGCATACAACAATATCTCACAACTTCTCACTAGGCCTAACCACCTAAAGCTTCTGTCTTGCTGTAGTACTGTCACCATGGAAATCAGACATTAACACATAAATCCCGTGGGAAACATTCAACACCCAGATGATACCATAATCATATTCCTTTCTAAAAACACAAGTCCTTCTGGAAATAACAGTTGTTCTTGCTGAGTCCACACTCATGTTCCCCAAACTCAATGGTGCAGAGCCAAATCTGTACACACTGTTTCTTAACATGCATGCTTTAGACTACTATCAGATTCCGTTCAGATTCATCACCACATACCTCTCCATTTTTGTGTGTCTTTGAGCAAATCCCAATTAGTCACTTCACAAATTTAAGATGTCTGATGTAATAAGAACTGAGTGAAAGATGAAGACTTTCTTAGTTTCTATTTTAAAAAATTAGGTAAATCTGCTCTATTTTTAAAAAATCAGGTATATCTACTGGATATGGTAATACATGCCCTTAATCTCTGCAGTCAGAGAGTCATAGGCAGATGGACCTCTGTGACTTTAAGGAGAACTTGGTCTGCATAGTGAGTTCCAGGCCTTTCAGAGCTACATAGTGAGACCTTGCCTCAGAAAAACAAATAACAAAAATTTATGTAAATCCATATCCCATTAATAAGTGGCACACACTCTTTCACATCTGAAGAAGTTTGTTCATTAACAACCACAAGCAGTAGGAAAAAAATGACATCAATGCTGTCTTCAGCCTGGACAAGGATGGTCTATGAACTGTCAAGCTTCCAGGATAAATATACAGATGAATATTACCATAAACATACTGTTTGTATGATAAGGGCTTAGCAAATCCTAAGATAATTACATATCTTCCAGATCATATTATTCCATACATCTTCAAGTGAAAATTATGTTTATAATAAAATTAGAAAGTAAATGTTTAAAAAATAAATCAATACCCCTGCCTTATAAAGCCAAACAATATAAATATTGTTCATTAGAAAAAGTCATGAATATGTGAAAAGCTGATGGAAGCTTGAGAACCTCAAATGTGTCCAGACAGTCAGGCAAAAGGCCACCAATAAAGACTAACCATAGGAAAAGCAGCATTGGTCATGTAGTATAGGGTTGGATTTTAGAGGCAGGGCAGTTTTGATTCTAAATTTTCTCTTTGTCTTCAAAAGCTCTTCGTTATTATTCTTGTTCCAAAAATAAAATCTGTTATCTCAGGCAACATTTTCATCCGCAGCCCCAATTCTTTTGCAAGTCCAACATATTCCCTGTATTGCTCCACATCTGTAACAGTTAACTTCAATGCCTCAGCCTCTGAGGACATATGGAACACATTGCAATGCACCAACCATAGCAATAGCCTGCAGAACCAGCTACTTGGCAGCAGATCAGCAAGTGACCTTTCCAACAGACACTATCTGAACAGCAGCTTGGCCACACAGACAAGAATAAACCTCTTCCAGAGCTAGCCTCATATGGGAGATGGAAATTCCACACCCATTCAGCAGCATCAGATTTATTAAGAGAAAGACCATTCACAGCAAGGGGAGTGGAAACACAGCAGATCTTCCCACTGTGGAGGTTGTGTGTACTGCGTGTACATGTAGCTTGACTGGGGAGGACGCCACTACATCCTTGTGGTTCTGTCTCCCGTCTCCAATCAAAAATTAGACTTGGGATGTGTTCTGTGCCTTTTCTGGGGAGACATGAACAATTACTCACCACAAACGTGGGGCCACCCAACAGACTAAAGAAATAATTCAAACTTAGTGAACAAATGAGCTCACTAGAGTGGCTTACAGGACCATGAATGAGGGATTATTTACAGGAACATGGGTGACTCAAAGCTGTGCCCTTCAGGTGACCACAGATCTAATCCAATTGAGGATAATGTTTCACCATCTCAACAGTACTCTCTGTCAGTTTGACACCGTAGAAGCCAACCTACAATAAAATCTCAAGTCTGCAATATCCTGCCCCCCCATTATGTAATTTTCACCCTCTGCTTTTGGGCATGGTTTGGTATATATTATACCAGATTTGATCTTCATTAAAAACTAATCCACTGCTTATCTGTTGGTGTCTTTGGGTAGAATTTTATTTCAATATTATCATGAGCTGTAAGGTTTAAAGAAGTTGTAGATCAATGACATTTAAATATTTTGTACTACACAATTTGTTTTCTCCTTAAATACAGAATTTCCAATAATCCCAAAATAGAACAAAAAAAAAAAAATAGTTTCTCCAGATAATATGGTTCATGGAAACAGAGCTACAACTCTCTCTTCTCAGTGTAACTGGAGGTCACTATATGCACTGTGGAGGTTTAAAAAGTACTAATCTTTGGAGATTTTTTGTCAGTATGCTTGCATCATAAGAATAAAAAGGCCAGTTCTTAGGGGGAAACAGGACTTGGGGAGTTTGGTCAGAGAGTATCCAGGCATGGTTACAAAGAAGTAAGAAAATCTGGTCACTGCTGTACAGAATATTGAATCTGGAGAATGTACTGTATATTTTGAGTATTCACTGTGGTTTTGTTTTGATCTTGCATAGCTCTTATTCAACTAAACACAACTGTTGTGAGACTGTGCCGGACATAGCCACATCATGCCCAGAAGAGGGCACTTTGCAGCTCCCTTCCACCCTCTGCTTTTTATATACTTTCACCTCTCATCCACAGTGTCCTGTGCCTTGATGATAGTAGGGTTAATACAGGTGTCCTGTTTAGTCCTAAATAGGGCTGAGCACCCAATCTCTTATTCCCAGCACTTTGAGTGGTTAAGTATCTCTCCATTGGCTGCCCATCGTAAAAGAAGCTGTTCTGTCTGAGATCAGGAGATGCCTAGGTTTATGAGTACACGTGTGATTATTTAGAAGACAGTCTGACAGCAAGTACAGGGTATTTTATGCTGTGTTCAGTTGATATCCCTGGGAGGCCTGCTCTCTTCTGAAGGGAAATGAAGGAGGAATAGATCTGGGAGAGAGGGGAGGTAGGGGGCAGGCTGGGAGGAGTGGAAACTATGATTGGGATGTAATATAGGAGAGGAGAATACTTTTCTAAAAAACCAGAATATGGAACCCCATACAACTGCATAGCTTTTAAAAGTTTTATTAGTTAAGATTATTTTATTAATTTTTATATAAGTGTATGCCTGTGCCTGGTTGTCTCTATGTGTACCACATTCATGCAGCTACCACTTGAAGGCAAAAGAGGGTGTGGGATCCCCTGGGACTGGAGTTACAGGCAGTTGTGAGGTGCCTGATGTAGGTGCTTAAAATTGATCCTAGGTCCTCTGTAGCAATAACCAACAAGTGCTTTTAACAGTGCAGTCATCTCTCTAGTCCCCAAAATAAAAATTTTAAAGTTCAGTTTTTGGTGGAGATCAAAGCAATGGTGAAAGACTCCTCTGTCTATCCGCATATATAGTCCATAACTATGACAGAAAAATCCCTCCCAGATGAGGGTTGCCTTGTGTTTTTATACTTCCTACTTATAAAAAAGGAACTTAAGGGCTGGAGAAATGGCGCAGTGGTTAAGATCACTGACTGCTTTTCCATAGGTCCTGAGTTCAATTCCCAGCAACCACAAGGTGGCTCACAACTATCTGTAATGAGATTTTATGCCATCTTCTGGCCTGCAGGGACACATGCAGGCAGGACACTGTATATATAATAAATAAATAAATCTTTTTTAAAAAAGGAACTTAACCTCTATAAGAAACTTTGTGTTCATAAATCTTCAGAGCTCCCCTATATGGATTAAATTGGGGAGCATAAGAAAATAACTGCAGCACTTGGTAGCCTAGATCCCCACTGAGAACACACTCTGCTCCTCACCAAGGTCAGTCTTTTCAATCAGTCTATAATGTGTTGAGAAGAAGTTCAGAATAAAGAGCCAAGCATACCTTACAGCCTGGAGCATCATAATGAACACATGCACAGAGTTCTCTGGAAAACACTGGGGCCAAATTATGGCTTACACTTACTTCTATTATACAAAAGGACACAGTGGATAGGGTCTACATGAGCATATCTTATATCCAAAAGAATCAAGTGGATTTTCCAAGCAGTAAAAAAGCCAAGCAATAATAGAGAGGCAAGCAAGTCCTTCATGGCTCAGTGCAGCCATAGCTATGGTGTCTGGAGACTGCATGGGTCTTGTCTGATCATGTGTCAAAGTGAGCAACAGTGTTGCTTTCATGTTAACTGATAAGTGAAGAAAGAGTTGGAGCAATAAAGTCATTTTTACATCAGGGTGTGCACTCTCCAGAGAATATGACTTACACCTTTCTGTCACAGAATAATTAGAACCTAGCTTTATCAGATAACCCTAATTTCAATTTTCACCTTTTTGTCATAGAATAATTAGAACCTAGCTTTATTAGATAACCCTAATTTCAGTTAGAAATACAAGTTGCAACTCAAGTACCCAGCCCACAATTAAGGGCTATTTATGAACACAGCAAATATTGGTAAGATACTTGCAGCTCGTGTTTACCTTACTAAGAACCAGGCATGTCTCTAAGTACATTAGAGCACTGTTTCAGGGAATATTATTATATCCATGTGATAAAGTCACTACCGCCATTCTCATCTGACAATCAGGAAACCAAAATTTTGAGAAGTGAAGTAATTTACCAAAGTCTGTAAATGCTTAGCAGTGGAATTAGCCTTTGGAGACAAGAACTAAAATTGTAGTGAGTTGATGGCATTGAATAATAAAGTCAGTGTCCAAAGTCAAGGGAAAGTATGTGTGTAGAAAACTGAGAGATCATAATGCCCATAAATAGAAGGGAAAATTTAGGGAAATGAGAATTCATACTGAAAAGATGAAAATAGATGGTCAGAAAATTGAGAGAGGGAAGCCAGTAACTCAATAAGAATTTGCTTTTCAAATTTTTTACACTAAACTTCCTTATATAGGCAATTGAGGATCATGATACACATAATTGGATAAACAATGATAGATGTGTAGTGAGAAAGATGATAGATCAAATATCCCAGTTTGTCCATTTAAATAAAAAGCAATTTTGAGTTTTGAATTTAAGTATGAACATGTGTTCTTGTTCTAGAAGTGGTCTGTTGCATTTGTCTTTCAGATTGTGATTGTGTGTCTTTTGGAGTTGAATGTCTAGAAGATATGGAGCCTGGGCATGTGCTTAGTGGTGGAACATTTTCTTAGCATGCTTGAAGTACTAGATTCAACCCAGCTAGCATGCACAAAGAAGACATAGAGGGATTAGAAAATACACAGCCATAAAAATGCATCATTAGAATTTTAAATATATGAAAAAAAATAATACATTGGATGAATATCATAAATAGACAAAATTTAAATGGAAAAATTTAAGGACCTTAGATATTATCTATTATGATACAAATTTCTTTTCTATTTTTTCTCTGTCTTTAATAAAAAAGATAATCCAACTGGTTCAACTGTCCACATCACATCCTATGTTGGATTTCCACCAGAGGTGGTAAAAGTTCTGTGTAAATATGAAATACTTTTTTTTCTGTTGATGCTTCTTTATCATTCTAGTCTACTTATAATTTCACATGGTTATATGTATATTAGTGCAAGCCTGTGATGTACTTTGTGCATATCCTCTCTGGTGTAATTGTCTAATGCTGTGGATATCACTCTGTATAAATAAAATACTATTTGGCCAATAGCCAGGCAGAAAGTATAGGCGGGAAAAGAGAGAAGAGAATTCTGGGAAATAAAGGCTGAGGCGGAGATTCTGCCAGCCATGACCATGACAAGGAAGATGTAAGGTAATGGTAAGCATGAGCCACGTGGCAAAGTATAGATTAATAGAAATGGGTTAATTTAAGATAGAAAAGTAGATAACAAGAAGCCTGCCATGGCCATACAGTTTCTAAACAATGTAAGTTTCTGTGTGTTTACTTGGTTGGGTCTGAGCATCTATGGGCCTGACAGGTGAGAGAGATTTGTCCTGACTGTGGGCCAGGCAGGAAAACTCTAGCTACAGTCTAAGTCACTGAGAATCTTTAAAGTTACTTGGTAATTTCAAGTGTCTTCCATACCATCATATTTCATATAAGGGCAATCATCTGTTCAGGAGCCTAAGCCCACAGCTGAGGAGTATATGGTGCCTTCCTGAAAAGAGATACAACCTGATGTAGCTCACAGACTTCTTTAGCCATTATTTTTCCCCCAGGCCTTAAATAGTCTTTACCTGCTTTGAGACAAAAATGATTCCCAATCAGTGAAAAATGACAGTGCATCTGAAATCTTTGCTTAGAACTTTAGGATCACTGTTATCCTTCCTTGTTTATAGACTTTTCCCCCCTAGAAGGTAGTTAAGTTCTAAAAAGTGAAGAGAATATTTTATTACTTTGTTACTTACTGTATAGCCTAGCCAGGAATACAAAACACAGTAGGGGCTCAAAATAGTTTTTATATTTTGCTTCAACATGACTTAGTCTATTTAAAGAGTAGATTTTAGATAAGTATTCAGTAAGAGGAAAAGACTATTTCCAATAGTGACTGTGGCAGTTCTACATCATTTCCATCCTTCCGTGTTGATACATTGCATTAACAGACCTAAAGAGTTAATTACGATGTGATAGACTTGTTCTGTAACATACAGTCACTCAACTCCTTCATTAAAATGTTACCAGAGTTCATGATAACTGAAGACCTTTAATGAGCTCAGAAAACCAGGAGGCTTGTTTTCACAAGGTTCATTGTCTTCTGATCAATTATCTCATGGTTCCAATCTTGCCTTTTGGAAAATTAGTAACTATATACATTACATTCCTGGCTTCTAGGCCATATCTCAGCAGCAGCAGCAGTCTTATTCTGCCAGAAGATCACCTGCCAAGAATCAATGTGTAGTATGAACCTTTCCCAAAAAGCAGACTTACAAGTCATGAATACTGCGTATCTAAGGGAAGCCATTATTCATTTTAGCAGAGTCATGGCATGACTTGGTTTATATCTTTAAAGGCATCAACCTGCGAGGAATGAATCCTAAGAGAAAAAGAACGCAAATGAAAGGCCAGATAATAGACTACAAAAATAATTCTTATGATGGAAAGAAGGGACTGTAAAACTGTAGGAATGCAGACAGACTTATCACATATTTGAATAAGAGAATTGCCTATCTCTAATGAAGGCTAAAGAAGGAAGAATGATTTATACCCCAGAGATGTCACTAGTTCTCTTCATGTCTGACCCATCTTACATAACATCCTCTTATTTAGAAGAGCCAGTGGGGAATCCTTGTTATTTTTCATTCTTGGATCACTCATGACTTTTATTAGTAATTTTCATACAATTAAGTGTATCTATTAACTTCCACACATAAGGAAAATATTTATGTATGCTTATGAGACATCTATGCTCTGTATAAAGGAAATAGAACATCCATTCACTCACCTGCCTCTCTGTATAAACATACTGCCTACCAGCTCTGTCTCATTGGTAGCTAAAAGAGACTTAAAACCTGGGAGAGTATCTATGGGTCTCTTCCAAGGAGTGTTTATAGGGGTTAACTGCTTTGCCCAAGTGCCAAATTAATGACACAATAAAAACATAAAGTGTTGTCTTGAGGGATCCTTCCACAGTGCATGAAGCAAAAATCATGAAGTATCAGTAATCATGATGTTAGGATTTTAGGAAATGGGGAAGTTTAATAATACTACTTCAACAGAAAGAAAGAAATTTACTGTCTGTTCACTGATTTTAAATTATCAACTTGCACTCAAGATGGCGGTACTTTGTTTTCTTTTTGTGTTCACTTTTGTTTTTCTAGTCTCCTCATTCAAGGAGGGCTAAAACATGCCTAGCATCTTATCTGTCTTTACTCGGTGCTTCAGGTCTGCTGTATAACACTCTTAGCTTAATAATTTCTCTGAATTATCTTGAGACTTCCACAGATGCTATATTATGCTACCTTTACTGTGAGCCAGTGCACAGCCACAGGACTGGGAAATTTCTGGGGAGTTTTTAGTGGTCTTCATGGAGCCAGTATAACATCCAAGGAGGTGTAGGGTGTTGATGAACCTGACAGCATCCCCATCAGGCCAGTTTAAATTCACTTTTGTCTCTCACCCTGTCAGCAATCAGGATAACATGGTCCCCCTGCCACCTTCCAGCAAGTGAAGAAGGTAATTTCTGGGCCAAGTGATGACGGGAAAACCACAAGACAGTTGTCAAAGTCAGTGAAGAATTAAGATCTTGACCATTGATCCAGAGGTCCTCAATGCTCCCTGGAGTTCTACCTAAATCAGGGAATGAAATAAAAGAAATACCCTGCCAACATAATAGCTGTCAAAACGTCAAAATAACTCTCTGAGTGTCATAGGGTGGGGTAGGCTGGGAATTCTCTTTGATAGAGTTCAGATATGACTATAAGGCACTAAATGTCTCCCACAAACACTAAAGTCAATACCATGTTTAAGGCAAAACTGTAAATGCTTTTGTTGCAAAGTAGGATTATCCAGATGTGGTCTATAGAATGAATCACATCTAATATCATAAGCCAGGGTCATCACATGATTTTGGAATTGGAAAAGAAATCAAGATGAATAGAATTTACCACTATTTGTGATCATATGCACATATTACATGTCAGAGCAAGAGTACAGTGATAGTGACACTGGGCAGCATGAGTTTAAAGTAACTCCAGAATGCTAAGATGCATGGTGAGAATGGACTGCATACATCCCTTGAAAGAGAGGCAGAGACAGAGTGCAACATTACCATGGAGAGGTGGGGGAGATGGGAGAATTAAATGGGGCACCTGTCTTGGAAATACAATATTTAGAACAAAGGAAAATAATCTTACTTTTTCTGGCTAGTTTTGGCATAAATGACAAACTTACTAATATTAAAAATTGGGAGCCCACCTTCAAGAGGTCTAATGTAGAGTATACAGAAGTCCTGGACAGGATGAACAGAAGGCAGATACATTGTAGGTACACATGCTACATATTACAAGGACTCTTTAGAACATCTAAGCAGTTAGGTCCAAGGAAAAGAAGACTGGAAGAGCCATGGCAAACATAGGGAACCTATTGTCTTAGAATGTAAATCATTATTATGTAAAATATCATAGTCTTATTGTTCAATTTTTCCATTATTTGCTTTCCTCTGAAGTTGTCCAAGCCTACAACTCAAAGAATTTCAGGTCATAATTTAAATAATAGGCAGAAGTCAACAAAAAGCACACATTCGCAAAGGGAACCTAATCAGCAAAATCTGAGGAGAATGGTAACAAGATCTTAGGACAAATGCCAAGTGCATTAGTAACAAAATGGAGAAGTGGCGGGGTGGGATGAAGGGAAGTGAGGATGCTGCGAGACTGGAAAATAAGAGCTACCTGTAAAATGAGAGAGAACTGAAGAGTCTCCCAGTAGTTTTGAGCACTACATAAAGGCATCCTCTTAGTTTTTCCAGTATCGAAGTTTAATCTCAAGGGAGGCAGAATGACAGTGGAAAGCACATGGGATGCAGATCAGGACTGGGTGAAGGTCAATTTCAAAAGGACAGTCTTTTGGAGAAGTTCATTTAGCCTTCCTCCAGGCAAGTTCCGCATGTGTCTGAAGACACAAAGGGGATATGCACATTACCTACAATAGAAAATCCACAGATCCAGGCACACTCCTTAAGGAGATTGCTTCTCTTAAGTTGATATCTCAGCCTAAATTTCCAGTCCTAGAACAGCTCAAAGCAAAAGAGCTGACAAGGCCATTCTCATCAGGTGACAGTCCTGTCAGGCTCTCGGCACACTGTGTGAAATGTCATTGCCAACAGCCTGTTTAGTGCTGGGAATTTCCTGTGCACAGTATCCTGGGTTCAGGTTTTAGTTTTTAATCCCCCTTATGATAAAGATGTATTAGTCTTACAAACTTTAGGACATGGCTGGTTTAAGGCAAGTACTTAGGTTAAAGGGAACCTATTGTTCTGCAAGAATTTCTTTTTTTAAAGATTTATTTATTTATTACGTATAGTGTTCTGCCTGCATGTATGCCTGCAGGCCAAAAAAGGGTACCCGATCTCATTATAGATGGTGTGGCCATCATGTGGTTGCTGGGAATTGAACTCAGGACCTCAGGAAGAGCAGCCAGTGCTCTTAACCTCTGAGCCATCTCTCCAGCCCCTGCAATTATTTCTTTATGAAGATACAAAGGTAGCAAAAAACTATTTCTTGGAATATGATTGCTTGTTTCTGAAAAGGGCTTAACTTTGCTCCAAAATTCTAGGGAACTTAAATAAACCTTCCCCTTGAGTTTCTGATAAGACACATAGAGAATACTGTTTTTTCTTGATCATGAAAGCCAATTGGCATATTACTTGTATGTTGTGTGTCCCACCGGTAGACCTTTCTTTTTCTCAAGACTATGGGTATTATAGGCAAACAAGCTGAAATGGTGTATGGAAATGTGATGCATGCTACTTGTGAAATACAAACAGATCTGTTAAACATGGTGCTTCTATCTTAAAGAAGAGAACACAAAGATAAATATCACACAGCTCATGAAACCAAGTGGGTAGTCTGATACACAGATACCATGGGTAGTCTATGTGCAACTTTGGAAGCATCTTTCTCTCTGAGAATCCTTAGGTCATGTTTCTGAGTAATGATTGACATCAATACACTGACCATTGGCTGTAATGAAAAAGAGCACTAACAGCAGATTAAAATTGTCAGGTCTATTAAAATAAAGCTCCTTCTTTGTGGAAAAAAGAAGTTACAGTTTGCATTTCTCTTGGAAAGATCTATGTCTTCAGGCATCAAGTATGTATCAACAAATATCTTCACAAGGGTAACAAACACATTTGTCTTATAAAACTGCCTAAGATGTACCTGCCTTCTGCTATCCTATCCAGTCAGCATAATGCCATTTTTGGGCAGACTGTTGGGCTGCCTTGAGAACAAACTCCAGGCAGGAAAACAATTAGGTAGTCTAGATGAAGATGGGTATGGGACACTGTGATTCCTTCCAACAGGAAGCATCATTTCTGCCTTTTGATAGGTATCAAGTTGGAGTGGAGGAAGAATGGAAAACAATTTAAAGCTAAGGAGATACAGAATAAGAGCTAAAATTATGATCAGTCCATGAATAATTATGATGATATATTGGCAAGGGTCATTACAATTGGATGTACTATTTAATAAAGTAATAACCCATTGCTATTGCTTGAGAGCCTCTGTCTTAACAAAAGAGTCAAGTGGGATAAAATAGAAATAAGTGCCTTTGAGTCTTCCAAAGGCCATAAAGATCTACTAACCCTTGCAATTAAGCTAGAGCAATACTTACTTTAGTTTCAAGGATTTTAATAGTTACAATCTGAAAGTCAAAGGCTAACATGAAAATTATCCCTATTACTGAATGTACATTTTTTCATGTATTCAAAGTGCCCACAGAATGACTTTGCAAATGCACTATGTTCACATAAAATAATGTCAGGTCTAAATTCTCTTTACCACCAGTTACTCTTAAGTCTCATGTGACCTCTGGCCATAGTGGCATTGTGATTTATCTAATAGTAGTATCTTTTACAGAGTCAACATCTTACAATTTCTCCAACATCTAAGCTATTTCCTGACAATCAAAATATAGTTAACCATGAATTTGCTACTTATCTAGCTGTGAAAGATTGGAATGGTACATAGTAACTATTGAGACAGCATATAGAATGTACTGTGTGGCTTAAAGGTTTGTCCTTTCTAAGATTCATATGGAAATTTAATTGTCATTGTGATAATGTTGATAGGAAATTGGATCATAAGGGTTCTCCACTCACAGCTGGGCTTGGTGGCAAGGTCAAATGATATTTGGCCTCTTCTTGGCCTCTCTGGACCTCTTTACTAACCATGTGATGCTGTATCAGGAAATCCATTTCCAACTCAGTGATCTCAACATTGGGCTCTGTGGTGCCCATAGCTGTGAACCATTAAAGTTGTATTGTTTGTGAATTACCTAGTATTGAACTGCAAACCACACATATTTACTAAATAATTTTAGTGAAACATCTATCCACTCTTATTCAAGAAAACATACAATAGCTTTCGTCAAAATTTCAAGTGGGTCAAGTGAATCTGCAGTCTCTGGGTCATCCAACCTCTGGGTCCTGGCTCTCCAAGCAGTGTTTGGGTGGGCTCACTCTCATGGCATGGGTCTAAGGCTGGGACAGTAATTCGTTGGCAACTCCCACAATCTCTGTGTCACCCTTACCCCAGCACATAGGCAGGACAGACTGTAGGTCGAAGGTTATGTGGTTGGGTTAGTGTCCCAAACCGTCTACTGAAAGTCTTGCCTGGTCACAGGAGATGGCCTGTTCAGACTACACATTGTATACCCTCTTGCTTAGAGTCTGAGCTGGGGTCATCCTTGTAGATTCCTGGGAGTTTCCCTTGCTCCAGGTTTGGGCCTCACCCATGCTTCTCCCTGTCTAGTCATCTATTTCAGTACTCTCCCCCTCCATCCCTTCTCCACCTGCTTCCTCATGTTCACATCCCCCCCCACCCCAGGCCAACCACAAAATCTCCTATATTTCCCTGTCCCAGGGAGAGCTGAGCTTCCCCCCTTGAGCCCTCCTTGTTACCTAGCCTCTCTGAGTCTGTGGATCATAGCAAGATTGTCCTTTCCTCTATAGTTAATATCCACTTATGAGTGAGTATGTGCCACATTTGTCTCTTTGGATCTGAGTTATCTCACTCAGGATAATTTTTTCTAGTTCTATCCATTTGCCTTCAAATTTCCTAATGTCATTGTTTTTAACAGCTAAGCAATACTGTATTGTGAACATGTACCACAATTTCGTTATCCATTCTTCTGTTGAGAGGCATCTAGGTTGTTTCCAGGTTACAGGTATTACAAATAAAGCTGTTATGAACATAGTTGAGCAAGTGTCCTTGTGGTATGATTGCACATCCTTTGAGTATATGCCCAAGAGTGGTATAGCTGAGTTTTGAGGTAAATTTATTCCCAATTTTCTGAGAGACTACCATATTGATTTCCTAAGTGGCTGTACAAGTTTGCACTTCCACCAGCAGTGGAGGAGTGTTCCTTTGCTCCACATCCTCTCCAAAATGAGCTGTCACTTGTGCTTTTTAATCTTAGCCATTCTGACAGGTGTAAAATGGAATTTTAGAATCATTTTGATTGGCATTTTCCTAATGGCTAATGATGTTTAGCATTTCTTTATTTCTTAGCCATTGAGATTCTTCTGTTGAAAAACCTGTGTTTAGATCTACACCCCATTTTTTAATTGGATTATAGAACTAAACATGACTGAAGAAAAAAAAGTTAATGTAAGGATGCCTAACAATATTCTGCTATACTCATAGATTGGTATCTAGCCCAATTTTCATCAGAGAGCCTTCATCCAGCAACTGATGGAAACAGATGCAGGGACCCACAGCCAAACATTTGGCTGAGTTTAGCAAATCCTACTGAAGAGAAGGAGGAAGGATTGTAGGAGCTAGAGGTGTCAAGGATATCACAAGAAAACTCACAGAATCAACTAACCTGGCCTCATAGGAGCTCACTGAGTCTGAACTAACAACCAGGGAGCCTTCATGGGACTGACCTAGGCCCTCTGCATATATGAGACAGTTATATAGTTCGGTCTTCTGTGGTACTCTTAACTGTGTTAATGTCCATGGGAAGCCTGCCCTTTTCTAAATAGAAGTGGAGAATAGGATGGGTGACATAGGGGAGATGGGAGGAGGGACTGAGAGGAGAGGAGGAAGGGGAAGCTGTGGGCAGGATGTTAAATAAATATATACAAATAAAGGTATAAAATTTACTCCTCCCTGAAAAAAATGATTCTGGTTTGTAGTTAGAGTTTTCCTGCCTGGCTCACAGTCAGGACAAATCTCTCTCACCTGCCAGGCCCATAGACACTCAGAACCAACCAAGTAAACACACAGAAACTTACATTGTTTAGAAACTGTTATGGCTATGGCAGGCTTCTTGTTATCTACTTCTTCTATCTTAAATTAACCCATTTCTATTATTCTATACTTTGCTACATGGCTCGTGGCTTACCATTACCTTACATCTTCCTTGTCATGGCAGTGGCTGGCCGCATCTCTCTGCCCCAGCCTTCCACCTCCCAGAATTCTCTTGTCTCTTTTCCCGCCTATACTTCCTGCCTGGCCACTGGCCAAACAGCATTTTATTTATACAGAGTGATATCCACAGCACTGGTTACCAGTTGTTCTTTGTTTTCCCTCAAGGTAGGCTGGTACACTGAGCTTTTGAACATTGGTAACTAACATTTTGCCTGTGCTGCTCTGAGTATGTAACATTCACAAGGAATGCCTCTAAATGGCAGATTTTCCACTTTTCAATGGGCCTAAAGATGCCTTCACAAGAGAACCTTAAACATATCTTGTTCCTCTCTTACATTCTGTGGATTTTCTCTTTTTGATTTCTTCTTTTTTAATTAAAATCAATATTGCCAAGGCCTTCTTTGAGAATGACTCTTTGTGACAAGGACAGATGAGTCAATAGCACATGATAAGTGCACTCAAGTGAATGGCTGTCTAATTCTGGGTTCTTCATTTATATCAAGGTAATGCTGGTAACAATGTTTGGTGTAGGCTTCCATGTAGCAAAAAGTCAGTGAAGCTAAGTTTGCTTCCAGAATCTTGGACCACTTTGTCCTAACACACTAAATCTTTTGTAAGTATACCAAAATTGACAAATTCAACCTGGTGTTTAATATAACTTACCTGTGGTGATATTTTTTTGGTGCTGAAATGTGATTTTATTTCTATGTTAAAAAATAAAGTTGCCTGGATATTAGAGGTAAAAGTGAGCCATTAAGCAGAAGTCCAGCGGTGGTAGCACATGCCCTTAATCTGATCACATGGCAGGCAGAGTCTCTGAGTGGTCAAGGACACAGCCAAGCATGATGACCCAAGTCTTCAATCCCAGTACCAACTATAGAGACCAGGAGGTCTGTATAGACAGGCAGTGGTGAGGAAGTCATGTGGCTGGGCTTAGAGCCAATGAGAAGGCAGAACAGGAAAGCAATAAAAAAGACAGTCACACAGGGAGAAGCTCTCTCTCTGGGGAAAGATGGAGGTGAGTAGTAAGCTAAAGGTAGTCTTGGCTCTTCACTAGTGCTCTGATCTCTTTGGTTTTAACTCTATATTTGGCTCTGTGTTTCTTATTTAATAAGACCGTTTAGAATTTCGTCTACACTTACCCTCCCTGGTTCCCTTATAGACTACCAAGATCTCTTTCTGGTGTTAAAATATTAAAATGCATAGGCTAACATCTAGATATGAATTTTTTTGAACCAATTCCAAGTTGATAATGTTGAAATCTAATTCAAGATTCCATGTTGGGTGGAGGTCTCTGGCAGGAGGAAGCTTCAGCCCCTGTTCTGAGACATCATTTAATATCTCCATGTAGTACAGGATAATCCTTATCTGACAAGAGAGGGATTTGCATCTGTGCCTGAGGAGGTTCAGAGAAGTCGCAGCTATTCAAATGTACCCAAATCTGCCAGTTCCAAGTCCATTGTATCTAATTATTCTTTGCCAGTCCAGGCCTGTCCCCGGGTCTCCATGTCCCAATATATTGTCTTTTATTTTATGTCATAATGTCTTCTCTCAGTTAAACTCAATCACAACCATAACTCATTTATACATACTTATTTGCTGTATTTTGAATTTGCAGCCATAGACAGAATTGCTGGATCAAATGATATTTCTATTATTAGTCTTCTGAGGAACCTCCAGGCTATTGTACACAATGGCAATGCTAATTTATACTTCTATCAACTGTGCATGAGAGGTTTCCTGTTTCACATAGCCTCATCAACAACTTTGCCATTGTTTGTCTTCAGTAAGTAGCCGTTCTATTTAGAGGAAGATAACTCATAGCTTAATTCGCATTTCTCCGTTGACTGGAGAAAGGAAGTCAGTGTGAAAACTAGATGTGTATATGCTTATGTTTTATGAAGCACTATTTATAATATGAAGATACAAAAGCAATAGAAGGATTCGTCAGTGAATGAATAGATAAGGAAACTGTAGTAAATGTACAACGGGGAATTAGCCATCTTCACAAAGAATGGGGTATCGCTTGCAGTAACATAAATGTTCCCAGAATTAGCTATCTTCATGAAGCATGGGGTATTGCTTGCAGTACCACGAACAAACCTTATGTTAGATACACATACCAGTTACAGAGAGTCAAACACAGGTTGAGCCTGAAGTTGACTTGACCGAAACAAAAAGTAAAATCATGGTTATCAAAATTTGGGAAGGATGGGTACTTGGGTAACAAGTACAGAGTTATAACTAGAAGTCAGATGGAAGTAGTATGTTCTAGTATCTTGCAGCTCATAAAGGAACTGTAGTTAATTAATGTACTGTGTGCTTCCATATGGTGAGAAGGAAGTATTTTAAGTGTTCTTAAAACAAAGAAATGATAAGTATCTGATGGAGTCTATATGATAATTATGTTAGTATGTATTTTATGCATTAGTCAAAATGTCACATTATCTCATAAATGAACATATTTTATGAACATATACAATTATTGTGTATCAATTCTTAAAAATCAACTGAACCCCTGAAGTCTTAACAACTTGTGGTTCACAAATTCTCCCGTCTTTGAGGTTTTACCTTCTCAACTCACACAGAAGGAGAAGCTGGTGTCCTTCACTCTTCCAAACTCTGAGTCAGGCACTGTCTTTCTCCCTCTCCAGACTAAATGACAGTGATGTCACAGCTTAGTCTGAAAGTTCAGCATTTGAAGAATTTCCTCATCATATTGTCTAACTCTAAATAAAGTATATTTTCCAGCAAGCTATTCTTTTTTTAAAAGTTAGTGGCCAAAGAGTGTGGAAAAAATACCTTATTTGTTCCAAATCATTTCATTTCACCCTCCAAACATTTGTTTGATACCCAAATAAAATAAGGTAATTTGGCCACATACCTGGAATACCATCTGTTGTAAAAATAACACATCACAGAAATTGCACAAAACTATACTGGATGGACAAAGCTAAAATCAGCTCTTGCAAAAGTAGCTCAGTGACTGTTAAGAATTTGTACGTGGAACCACCCTGGACTGGTATATCTTTCCTTCTCACCTGGACTGGCTGGTATACACGAAGGAAAGTTAATTCACTCCCACTCCGCCCCCGCACACATAGTTCTTCTCTTTCTTTTACTGATTTGCCTATGTGAAAAGGGAAGGAAAGGGATTGACTTCAAGGTCCTAGAGGAAACTATCCATCCTCTCTTCTCCTCTGACTTAATGAGGAAACAGTATCTGAGTAATGCAGCTAGTTTGAGAAAGGCCCAGAATAGCATCATAGTACAACAGTATTAGTACTAATTTTAACACGTGATGTTTTTACACATGACTGACATTCTGAATAGTCTATCAATGTTTTCTTTACCCTAAAGGAGGAAATGGGCAAGTCAGGATGGACCTAAATCTGTCAACAGTTTGATTTATGAGGCCTATTTCTTCGTTTTTCACTCCAACCCTTAAACAAACAGGCTTAGCTTTGAGCTAAATCATTATAGTTTTATTCCTTTGAGGCTTGGGCTTTTAATCTTTAGGATATTGATTAGATCCTTGTTAGTAACCACAAATTGTGTTATTGCCAGAAACTTTTAAGATTGGATCATGAGACAGACAGCTTTGAAAATAAAGAATTTGAGTAAACTGGCAGGCAAAATCTAAGTAATGTGGACTGCCCGTTTTTCCCCAAGGGTTATCATTGGCATAATGATATTCCAACACTGGTCTGGAGTTCTCCTGTCTTTCAAGGACACTTATTCTAAATAGATTTTAGAATGGTGAGCACTCTAATACTATAGAGTGGGGCAAGAAGATTGATTTCTATCACTTGAGAATGAATCTCATGTTCTTAAATAATGTCTTCTCTCTACAAATACATCCCCATATTTTTATAAAATCACCTGGAGTCAACACTAAGCATTTGGTCTTTTCAAATATGTAATTTCATATATTAAATTCCTTTACAAAGAATGGCCTGTGAGGATTGTAATCTAGGATTCTAGCCCTTTAAATGATGAAAGCCTGTCAGATACCATGTAACAGTCTAACATATTATTCAGGCATTAGGATCAATCACAGCCCAGGGTCTAAGATTCAATATATCTTGTTGAAAGTATGCAAAAGTTTCAGAATATATTATGAAGAAGTTTGCCAATCCACCAGATGTAAATTAGTGATCCACTTGACATACTTGCATGCTGGTGAGTGGGCTCATTCCTGAGTTTGGAGACTGCACTGCTGTTTCTGAGCTAGAAGAGAGAACAAAACAGTTCCACAGAGATGTTTGCCTGTGTCTTCCACTCATGGTCTGAGATTCCTAAATGTCAAACTTCCTCACATTCTTCTTGCTCTGTGTGTCCCTCAAGAAATTTTTTTCCCAGTAAGAGGAAAGAATACTGGTAAACAAACAAACAAACAAAACTCTGGCATAAAGGTGAAGGAATAACTAGAAGTAAACCCCATAAACTCCATTTATGTCTCAATGAGAAGTGTGGAAGAACATTTTGTGTCTGGTAGTGTTGTCTATTCCAATACTGCATTACTTCTGCAGCCAGACATTGTCCTTGCTTCTAAGAGTTGGATGTATTGGGAATTCTCAGACATCTCTCACTCAAAGGCTCTGCTTTCATAACCTGAATGTAGTCACATCTCTCCCCTTCAGAGGCTCGAGCTGTTGTGTAACTGTTCTCTGCTTGCCTGGAAGGGCATTGCAGCAAGGTTGTTAATCCTTTGCCTTTATCAGAGTTGGCTGTAAAATTAGTAAGTGGTAGAAGGAAAAACAAAGTGTGAGTCCTCACCCCCTCCCAGTGACTTTTGAGAGGCACTTTTCCCCTCTGAGAACATCACCCAGCCCTGTACTCTCTGACTTTAATAACCATGCTATTTAAAATGTCATTCACCAATTATTTGGTGCTAATGAAATCACAGAAGTGAAATTCTGAAGTCCAACAGAGAACAAGCTTCTGTGTCACTGTGTGTGATAGCTTCGTTGACACCAATAACCCTATATAATGGCTGCTTGCAAATGGCGGCTTCTTTCTCCTGGCCTTTAGGAAGTTCAAAGTTGAGAAAGGATAACCCTGACAGAAGAGTTATAGGCCTTGATATTTCAAACTATTTTAAAGGAACTTCTCAAGTGGGGTTTATGAACCAAACAAATGTATTTTAAAAAGCTGAGCCAGTCACACAAAACACTCAAAAAACAAGGCACATATTATGGTACCTTCTTCACTCACAACAGAAGTGAAAAGATAAAAATATAGATAAAGCTATGAAGCTGACCCCCTTCTTGCAAAGTGAGCTATGCCCAAAGCTAAGAACAAACTAAGTTGTTACAACATAATAAGATCAAATTGCATGCTAGAGATGCATATAGACACCTTTCCCTAACTCAATCAGGAAATCAGAAAGTACCCCCTGCCCCACGCCAAATCATGGGGCTTAGGTTAAGTCAGGATATTTTTTCTCTTGGACACAAGCCGTATTGTCTGTTTAGAGACAGAGAACCAGCAGAAAGACCACAGAGTGATGGAGACACCAACTTCTGTCATTGTGGTCTTGCCTCATGGTTCAAGACAGCTAATCACCATATCCATGTTCAAGTCCAGTGGAAGGAGAATAGTGGGAAGAAAAGGGAAATTACCTTTATTTTTCAGGGGCATAGCATGAAAAGTCAACATCTGAAGTTGATTACATTCTATTATCCCAAACTTAAACACATAGCTAATTATTATATGAGTGATTCATGTATCCAATTAGTAAGAATTTCTTACTAATTCTGAAAGAAAAAAATAGAGGAAGAAAACTGAGGGAGAAAGAACCCTCTTAGTCCCAGATAGGGTTAGCCGTAACCTGCTATGATATACTTAACGTACTGGTTTCCATGTTAGTCCCTTGGATTCCCAGTTGCTTCTTACCACACATGCCAAGCAGCCCTGCATTCTTCAAATCCCTGGCCCCTGGCATGGCACTCAGAAAATGCATCCATAGCTACTATTTAATTCGTCCTGGAAACAAGTGTTCTCTCTGGCCTTGTTTTCTTGGGTGTTGCTGGCATTAACAGACAATGTCACTGTGATGGCTATTCTTGGTGTCGACTTGACTACATCGGAAATTAACTGAAACCCAAGCATCTGGGTTACCTGTGATGAGTTTTTCTTAATTAAATCATTTGAGGTGGGAAGATGCACTTTTAATCTGGGCCACACCTTCTGATCAGCCTATATAAAGGATTTGGAAGAAGCCTGTCTAAAAGATATGGAAGAAGAAAGGTCTTTGTTCTTTGCCTGCTTGCCCTCACTCTAGCTGGCAAGTCCATTTCTTCACTGGCATTAGAACCTACTTCTGTAGATGTAACCGGCTTGTTAAATAAGAAACATAGAACCGATTGCAGAGTTAAAAACCACAAGGTCAGAGCAAGAGCGGAAAACTTTACCCTTCACTGCTTCTGCTGTTCTTCCTCTCTACAAGAGACCTACTTCTGTGCATCCTGTCTATTTAAAGACTTTCTGTTCTGTTTTCTCATTGGTTGTAAACCCAGCCACATGACCTCCTCGTCACTGCCTGTTTGTACAGACCTCCAGGTCTTCTATGGTTGGTATTGAGATTAAAGGCGTGTGTCTGCCATGCTGGCTGTGTCCTTGAACACACAGAGATCCACCTAGCTCTGCCTCCCAAGTGTTGGGATTAAAGGTGTGCCCCACTACTGCTCAGCTTCTGCTCTGGCTTGCTCTGACCTCAAGGCAACTTTATTGACATACAAATAAAATCACATTTCAATACAAATAAAATATCACTATATACTTCTTCTGGATACCAGCATATATTAAGACCATCAGAGACACCCAGCCTCATAGGCTAAACAACTAATGGATTCTTGGGCTTTCCATTGGTTAGACAGCCATTGTTGGACTAGCCAGACTGCAGCCTGTAAGTCCTCTAATTAAAATCCCATATATATTCATTCTGTAAATTCTGTTCCTCCAGAGAACCCTGACTAATACAGTTGACAAACAAAATTTGACATCTTTTGAAAAATCACTGGTCTCTGAGGCTTGCTTTCTCTATTTCTACCATATTCATCCCTTCAGTTGACAGCCTGCTGATCTAGTGATTCTGGATTCACCTAGCCAGGTCCCCATTCATTTAAATTAATCAGGGCCGCCCTGATGATTTGGGTTTGATCATCACTTCTTGAAGTCTTTCTTCATGGTCTTAGCTCTTATAATCCATATTTTTATTTCAATTTCCCTAAGCTCTTGCACTAACTTGATCCCATGATTTATGTGTTGTGTGCTGTGGTACATGAGCAACGTCTGGCGATTGCCACATATATTAATACCCCCTTCTCAACAATATTGTTAGCTCCATGTGGATAATTTTCAACTATCATTATAACTTCAAGTCCAACGAATTGACTTTTTAAAGTTATTAAGTAGTGCTTATTGTATGACTATCATTGTGCAATCAAAACTAGCATTGGTTAAAAAGTAAAGACATTGGTATTTGGTTAATAAATAAGATTCAAAATATATTCCAAATATTTCAATCCAAAGGGTAAACAAAGGAAGGAGTATTAAACCTGGGCAGTAAAGAGACGGCTTCCTGGAACCTCTGAGAAGTCAGGCTATACTTCCATTTAGGTTTACACACATGTAAATAAACACTTGGAGAGTAAATTGTTTCAGTGTGATACATGAACTTGCCCTTCAGTCAGGACTGGGAATCATGGTTTCCAGTTCAAACGTCAGTTTGGATTCAACTCTGTTAGGATTTTCTCTCCTGAAACCTGTTTATCAGTCATTTTTCATCAAGACTTGGAAAGATTGCAAATGAATTAATGAATATGTACACTAATTAAACACTAGGATATTAAGATTCATAAAATAGACTAAAGATTATGTTATGTAACCTTATCAAATGATAGTTTATGAATATCTACGGTCATGTCATTCATTATAATTCTTCAAAATGGATCAACAAATGCTCCTGCAATCTATAAAAACAGGTCTCTCTCTATCATTTTTTTGTTCACTGTTCCATGCTATCACCATTTCTAGGTCTCAGGTCATTCCACACTGCATGTTGATTTATAGAAACAACCGTTTTCTTCCATCAAGTGTGACATACCAGATACATGTGCCTCATTTCTTCTTCCCACTTCATCTCCTTCCTTCTGTCTCACCCTGTCAGTAGCTTCTTCTCTTTGCTGTAGCTGTGGCATGAATAATAATGAATAATAATATGGAGTGTAGCTGGAGTTATCTCCAGTACCACCCAGACTGGCAGCCACTCAGACTCAAATAAACACACAGATGCTGATATTACTTATAAACTGTATGGCTGTGGCAGGCTTCTTCTTATCTGTTCTTACATCTATAACTAACCCATTTCTATTAATCTATTAGTTGCCACGTGGCTTGTGGCTTACCAGTACTTTTACATCTCACTTTCTCTGTGTCTGGCTGGCAACTCCTGACTCAGCCTTCCTGTCCCCAGAATTCTCTTCTCTGCTTGTCCCCCCTATACTTCCTGCCTGTCTACTGGCCAATCAGCATTTTATTTATAAACCAATCAGAGCAACACATTCACAGCATAAAGAACTTATCCACAGCAATGGGGAACTAAATAGTTGTTTGTTTTGTTTTATCTTTTAGCTTTATCCATTTTTAATTTATGTACATAGATGTTTTGCCTGCACGTATGTCCATGTACCACATACCTGCAGTGTCTGTGGAGGTCAAAAGAGGGTTTAGGATCCCGTGAAACTGGAGTTTCAGAGAGTTATTAGCTCCCATATGGGTGCTAGGAATTGAGTCTGGAGCCACTGGAAGGGCACTGCTCTAACCACTGAGCCATCACTCCAGCCCCTCCTAGTTACCTTATATTGTCAGTTTGACACAACTTAGAGTCACTTGGGAAGAGGGAGCTTCAGTTAAAGAATTGCCTCCATCAGATTTGCCTGTGGACAAATCTGTGAGAATTTGTCTTAGTTGATGATTGATGGGGGATGGCTGGGCCCACTGTGGGTGGCACCTTTCCAAGCCAGTAAGAAACATTCCTCTATGATTTCTGCCTTGAATCCCTGCCTTAAATTCCCTCAGTGAAGGATTTTTGACTTGGGAGTTGTAAGCTGTAAACCCTTTTTCCAGACTACATTTTTAGTGACAATGGCTTTATTATGCAAGAGAATGAAAGCAGAACACCTCTTAAGAAAATTCGTCATTATTCCTATTTTCTATGTCAGACATTTGTTCATGCTCACATCTTTACAAATATACCCTACACATTCAAATGACTGTTTCCTTTGCCACACCTATATAGCTAAAAAGATGCACATAAGACAGAACTACAAATATACATTTCATAATTATGAAGACTTAGCAGAGAAATAAATCACTCTCTCTTGCAGGTTTTTTTTTTTTTGTTGTTGTTGTTATTACCGGCATTCTGCACTTTATATTCTGGACTCTGGTGCAAATACACTAATCGCTCCAGCTTTGGAGTGATATAATGCATTAAAGTGGCTTTTATGATTGATTAAATGTTCCAACTCTGCTACTACATTTAATCAATGAGAGCAGCCTGACACAGCATCACTGGTTGAAAGGCATTCAAGATTAAGCTTCATATATATATATGAAGCTTAATATATATTTTTTCCCCTGAACAAATTGTAATTTTAGTCACTACAGTATTTTCAGTGCTTTGCAAGGTGGTGATTCTTTTTATGAAAATAGCACATTAATTTTTATCTGATTAATTCAAACACTAAACACTATGGTAAGTGTTATTTTGCTAATTCTTTGCTTTTTGCAAAAACTATACCAAGTTAACACCTCACTTATTTTGGTACTCTAGGAACGGTTCTGATAGTGAATGTTCATTAAAGAAAACACGGCAGGCAATTCAAACCTTGAAAAATGCTGGAGAATTTACATGGAGAAAATTTCATCTGTGTAACAGCTTCCATCAAAAGGTGGAATGGTTCTAGAAAGGACTCAGGTTTTCATGCACATTTTGTTCAGAATGAAGTGAAAATGGTCCAGTTTCTACTTAGAACTCACCTGTTCCCCGACTTTTATGTCAGATCTAAACAATGGGTTAGACAACGGCTAAGCTAGGTGTAAGGACCATCATTTGCCAACCTCTGACCAAGTCTGTTGTCATGTTTTGGAAATGGATTGAGAGTATGTCTTAAGTCTTCAGATGATGAAGATTTATGACCTTGGTGATGTACTGAGGTGAGGAGTTATTCTGACTATTCCATTTAGAGGCAAGATTTTTGTGAAATGTTTATAATTAGATGAGGTCATTAGACATGAGCTCCATTAGGAATTCTTGCAGAGTTAAAGAAAGAATAAGTGGTCACACAGAAGCACACAGACAGCATCAAAGTGTCTGTCTCAAGCATACGATACTATGGTGCCCCCAGGACTTGGCCGACAAGAAGACCATAACTGGTAGTCCTTTGTACTGAATCTTCAGAAGGTGGGCTCCAATAAGCCTCTTCTCTTCACAAGTACCCTGCTTCTGCTGTCTCATTGAAGTAATGAATAATGCATGGCCCAGTCTTTCACTGTTCTTAGAGGTAGGGACTCTGCCATTTTGATTATGTATCCTTCACAAGAAGTGCATTGTTTTTCTGAGTGTTTAGAACTGTGCAAAGTAAATTTTGTGGAACAAAAATTCAATGAGATCCTGGAAAAGCTTAATCATCAAAGAAATGAAGCACACTGAGGAACTCATGGTCCTCAATATACCCCCAAATAGTGATACTCATCAGCTTGGGAAGCTGGCACTGAGGAATGTTGAACCCATTTATGTCTCTTCGCTCCCAAACTGCCAAGCTATTGAAGAAGAACTGATTATCGGGCAGAAATTGGTGAATATTAAGGCAAAAGTACAACAAAGTGCAATGTAGGAACTCAGGAGTTCTTGACAAACAATGAAAATTGGACTTTGATAGGTAAACTAAATTCAAATAAGTTATGTAGTAATAATTACATTGTGCTGTGCCTAAGTTACTTCTTTAGTTTTAATGATTACATTGTGGATATAAATGTTGATAACACTAGGGAAAGTGATTGGGAGGTTTATAGATGATCATTCTGGTCAACTTCTGTCAATAGAGAATTAATAAAAAGCTAAAGTAAACACATAAATTTGGATGGTAAATGAAATCACTTGTCCTCAACTCCTTCAGGATTAGCTTAGCAGCCAGGATACTTTTAGATGCAAACAACAAAACTCCAACTAAGTAACTTTGAGGGCTCCCTGGAAGTTCACAGGCCTCTTGCCTTGTAATCAATGTAAGTAGGCTTCTGGATTACTTTTCTGATCTATACCATCTCATTGTGGAAATGATGGGACTCAATCATATTATTTTATCATAAGAGCAAAATCTTTGTCAAGATCTCTGTGGTGATTTGAATAAGAATGGCTCCTATAGTTTCATATATTTGAATGCTTGGTCATCAGGGAGTGGTACTACTTAAGAAGGGTTAGGAGGTGTGGCCTTCTGGGAGGAAGTGTGTCAGTGGGGGTGGGCTTTGTGGTTTCAAAAGCCCAAGCCAGTCCCAGTGGCTCTCTCTTTCCCTGCAGCCTGGAGTTTCAGATGTAGAATCTGCTACTCTCAGCTACTTCTGTAGCATCATGTCTACCTGTGTGCCACCATGTTTCCCACCATGATGAAAATGGACTAAACCTCTTAAAATGTAAGCAAGCCCTAATTAAATGCTAAGACTTGCTGTGGTCATGGTGTCTTTTCATAGCAATAGAACACTGAGTAAGTTACTCTCCAATCCTGAGTGTCAGAAAACAGGAGTACATCCTGTATCTAATGCCAGACCATAGACCATCTAGAAGCCACTATGATTAGATTAAGTCTATTTTTGAAACTGTACTACATGAGCTTGTTTCTCTTGGATAATACAGGTGCATAAAGGAAAAATACTTGAGTAAAATCTATGCTCTGACAGAAAAAAAGGAAATTTATATCAGGGAGGTAACAAAAAGTATTATCTATTGTTATAGCTGAAATGTCACTATTAAATACATAAGATCCAGTAATATTTTCCTGACTAGAGAGTGCATCCATGAAGGGAAGTAAACTCACAATAGAAACAAATCACTATAGGTTCAAATGCATTTTCAGCTGAAGCAAATCAATGTCTCTGGACTAAGGAATTAATGCCTGTGGGTTATGAACCACTGCACAATCCTGGATTTGGAGTTTCCTCATACACTCACCTGGAGAAGTTCCCAGACCTTTAGTAACTAGTCTTTTGTACAATATCTTACATGTGTACAGACTAGCTGGAAACTCTACTGCTTAGGAAGTTGTAGGGATTTTCTTTTTATTCTTGTTAAACGTATTTTAGTTAAAATAAAATTATAATCACTTTCCACTTCCCTTTTTTCCTTCTAGATTCTCTCAGGAATCTTCCCTCCAACTATCCCCATGCTTCCTCACTCTCAAATTGATAGCCTCTTTTTCTTAGATTATTAGTGTTTCATACATATTATGTGCAAATATACTAATACAACCTGCTGAATCCATTTTTGATTATCCTGTGTATATGGTTTGTAATAGATAATCAGTATGGGCACTCATCCTTAGAAGAGGCTAATTCTATTTATTCAACTTGTCATTAGTCACCTATAGTTCTTTGTGTATGGGTGGGACCCCTTGAAATTTCCCCCTTTCATGTTACCGTGTCTACTGATACCACCATTGTTCTGTTCTTGTTCATGCAGCCATTTCTAGAAAAGATGGTGTCACCCCAGACTTTCTGGTATTTTGTTTTTTAAAAAATAATCTTTTTGTCCTCTCTTCCCCAGTACTCCCTGATAACTCCTTCCTATATTCCAAATATTATCCTCATATCCATAACTAAGTATAGCTACTACACCTCATCAAAGTAGCTTCTTTTTATAGAAAATGGAGACTATCATAGAAGATCACAACTGGCTACAATACAGAGATCAACATCTTGTGTGAGTTCGGCCACAATGGATACATCTATATCACAGTTTTTCTTATTTTCATTCTGTATCCTGCAATGTCATTGATATCAACTACATCCCTTTTCCTGGAGCCAAAATTTCCAGAAGACAGTTCCAAATTTTCATTATGCACACTGAACAATTCTATTGTTAGGCACCCCACATCTCTCTCTAGACTGCCATGCTCTTTCTTTTGAAGCATAGAGGTAGCATCCATCTCTCTGCTTGATCTCAGAAACAGAAACACAGTTGGACCAAAAATTGTAGGCAACCTGGACACTGTATTAATTAATGCAGCCTCACATTATGTGTTAATGTGTTAATATTATTTCATATTAAGTTCTTTGGGGAGTGGGGAGGAATTCATTACCAGATAATAAACTGCCTAAATGTGCTGAATAATGACACAAATGTCACTTCCATTCTTTCTCCCTCAAACTCCTGTTTAGTAGTCTCCTGAGGGTAGTAACAATAAAGCAAGGTTAAGAAAGTTGTGGGGGATGGAACTTAACAGATGTTTGACCTATTTGAGCTAGGGGACATGTTCACCTCCCAAGGCCCCAAACAGCCTTCAAACTGCAATAAAATAAACCTTGTTATTGCAGCAGAGTTACAGCCCTGAGAGCATTAGAAATTAGAATATGCATAAGTCTATTCAATGGCCTCAAATGCAGGTCTAACTCAATTTTTGGGAATGAAACTGTGACAGACAGACAGGAACATCATTATAGCCACCAAACTTCCACATCATTCTTAGAGCAGTGAAGTGTCCATTACACAGAACATGGTTTCTGGGCAGGCCACCTGCATTGGAGAATAAAATTCCCATCCACAAAGCTGAGCAATCTGTTCAATGTAGACAAAGAAGTCTGTACCCTTAACTGAGTCTCAATGATGGCCTGTCTTCATTGGCTGGGTTGACCAGGCAGGCCGAGGTCTTGGACAGCCTCAGTTAATACCAGGTCTTCTGCCACAGATATAACGAAGTCATTTCTCATTCTGGGAGTATCTGTATTTTAATTATCAGTAACATACTCATTTGATATTAGACTGACCAGATATAATTTTGCACAGTAGAAGTCAAACTTTAAGGCCTCATTACTTCAAAAGGGCCCTTACAAAACAATGTATGGTAATAAAATGCCACTTCCACTTGGCACATGGTAGAAGTGATATTTTCTGAAACACTTAGGTCTACTGAACTTTATGTAGGTTATTCAGCAGGGAAGTATTGCTCAAGATTCATTCTGTTTTCCTGCTCTCTTTCTGCAAGTTCAGAGGAAGAGAACCACTGTTAGAGGGTCTTGTTTCTCCATTGACATTTCCATTTTTTTTTGTTTTGCTAGATCTTTTTTCTTTTCCATAAAAAAGGCAGTCTAACTTAGAGAAATATACAGCAAGTTTCTTTCCTTTTGCTCCACAAGGCATCATTTACTCTGTCCTTTTAAGAGTCATGCAATTGCAAATCGTCCATTGGAAGATATTACTAACATAGAGAAAATGTCATCATCATCATCATCATCATCATTATCATCATCGTCGTCGTCATTTTGTGATTGCCTGTTTAGACTGCTGTTGCTAGTTTACTGACTTTTCCTGGAATGTCCTTTCTACTTTCCTCCATTAATCTAGATTGTTAGTCTTAAGGCCTCCAAAATTTTACCTCAATGTCTTGATCTGCAGAAATTCTCCTGTCTTTCCTTTGTCTCAACCATTTATTTACACACACACACACACACACACACACACACACACACACATACATATATATATATATATATATATATATATATATATATATATCCCACAATCCTGACCACTGTATCTAATATGAAAGTTTGAAAGCTATCTTTTAAATTGTAGTTTATGATAATAATTACTGTGGAATAGCAAATGAAATTCTAATTGACTGCCTTCCCCTGCATAGTGTGTATACATTACCTTTCCCTTGTTTGGCTATTAGCCTTGATCACGTATCTTAAAGGAATTTTAAATCCTATAAATAATACCTGTGTCTGCTCATAGAAAATTACATTCAGGCTTACAGCTACTCAGACGGAGAAAGATGTTGACAAATTACTGCAAATTCAAGGGAGAGTTGCTGGATTGATTAAGGGGATGGAAAACTTGATTTATGAGAAAACATTAAAAGAACTAAATATGTAAGGCCAGACTCCACAGCAATTCTGAGAGGGATCTGACAACTGTGTATTAGTAGCCAGAGGATGAAAGCACCATTACAAGAATTGCTTAAATGAGAGCAAAGGCCTTAAGTGACACTCACCAGGGATTTTAATTACTCAGGAATAAATGTCCTGAAATATAAATTCAATGCTTATCAGTCTTTAATGGTTCCTACAAATCACCTAGGGAATCTTGCTAAATGCAGACTCTGGTATAGAGAGTGCAAGTGGGCCTGGGATTCTGCATTTGAAGCAAATTCCCAATTGGTGCACTGCCACCACTCCAGAGGCTCATTTATTCAAGCTTCCTCTTGAGCAATGTACAATTTTGCTTAATTATAGAGTAAATAGGCATCAATAGTGGGACAAACTCAACAAAGGATTCTGCCTTTAGTCAATGGACAAATAAGTCAGAGAGACAGAGAGATGAGAAATTGCACATCTGGCATCCACACTGGTCTTGTGCCTTCTGAGAAGAAGCCTGAAGCCATTACTTTTCCATAGTTTACACCACCACCACCTCCAACCCACCCCTCCCCACCATGGTAGAGACCATCATGCAAAGAAAGCACACCACCTCAAAGATGTCATGGGAGGATCCCAGAATTCCTCCACTTCTTTTTGTGGGGAAGGGAGTGGGGGATAAATAAATGTGATTTATTTTCAGTCTTTGAGCACTTATGTCAGGATTCACCATAGCAGGCAAAGCAAATACAATCTTGACTGAACACTTTAATTTGAGAAGTTCATTCATTCACTCATTCACTCCTTCCTGAGGCATATATTTGAGTGGCTATTATGTACAGGGGACTATACAGGCCCCTAGATTATAAGGACAAATACAGCAGGAAATGGCCAGCTCCCTCTTCTGGCTTCTGTAGGCATCAGGTTTCACAGTGGTTCACAGACAAAACACCCATGTAAATAAACATAAAATTACAAGAAAAAGAGTTTAAAAACCTAAAATATCTGCATATAAGCAAATGCATACAATATTTATCTTTCTGAGTCTGGGTTACCTCACCCAGGATGATTTTCTTTTCTATTTTCATCCACTTGCCCACAAGTTTCATGATGTGTGTGAGTGTGGGGTTTTTTTTTTTTGTCTTAAAACAGCTAAGTAATACTCCATTGTATAAATGTACCACATTTTCTTTATCCAATCTTCTGTTGAGGGACATCTAGGTTGCTTGCAGTCTCTGGCTATCATGAATAGAATAGCTATGAACATGGTTGAGCAAGGGTCCTGCCTGTAAAATATGGTAGGGAAATGGTGGCACAAAGCTTGTAGGAGGAAACAATTATGTCTTCTTTGGCATAAGGCCTACCCCACAAGATGGAACCCATATAGGATACTGCTTAGGTGACCAAGAACCAAAGACTAGATAGCCCAGAAACTTAGGGTAAAATCAAATGCAACTGCTTTTTTTTTTTTTAATGTAACAATAAAGGACTCCTAATAACATTCTGCTATACTCATGGATCAGTGCCTTGCTCAGTCATCATCAGAGAAGCCTTCTCCTGAAGTATATGGGAACAAGTACAGAGACCCACAGCCAGATATTATGCAGAGGCCTTGGAACACACAGCTCTAAATGGGATGTCTCTATTAAATCCCTCTCCTCACAGCTCAGGGAGACCCATGGAAGAGAAGGCAGGAAGAGTGTAAGAGCCAGAGAAGGTGGAGCACACCAGGAGGACAAGGCCCTCAACTGAGAGAGCTCATACGAACTCACAGAGACTGAAGAAGGCAGCACAGGGCCTACAGGGGTCTGCACCAGGTCCTCTCCATACATGCTACAGCTTTCAGTTTAGTGTTTTCATGGGACTACTGAATGCATGAGCCAGTGGGTCTCTGATCCTTGTGCCTTCTCTAGAGGCTCTTTGTTTTTCTCTTGCTTTGCCTTGTCCAATTTCCATGTGTTGGGTTTTGTTTTATCTTATTATATTTTATTTTGTTATGTTCTGTTGTTCTCTCTCTCTCTTTCTCTTTGTTGTTGCTTTTTTTTTTTTTTTTTTTTTTTTGAGACAGGGTTTCTCTGTGTAACTGCCCTTGCTGTCCTGAAACTCACTTTGTAGCCAGACTGGCCAGGAACTCACAGAGACCTGCCTGCTGATGCCTCCCAAGTGCTGGGATTAAAGGCTTAAACCACCACCAAGGGCTTATTGTTATCACTTAGAAGCCTGTTCTTTTCCAATGAGAGACAGAAAGGGAGGGGACATGGGGAGGAACTGGGAGGAGCAGAGGGAGGGGAAACTTCAATCAGGATATATTATATGAGAAAAATCTAATTTTAATAAAAGGGAAATTAAAAAAAAAAAAACTAAGGTATGTTTGAATTCTGACGGGCTGATAATTCTTCCACCTTTTGACTGATGCTGCATTCTGTAGCTGAAGCTTCATTCCTTTCACAGTGGAAACCTCATCCGTTACTGCACAGTAGGATGTAATGCTCTCCTAATAAATTTTAACAAAGGCCACAAAAGAGTATCATTAAGATACGGTATACTGAGGACATACACAAGGCTGAGAAATATGAGGACAACTTTCCCATTTCTGAGCTAAGAATGTAACTCGAAGGAGGAAGCCAGCTCTTGCACTGTAGTAGCCTGTCTGGTTCCTGCTGGAATCCAGATTTCCAGGTTTTCAGGCCAGCCTTCTTTCTAGAGCACCACTTTCCTCTCCTCTGCTGGAAACCTCACTGCTTGGTTTCCCTCAAGGTTTGCTCTAAGTGTAACCCAGGGGCATCTTTTAGAGCAAGTCACTGATGACCAGTTTTTCCTCACCTAAATTAAGCACTTAAAGATAATATCTCCCTCCTCGGTTATAACTCCCGAGCAGATGAAATTCTATTTCTTTATTATAACTAAAGCAATTAGAGCAAAAAGGGAGAACGAGAGTTTAGGTGCTGCCTACTTAAGTAATAAGTCAAGGAGATTTTAATCACTCCCTGGCCAGGAAGGGTGACATCAGCTCCTCTGCTGCAGAGTCAGGACCCTGCATCTCATTGGCTTGCCTACCTCCCTGCTTCCCTATTGTTCCCCAACCTGCCTCCTCTACCACTCTCCATGGTTTTCTGTTGGTGGTGGTTTGGTTTGGTTTATCGAGACAGGGTTTCTCTGTGTAGGTGAGTGAAACTTCATAGTAGCCAGAGCTGCCAAAATCTAGTGTCACATAGGAACATGGAGAGTGGTAGAGGAGGCAGTGTGCACGCCCTTAATCCCAGCACTCAAGAAGCAGAGCCAGGCTGATCTCTGTGAGTTCGAGGCCAGCCTAGCCTACAGAGTGATTTCCAGGACAGCCAGAGCCATTCCTTCTGCTTGCATTTTCTAATTTGATTGACTCAACAGTCTTTAAGATAACCATCCTTACTGCTATTTTTCAGTTTCAGGCTTGTAGATTCTGGTCTTGGAATGTCAAATCACATACTTTCTTAATCATACACATCTTCAGTAAAGACAATTATTTAAAGCCCAGAATAAGACAAGTTCATAATTTCCTACATATGATTAATAATTTAGAGTTCAGTGAGCCACAAGAAATCTGTTTTGTGTGTTCTTGTGTGGTTTTATAACGTTTGTCTCGTGTTTCTGGTTTGCCTCTGTCTTTGGAAAATGGATTTATTATTAAATGATGATAACATCCTCAGTCCACTGGAACTGAGGCAATCAGGAGCACATTTCCTATTTCCTTCATTTAGTAGGTTAGTAGAAAGGAGCAGAAGTCAAGCACACCAAAATGAAGTGATTTGACTTTAAAATGACAGCACCAATGCTAGAGTCATTATAAATTCAGTGCGAACTTGTTTTCTGCCTCCAAATTTAGTAGAGCACACTGAGAGTTTTCAGTTATTATGATGCTGCAAGGCTCTTTAGGATCCCAGCCTTTAGAGAAAAGATCAGTCAGTAGATTCTTGTCACAAACAAGTACGAATACTAGAACAATGCCCAGCAGGAATATTACTAAAAAGTGTTAATCTGGTTTGGATTCTCAATTCCCATTCCACTCCCTACATATGCTGGGCAACTTACACATGATTGACAATTCTATTTTCCCATTTCTGCTACTGAGACTGAAAATATCAAATTATTCCTATCTTTTGTTGTTGGGGCACACTTTTGTATGGGGGCTGCAAATCTTAGCAGTCCTCATGGACCAGCTCCTTTCCTACAAAGTTCGTGTACACATGTCAGCTCAGCCCTTCCATTGGTTGTGTGGAAAACAAGTAATATCAGCATCAAATAGAATCTCTCTCAGTCTCTCTCTCTCTCTCTCTCTCTCTCTCTCTCTCTCTCTCTCTGTCTGTGTGTGTGTAGATAAAGAATATAGATAAAATCACATTTATAATGGTTATCATATACCTTTGTTTTCGTACCTCATTTCTGAACCATATCAAATGAGGGAAACTAATTAGCCTCTAAAAAGTAATAATAATGACATTGTACAGTGTTGTAGATAGACTACTATTCTAAGAAACATACAGGGGTTGGGGATTTAGCTCAGTGGTAGAGCGCTTGCCTAGCAAGTGCAAGGCCCTGAGTTAGGTCCTCAGCTCTGGCAAAAAGAAAAAAGAAAAGAGAAACATACAATGGACATTAAAGATGGCCAGGACCAGATACAAAGACAGCAGAACAAGAGACACTGACTCTGAGGATGAAACTGAGAGTCAAAGATGATATGAAGATTGAAAGCCAAACTTACTAAAAAGTACAAATAAATGATTGATGCACCAAAATGGCTGAAATGAAAAGGATTGCTTGGACCAAATGTGAGCAAGGGTTTGTGCAACTGGAATCTACACACATTTTCTCCAAGAATGGAAAACTGATTAGCAAATTCACAATGTCTATAAAGTTCAACATTACTCATCCTTTGACACACAAAAATTTACTTTTAGATAAATATAGATATATATTTAAGGAAAATGAATACACATGGCCATCAAAAAGTATGAAGAATAGATAACCTAGTTGCTTTATTTATAATTCCTATATTTAAAAAATTGTTAAAATGTCCATTGAAATGAGAATGAATAAATGAGTAACATATATTGGTTTTTTGAGACAGGGTTTTTCTGTTTACCAGTCCTGGCTGCCCTGGAACTCACTTTGTAGACCACACTGACCTTGAACTCACAGAGATCCGCATGTCTCTTCCTCTTGAGTGCTGGATTTAAGGGCATACACCACCATTACCCAGCTTGTGATAATATTTTTTACCATTATTGTTATATAAAAATCTTCAAAATGTTGTATGTGGCAGCAAAGATGTCTTCAGTAAATAGCATCTTCTATGAAAGAAGGTAGGTGGGCGCAAAAATGAATAATATGCTCTCTTTCCCTTTCCCCTACCCCCTACCCCTTCCCCTTCTCCCCTTCTCTCTTTGTGTCTCCCTCTCTCACATCTTTGCTTCCCCTGCCCCAATAAATCTCTTGTGTGAAAAAAAATGAATAATACATAATTTCTTTATACTTAGTCAAATGGATATGAGGAGGCTAATAATTAGGAAAGAAAATGAAGATGTCTCCTGGGGCACTAGAGCCATCCAAGTCTTGTGACCAGAAACTCTGGTTAGGACTCCTGTCTGCAAACATCAGCAGACTCCTCACCCTTACATTATCCTCATCAGGTGGCATGCAACTAATGAGCCAGGAGTTTCAGAGTTCCAGTGTACATCAGGCAAATGTCGCTTTACCAACGAGAAAGGCTGCAGTAATTATCTTTTGTCCGGGTATTACGCATACGTATAGTTTTTAATCACCAATACAATTTTTTCTTTGTTCATGTAGTATTTATTCCCCTGTTCAAAACTGTAAATTTTGGTAATTTGCCATGGGAATTCAAGATATTTGGGAAAACAAATAATGTTCCATTGTGCTTTAATAACTTTTTATATGGGTTTTATTTCTCCTATGTGGGTTGCTTGCTTATTAAAAATTTGTTCTAGAAGAAAATTTAAAAATCCATAGAAAAGCATGGCAGAGCTGGAATATGATTTTTTTTAAAAACAAAAGACTGTAACTATAATTCAAACCAGCCAAACCTCTTCCCATACTAATTTTAAGGTGAAATTGAGTTGAAAGCAACTGTAGCATAATGTTGAATAAGGTGCAGAATACGTGATCAACCCAAATGGGAAGTACAGGCATGGCCTGATGACTGCTTCATCGTGGGGAATAGTATTTAACTACAGAAAGCACAAAGATTTGGAGACACTGATGATGCTTAGAGTGTTATATAGTTAATCAAGGAGGCGTTGATTCAAGGCAATGCTCACATCCCTCTCAACATCACCCTAGAAATTTAACACCATTGACAGCAAGAGGATTAGCTGAGGGTAGGTTTACACGATGAAGACATTTTCAGTACAAACCTCATCTTAGATTCCACCGCCAATTATTTTCTCAAAGATCTGTCACTTAAAATATCAATCCCTTTTATAGTCAAAACCCGCTTAAACTTCATTGTCTTATTATTGAAAATGTAGACCATCACATTCCCCTTTAGTTGTTGATTTTAATACATTTCTACAGCTTCTGTCATAGCTGCAGAATGGTTACTTCAGGACGATTATCAAAAACAATATAAAAGAGCCCAACTCTAGATGTCTCCAGTGCACTGTATTTAACTCACCCCATACCTCTATGACAGCAGCATACAGGCATGCACCAAGTTCACCAAATGGAACTTTTCCAAGACATTTTCAAGGATGCCATTGTAGAAGTGAAACTCACAGGGAAATGGAGGGAAGAAAATTTAGTCAGAGTATCACACTACTGACTATCTGCTCACAAACTGAGATCAACATATAAAATAGGGCCTGGTGAATATAGAATGGAACTCTGGATGTGTCCTGAGCTGAGATACGGGACTTTTGGTGGGCAGAGTGTTGGGGATGAGAACATTTCAGAGAGCACGTGCATACCAGGAGAGGCTCTACTTCCTACCTTTCACACTGCCTCTTGCAGAGTGGTTTGTGTGCTGTGGAAAGAAATGGAACTGAAGAAATGATATTGGTGAGGAACCCACTGATACGGGGGCTGGGCTATGCTGCCACCTGGGGCCATATGATACCCAAGCCCATGCTGCCACTGAGGACCATGTTTGCCCTTGCTCTTCCACAGCTGGGGTCTGTGTCGATGTTCGTGGCTGTGTTACCACTGAAGGGCATACAGGTGATCATGGCCTGCCACCACCTGAGGCTATGTCATTTGAGGGCCATCCTGCTGCTGGGGCCATATTAACCTGAAAAGTGTGCACTGTCTCCCTCCCCTCCACACCCCCGCAGGGCCATGGTGATGTCCTGGCCCAAGATACAGCCAATAGCCGTGTCTGGATCTCTGGCCCTACTGCAGCCAGAGTCTGTGTTGATGTCCATGGCTCATGCTACCTCCAAAGGCCATGCAGGTGATCGTGGTCTGTGCCACCATCCAAGACCATGTTGATATCGAAGGAACATGCTGCCACCAGGGTCATACTGATCTGAAGTGGCCTACACTGCCACCCCAGGCCATGCTAAAATCTGGGCCCAAGCTGCAGCTGAGGGCTATGTCTGGGTCTGTGGCCCTACTACAGCCAGGGTCTGTGATGATATTCGTGGTCCATGTTACCACTGGGCATACAATTACCTTGGGTCTGGGTAGCCACCTGAGGGCATGTTTATGTCCAAGGGCCATGCTGTCACTGAGTCCATATCAATCTGAATGGCCTTTAGTGACATCCAGGCTGGAGCTGCAGTGAAGGGCCATGTCTGGGTTGGTGGTCCTACCATAGCTGGCATCTGTGCTGATTTTCGTGGCCCATGTTAGCACTGGGGGCCATGGGAGAGCTGGCCCCATAGCATGGTCACTGGAGAAGTGGTCCTGCACCTTGCCAGCCATCTCAGTGGGAGAGCTGCCCTTTCCCACCCCCCAGCAGAGCTGGCTCCAATGTCATGGGCATAGGAGAGCTGGCCCAGACCGTCAACTGGCCCTAGGAGAACTGGTCCCCTCCTTGCTGTCTAGGCAATGGAAGAGCTGGCCCTGCACATGGGAGAGCTGGTCCTGACCCTCACCTGAGGGAGGCAGTCCCAGTGGAAGCCCCAGAATGACCAACTCAGTTACCACCCAGGTCCACATCCAGGGCTTTGAGTTGGCCAACCCCAACATCTACCCTGTCTATGACCTACTGGATCACGTGAAGAGACCAGTCCTGTGGAACCATAGCTTCAGGATCTTCATGACTGGGGCAATAACAGGATATCTAAGAGAAGTATTGGTGAGGGTCCACTATTGATTATGTACCAGGAGCCAGAAGCCTTGAAACAGACCAAGAACTCATTGCAATGAACATTTACAAGTAAAGTTGTTTGAACAAAAGGGTAGACTGCATGACACACAGAAGCTCCCAGGGCATATATATATATATATATATATATATATAATGGAGAGGTGGGAAAGACGGAGGAGTTAATCATTTTTCTTTTTTCTTTTATTTTCTTTTGTGGAGGGTGGACATGGAAGGACTGAGAGATGAGTGAGACTAGGGTGCATGATGTAAAATTTCAAAAAAATCAACAAAAAGATACATTAAAAAAAAATAAGAGCTCATGAATCTCTTATTTACGTTAAGGAAAAGAGGGAGGAAAGAAAGAGGGAAAAGGTGCAGAGACAGAGTAAAATGGTGAAGAAACCAAGAAGGAAGAAGGAAGGAAGCAAAGGAGGAAGAAGGAGGAAGGAGACAGGGAAGAGCATAGGAAGAGAGGCAGAGTTCATGGATGTTAGTATCACTGGGTGGGAGCAGGAGTATGAGCAGTAATAGGAACAAGGATTTTCCAGGCCATGAAGTGTGGATAGAAGCGTAGTACCCATAAATAGGAAGGAGGACTTTCACTGAGCTCCCTAGAAAATACCACCTAGTCCCAAGCTAACCCTAGGATGGAAGATATTCATGATGTGTCCTGTGATGTTGAATCTAGAAAACACTGGGCTGCCTTTGTGGTGTTCCTACCCAAAATACAGAGTTTGACCCAAATTATGAGAAAACATCAAGCCAACTGCAAAAGAGAAATATTCTACAAACTAACTGGTCTATGTGTTTAAGTCAACGTCATGAAGTAAGAGACCATGAAGCTGTTGTAAATAAAAGAATAAAACAAAGTGTCCTGGAGATGGATAGGATGGAGCAAAGAGATTCTTTGGTTATAAGAAATATTAGGACAATATTTAAAATCTGAATAAAGGTTGCATGTTATATAAATTAGTATAAAAATATACATTCCTTGATTTTATTATACTGTGGCTATGTAGATAAGTTTCTTCTTTTTAGGACACATATCAGTGTATTTGTGGTAAAGAGGTACCTTATGGTTGAAACACAAGAGGAAAATAAGAACTCTGAAGCAAGCCAGACAATATGATCAAAGCAGACACAGGCTCTCCCAACCCACACAGCCTTTCTTTAAACTTAAAATGATGTGGAAACTAAAATACAACAGAAGCCTAAACAACAAAGGACAAAGGTGAACACAAGAAATTGTGGGCTTCGAATGCCTATGGGTTTGAGCCTGGACTCCAGTGTGAGACTCTGAATAAATTGCTCCAACTGTCCAAATATCAGTTTCAAAATTATAAAAGGTGAGGGAGAAAAGAATTTTCCTTCTCAGGCTTGAAGGGGCATTATGTTACCACATGTAAAATCCTCAATAAAATGTGCCATTGATTTGGAGGCAACTGAAGAGAAAAGAAAGCAGACACAATCCATGCTGAAGCATTGGGGGATTACAGGCAGCACTCACTGCTGTCCCCAAACCACTGGAGCATTTAACAGAAGCAAGCCTCATTACAGGTTTGAAATTGCTAATGGACAGTCTCATCCAGTGCTGCCTCCCAACATCCTGACTCCTGTTGAGCTAAGGTCTGCTAGGTGACTGATAAGAAAGCAGTAAAAAGCAGACAGGAGCAAGTGTACCAGAGCATGGAGACGATATTATAAATAGCACTGACCTGATGCCGGGCATACTGAGCTCCAACAAATAACAAGACACACAGATCACTGTTTTTCAGACAGGTGCCTCTCAACCTCGGAGCACCAAGGGATGGCTGCCTGGAGAAGAGTATGCAGTTTCTACTCATGGATCCATCTTGCTTTGAATTACTGTTTAGACATGTTGTGGAATTCCCTCTTTCAGACCTTTTATATAACTTAAGCCCATTCTCAGATTTTAGAAGTGTTTTATTCACATTTCTAGAACTGTCTGAAGCTATCGATGCAGCAAAGCTTCTCTGAACTCCCGCCATCACGCTCCACAAGGTTCTTGCCTCTCCCCATGCTAAGGTCAACACTGCAATAGTTCCATGGCAGAGTACATCCTCTGATTACATTTCCTCCTGGACCCTCACAGGAAAGCATGCAGTCTGATTCATCATGTCGTTTTCAAGGAAGAAATCAGAAATCTATCAGCTTTCAAGGCCTGAGTGATGGGACTAGGAACAAGAACAGCAACCAAACCACCTCAAATTGGGGACGGTTGAGGCAGAGTTGACAACTGTTCCTGAGAGGCCATTTTTTCCCCTTATTTATTACCTGTCAGGGTTGGGAGGAAGGAAATCAAACAGAATAGAGGACTCAGTAAAACACCCTAAACTTGCTCTTACTTGGGAACATGTGTGAGGATAAGAGTCTTATTAGGGACAATAGGTACTATCAATAGAATGACTATAGAAATTATCATTCAAAGGTAAGGAAATTTTAGAGGAAAGGGGCAATTTTAAAGGAAGATGATTTTTGAAGGATAATTTTAGAGGAAGAAGAATCTTGTCAAAATAATTCCAGCACAGTGGGCATCTGCCTCAGGCACAGCAGAGTTCACAGCCACCACAGTGATGATAGCATAGAAGACAGACAATCTAATTTTGGCAAATTTTGTATAGTCACCCAGATCCCGGGCCCTCTCTCTTACAGTATTAGAATATGCAAGACAGAATTGAGAGAGCCAATAACTCAATCTTTCTATTTGTTGGGAAAAGGTAAAAGAGGCAAAGAAACTTTATCAACAGTTGTAGAAATGCCAACTGGCAGTGATCAAATGTCATTGCAAGTATTGCTAATTGAGCTAAGGGCCTGAAATCCATGCTTCTCAGGCTGCCTCAGATAAAGGAAGCTAATGAGGTCTATGCCTGGCAGGCTATAACAGTGTCTGCCTCCATATGATGCCCATCTGCGAACAGATGCCAAATTTAACATCCTGGTCTAGCTACTCACCTCCATTCTTCAGACCATCATTTCTGAGTAGAAGTTACCTGTACTGCTATTCACATGAAAAAGCACACCAGTAAGACCACTGTAGCATGAGTACTATATCTGCTCATAGATCAAATCCTATGGACCCAGTGCCCAGCAGAGTGGAAGCAAGCACACTATCACCTATAAGAAAATGATACAAGTTTGGTCAGAGTTCTTTTTAGGGAGAAGTATTGTGGATCTATTAACAGGAATCTTGGACACAACTCTAAGGCAACCACACTGAAGGTTTCCAGAGAACCATGGTGTGCCAGACACCTTAAGCTGAGATCTGCTCTCTGTAAAAATCTAGAAACGTGTTAATTCCAGGTATTCTGCAGAGGGACCTTTCTCAAACACGCAACTGTATACTATTCTTGTGTTTGCTCTGTTTTAGGATTGGTCCCTATTTCTGACACTCCAGCTGTATGACTCTATCCTTCTGGGTAAGAAGTGAGGATTCCACACAAAAGATACTGAGTACCAGTGTGGGGCCAAGTGGTGGCAATCTTCTACTAGGTGCCCTGCATCTGTTACTCTGTCTCCCACCTCTTGCTACTGGTTTGTTCTAGAATTAGGTTCTCCTTTGCATAGATTTAATATGGTCCCCTTGAATCAGGTAATTTCTTCCCATCCTTCTAGATATAAAAGGTAAAAGTAGAAAGAAGAAGGAGAAGGAAGAGGAGGAGGAGGAGGAGGAGGAGGAGGAGGAGGAGGAGGAGGAGGAGGAGGAGAAGGAGAAGAAAAGGGAAAAGTGACTGGTAGGAACATGAGAGCAGAAAATAGTGCAGAGTGGTAGAAGTAAAGGCAACAATTTCAAACAAACAAACCAACAAAGAAAATAGTCCAAATTACATATTTCTGAAGTAGAAGTCACTGTCTAAGAAATTTCCAAACAGATTATTTATAGGGGTAATTTTAAGTATTTTTTTGACCAAATACCTGACAAGAAGCAATTCAAGGAAGATTCTAATCTGTGTTTGAGTGTGCAGTCCATCATACAAAGGGAGTCTTGGTGGTACGTGAAGCCTGTGGCTATGTGGGCACTACTGTGAGGCTGCTTGTTCTTGTCTGTATGAACACTGTCACTCAGTCAACTTCCTGTTTTCACTCTTTCCATGGATGACTGCTACCCACTTCAGGGTGCGTGGGGGGGGGGTGTCTTGCCTGCCTTCACTAATCCTCTCTGGAAACCTCTTCAAAGACACACTCAGAAATACTGGAGGTTGTAATTCCATCAAGGTAATGATGAAGACTTACCATCACAGATGGCCCTGTACATTCAAAGAAAAGCAAACTGTTTGAGGATTCACCCCATTTTTACAAAGTGGATACAACATACTTAATCTGCCTATAGATACAGTGAACCATAATATAAAGGCTGTTATGAATGGTCATATGAGGAGAGAAATTGAGAGCAAGCCCCGTTTTCTAACAGAATTTGTTTAGTTGTTCCAAGACATTCCAGTTCAGGGGAATCAAAATCCACTGTACACTATCCATACAGCCTCTTCCACAGTGCATAGTAGGTTATGAGATCCTTCAGATCTACATATACTAAGGATACAAATCCAGGGCCTTTTTTTTTCTGAACTCCTGGAGACATTCACAGTAGATTCCACTTTTTTTATAAAGATAATACTGCACATATATATGCACATTGCATATTATATAATATTCTAAGTTTGATTTAGCCATATTATTATACTATACAAAATGCTTCTCAAGTTCGGGTCATATTTACCTTTCTAACTTCTAAGGCAACATAAGCGAAAAGCCTTACATAAAGAGTGTCTAAAGGTGCTGGCTGCTGTCACTATCTGTCTCTGAGTAGTTTCCACTTTGACATCAAAATAGGGACCGTACTACAGCATCTTCCCCATTGCTTGTTAAAAGTGAAGTAAATCATCACAGCCTAAGACGGAAGATGCATCTAAACCTGCTTACTCCAGGCTGGAACAGAAATTAAAGACACTAACTGAGAGGGCCAGAGGGAAGGCTCAGCGATTGAGCATGTGTATTGCTTTAGCATAGTTCCTATCACCATTAAAGGTGGCTCATAGCATCCTGTACTCTAGGGATTCAATGTCTCTGGCCTCTATGGGCACCTTCTCTCACAGGCACGTACCACCACCACCCCAGCATACATATAGTTAAAAATAAAATAATGTTTAAACCAGGAAATACTAATTGATTCACCAAGGCCACATAGCAACAGATTGTTTTGTTCATTTTAGTAGCATGTATTAATGATAAAACAAGTCATGGATTGAATTATGGGATTTCTTTCCCCATACATCTGTGTGCTGTACCATGATCTGTTATCCAGATTTACCCAGAACCACATATTATAGGAAGGCCAGGATTGATCTTCTAATACCCAGTCCTCTAGCCCAGGTACCATCCTCATGTCTGTGCAGACTAGCTTAAGCTCTATCACAAGCTTCAGGTCATCTGGTAGGCCAGAGAGTCCCTCTGGATGATCCCACATTTGAGTTGGGAGAGAGCAGTGGATAGGTACAGCAGTTCTAGATCATAGGCACTCCTGTGGTTTATATGCCAGCTACGATAGAGGAAATAGCATGTAGCTGTTATGAAGACCAGACGAGTTAACACATGTAAGACGTTGGCAGTGTATGGAAGAAGACAAAGGAAGAGATTTTCTTTGCCACTTTTTCCTGATTGGGAAATCTGGAATCTTATTGCTGCCATTGTGTCCCACCCCTGACAACATTTAAAATATTCAAAAGAAATGAGGAATGATTGTCATGAAAAAAGCAGCAAGGACCAAAGCAACAGAGGGACACAGTGGACATGACAGGCCACAGAGAACAGTGGCCTTTTACAGACAGTGAACGCAACGAAACAAATAACACTTAGTGTCTGAGCAGAGCCAAGCCGAGGCACGTGAGGCACAGTAGGGACTCCTGACGTCCTGCATCACTAATCACGGCACTTGTCTCCAGACATTTATTTGTAGAACCACAATGACAAGATCTATTTCATGTCTCCCCCTGGCCCCAACCTCATCAGGATCTTCTGCCCCTTTGCAATGCCTTCTGTACATTCTGAAGGATGATGTGACATGGAAGGAAAGTTTGTGCTCAGAATGCCCTTTGCTCATCTCAGCTAAACATTAGTCTGTCAAGGAGACATCTGGGGCCTTAACCACAGGCAAAAGGATGCACTGTCTGCTGGCTGCCTGCAGAGCTCTAACAGTTAGTGCTGAGATGTCTAATGCAGGAGAAGCAGTGGAGAGACAGACGAGGGTAAGCGTGGCACCTAGATTAAACGGAAAGCCATGATATCACCTGCTCTGATATGCGCTTTGCCACCCATATATTCCCCTCTCATCCTACGCCTACCACTGCTTACTGCCTGCCCACATAGCCTCTTCCATAGCCAGATGCAAACAGAAGGGTTTGAGAAGGACAATGGCATTGTTGGTACTGCTAATTGTCTTGTTTGTTTTCACAGTACTTATTAATTATAAAAATAATGGATTGAATTATGAGATTTTTTTTAATACATCTGTGTGCTGTACCATGATCTGTTATCCAGAAATATCCAGAACTACATATTGTAGGAAGAACAGGATTGATCTTCCATCTTTTAACCCCGGCTACATCACAGTCTCTCCCTATCAATATTTAAAGAACTCATCATAAGGGAAGATTGTATTGAAAAATGGGGAAATGAATTAAAATAAGGATTCCTCATTGATTTTAAATTATTGCTAATTCCTCATTGTAAATAATTATGAGCTAGTGAGTCAGAGAGAGCACTGCAAAGTGTGATCTCCATGTGTTGCCTTTATACAGGTGAACTCACCATACACATGAAATCCATACAATCAATAATTATTAAACACAAGTGGTGCGCCAGGCGGTGGTGGTGCACGCCTTTAATCCCAGCACTTGGGAGGCAGGCGGATCTCTGTGAGTTCGAGGCCAGCCTCGTCTACAGAGTGAGATCCAGGAAAGGCACAAAGCTACACAGAGAAGAAACCCTGTCTCAAAAAAAAAAAGAAAGAAAGAAAGAAAGAAAGAAAGAAAGAAAAAGTGGTGCAATGTAAAGAATCAAAGCAATAAGTTTCTCTAGGATTAATATGAGAAATGCAGTCTTTGTCACAATGCAGCAGAAAAGGAATCTGAAAACCATAACACCATCAGTGTTTATAATGAACAGCACATAAAGCTGAGTGTTACCGCCTTATATATCCATACACATGAATTCAGAATGGTATTTTAAAGTCATGGGCTTTTCTGACCTCTTCGGCCCACTTCATGATGACCTAATCGCACCTGAGTAACAATCAAGATTCTCCACCTGAGTCACTGGGACAGGCAGGGCCAACCTTCTGTGTGAGATGTGTGCCTTCCCTGCCCCCTCCCTCCTGAAGGTGTGTCTACAAGAAGCATGCTTCCTCTGCCACTTCATGCGTGGTCCCCTGCAATACAAGGGTGAACTCAAAATTTCATGAACAGCTGTCTCAAACCTCCTAAAATTAGTACCCGGGAAAGCTAAGATCCGGGAAGACGGTTCCTAGGGGAGGGGACAGCACTTTAATGGTGGTGATCTCAGAGTTCCAAAGAATTTCCTCCTAAGCCACCATGTAACACTTGGGGGACACCCAACACTGTGCAGGGCAGGTGATGGCAGGTCACTTCCCATCAGTAGCCTGGACGTGAACCAACATAGCCTGGCTTCTGGGCCAAAAATGTAAGAGCTGATGAGCTAGGCAGCACATGGAGGGGATCTGCTGTCTGATTTCACTATTATCGGGAGGACATGTCCACCACAGAACTCACGCAAAGCCTAGTGTTTCCATACGGTTCCTAATTGTCCCCAAATTCACCGTGTCATATTGCTTCCCAGTCACTCTGCCATTTTGTGATGGCTACAGGCTCCTTCCATTCCTTTAGCACAAATCTTGCCTGTAGCCATGACTAGTTCTGACATTTGGCCATCTGTTGAGGTCAGGTTCTCCCTGAAGCAACCTCAGAGAAAAGGGTTTACATAAGTGATGTATGAAGAAGTATCCCAAGGAGAAAGCAGGGAAGGAATTGGCGATCAAAATGAGACAGGAAAAGCCCAGTCTGCCTTGGCCTCATCAGCCAGCTCCCAGGGATAGCTCTGGATTATAAATTGTACTCTGACCTTTTCCTAGCATTCCATGAAAGAGCTAGGATTCAGCTGTACCCAGCATCTAGCCACTGGCTATGATTAGACTTTAGGGCTATGGTAGAGAAATTAATGCCAAGGTTATTCAGCATCTAGGACTAATGCTCCGGAGGGTGTGGACCAGAGCTTCAGGGAACCAGATTGTCCTCTCCAGTACTCAAAAGTCCCTCTCTCTAAATGTTTACTTATTGACATCCCTGAGTTGTTTGTGAAAAACTGAGCGAACCTGTGGTGCATGAACCAGGCTTTACTAAGAGAGGGAAGATCAACTGGTGACAGATTGCTGGGCTGCTTGCTGAAGAATGTGACCACGATTAAGAAGAGAGGCAGAGACATGGGGGGTATCTTAAGGTGAACACAGGACTAGAGTGGCAGGGTTTTTAGATGGCATTGTTTACTGTCAATGTAAGTAACAGAGAAGAAAGTTTGTATAATGCAGGAAGAAGGAAGAATTATTGGAGAGATTCTAAAATGATGACTACTTCCTGGGACACTGGTGAGTAAGTGTGTGTATGTGTGTGTGTGTGTGTGTGTGTGTATGAACATTCTAATTATCCTTTCCTCTGTAAACAAGTTACCCACAATCTCAAGGTATGAAAACAGTCTCTGAAAGGTTGAATACGTTATCCAAGAACACACAGCAAGCTGGTCCCAGACTCACCTTTGACCCTCTTTTATTCATGTTGTGAGTCCAGCTCACATAATTTCATTATTGACACCACTCTTCTGCAGGCTAAACTCAGTGTATTACCTGTGGAAGAACACAGTTATATTTTTAAAAATAAATAAATAATCTAAACTCCCTTTGCAATGTTCAGTCAGTGAGTAAAATTCCAACCCCACCCAAGCCCAGTGGGTATAAAATATTTAAACTAAAATTCCCTGAGATACAACAACCAGGGGTAAAGCTAAATGGCTTTATTCAAAAAATAGTATGCATATATTACTCTTCCCAAAGGGCATATCTTTCTTCTTTGATCCCAATGAATATGTGAACATCCCTCCAGAAATAGTGAATATTAAATACTTGAATATCTAGAATATAAAAAAGAGCTCAATGTTGACATGTCCATGGTGCCCCACACAGATCTAGGCTACTAGATAAAGCCCCAAGCAGAAATTCCATGCACTTCTCACCAATATGTTGGGAAAGAACTTCTTTCACAGAGTAAATTCTGTCAATTACAGACTCACAAGCTGAAGAGTTATTGTGGCCTATAGCATAGAACTTGACACTGACAATGGAAGCCACAGTGTGCATCTGCATGATAGTCACAGCAGTGCTCCCCCATGAGGCCTATACTTTAATTCCCAGAAACCCTAAGTATGCCATCCTATATACAAAGGAAACTTTACAGCTGTGAAGTCACAACATAGGTGTCCTTACATTATTTCAACATATTCAATACACTTACAGGAGACCATATACCAGGATACCAACAGGGTCAGAGCAAGAAATTAAAATACTTCACTTCTGATGCTAACATGAGTTTAGGGCTCATCAGCCAATGTGGCATTTTAACGATGTAAAAATCTAAATAAAAGAGAAAGATCCTCCTCTTAGGGGTTATAAAAAGGAATACAATTTTTCAAAAAAAACTTTTGTTTTACCCAGTATAACCCATTTTGAACTTCTCAGCTCTGGAATTATATGTATATGTTATAAATTACAATATATGTAATCTATATATGCTGTTTAAAAACCACTGAATTTGCAATTATGTTTCAGCACCCTGAACAAAGTAGTACACTTGACATAGAAAAAGAACACTCAGAGATCTAAAAAGAAATATCAGGAACTGTGAAATCATATTTGAATAGGATAATTTTCTTGTCCCAAGCTGGAGAGAAATTTGAAATGAATACCAAAGCCTACAGCATAACTAACTTCTTCATTTGAATTCTCCTAAACAGTGTGAAATAAGGACTGGTCAGGTAGCTCGTGTAGGAGGTATTATCTGGAAACAGGATAGAGGGGACAGGGAAGGGCAGAGGAAAGAACATCTAGAAGACCTGGTGCCTTGTCAAGATCTGAGACAAAACCCACAGAAGCTTGAGCATCTGAGACACAAAGCTTGTTTCCCAGATTTAGCCATGCATCATGGGACTTCTGGGCAGTGATCCATGGCCTCCCGTTTCCTACTGGATAAGAATTACCCCCTCCACCCAAGGAGGCATCTAGGCTTTGGAGAATGGCACTAGATATGCCAGAAAGGCCTGTTGTGCCTTTCCCTGAAGATCTGACCTTACATAGAACTATCATCCACTGTCATGGAGGTTGTCAGTAAGAGGATGGGATGGCAGCAACTGATGGAAACAGATGCAGACATAATGCTGTATTGGGGGCCAGCCTCCAGGTAGCACAGGCTCAAAGGGAAAATCCACAATGTTGGCGTTGGCACAAATTAGACTTTTTTATCTGAGGGGTTAGGGGAAAAGACAATCACACACTCTCTTGATTATTTCCTTTATTTGGAGGCACAGATGGGTTCCAACCTCTTCTGATGGACTGGACCTGAATTGAGAACTGGACTGGAACTTGACTGGAACTCCCAACAGCAGTACCAAGGCATATTTATTGATTGTTACATGAAGTATTTCCTCATACCAAGGTCTCTAACCTTAATTTACATATCTTACTGAAGGGGAGCATCCCAGGCCTCCATGGCTCTAGTCCTTCACTATGCATTGTGTGCAATACACAATAATAAAAGAGCCTCAGGTGTGCCTGAGGTGTCTTGTGACTAAAGTCATGGGATGGCCCAAAGGCCCCCTCAGGAAAACAATCACTGTTTTCAACAAGGATTAATCAAAGTCAAGGTGCCTCTAAAAAACAGCTGTTCATTCTAATATCTACCCCATACAGTGATTCTGCTAAAATCCTGCAAAGTACAGGTAAAAACTCTTTGTTTCAGCCAATAACGCACACTGAAACCTATAACTTTCAATGCGTCTTTCAGCATTAATATTAAAGGAATTTGAGCCAGTCTGGCTCCTGAAAATCAACTGTTTCTCTTAATCATTAACTTGAGCTATGATCTAGGCAACTCCTTAAGTGAAACTCATAAGCTCTAGCCATGTACCATTTTCTTGTATTTACTTTTCTTCATCAGAACTCTGCAGAAGCTAACATTATTATTATCAATTAAACAGAACAACTTAAGATTTCTTCATAATAATCTACAGGCAAAAATGCCCAGTAGAATGGGATGTTTCCATAAGATAGACATAGTATATTATAGGCAGTGGGGAATCTGCCCACACCGGATTCAACCATGCCAGATATCAGGGAAAGATAGTAACAGCACACATGTAAAGGCACAACAAAAGCAAACGACATTCTAGGTCTGTGGTCTTGGAGGGCCTTGCCTAACAGAGAATTATCCATCAGGGGGTTGACTCCTGGTGGGCTGACACCCTGAACCTCAGTCATCACCTGCTGCTCCTCTGACACAGCCATTAGCACAGACCCACAGCCAAACACTAGGCAGATCCCAGGGAATCCTGCAGAAGATGGGGAAAAAGAGTTGTAGGAGCCAGAGGGGTCAAGGACACCACCAAACACAAAACAAAACAAAACAAAACAAAACAAAACAAAACAAAACAAAACATAGAATCAACTAACCTGGGCTCATAGGGACGCACAGAGAGTGAACTTTAAGAACCAGAGAGCCGCAGGACCATGGTGGCACACTCCTTTAATCCCAGCACTCAAGAGGCAGAGCCAGGCGGGTCTCTGTGAGTTCGAGGCCAGCCTGGGCTACCAAGTGAGTTCCAGGACAGCCTCCAAACCTACACAGAGAAAATCTGTCTAGAAAACAAAACAAAACAAAAAAACCAGGGATCCCGTATAGGACGTGTTATAGTTGTATAGCTTGGTCCTTTTGTGGGATTCCTAACAGTGAGAGCAGGGGCTGTCTCTGACTCTTTTGCTGGCTTTGGGGACCCTACTTCTCATACTGGGTTGCCTTGCCTAGACTTAATACATGTGGACTTATATACCATATTTTGTTGATATCCATGGAAGACCTGCCCTTTCTGAACAGAAATGGAAGAGAAATGGATTGGGGAGTGGGGAACAGAAAAGAGTGGGGAGGGACTAGTAGGAGAGGAGGGAGGGGAAATGGCAGCTGGGATGTAAAGTAAATAACTAAAATAAATAACAATAACTAACTAAATAAATAAATAAATAAATGAAAAGAAAAGAAAAGAAGGCAGGGCAGTAAGGGACTTTGCTATAGTTGGTGATTCATTATAAATACAATGAGTTCTACTAAAAGTAAATAAAGCCATCAAAAGACAAAGGGGAAACCTAGGAACAGAAATTATACCCAAATATATAGTTATAACTACTCATAGGAAAAGGAAAGTAGCTTATGTGTAAGAGTGTAAATAAAAACAGAGTAGATATTTCTATGCTGAACAAGTACAAATATGCCAAGTTCTCTTTACATTGTATATTCAAAGAGTTGAGAACAAATTTGTTTTGACTCATCATTCCCAGTTATAATCACTTAAGTTGAGGAAGTGAATAATATGTTTAATAATTTAAATGACTTATAATGGGAAATTGCTTAAATAAATCTTAGTGTAAACACATAATAAGTGTGAGACATTATCATGTTGCAACTATATTTAGATATGGAAACATATTCATGGCATACTATTAACTGAACATTCTGAGTAGACACCCATGGAGTGATTCAGTTTTCTATAAAAATATTTTATACCTGAAATTTTAGAAGTAATTATCTTTAAGACTTGTTTTGCCAGCATTCTCTACAAAGACTATTTTATGTGACTCAAAACTAGTTATATAAAAATAACTCATTATGATACTTATAGTCTTCTTTGTAAAATAATTTTGTAGTAACTGAATGTAGTAAGAGCCATAGATAGAAGATTCTTGACAGTCTCAAATGGTGTGTTTGCAGAAACGAAGAGAGCGTTCTAACCACTACACCTTCCTTTTATAATACAATAGACCATTATAAAAAGTTTATAGATGAGGCTTAATCATTCTGTAGGCATTTGAAGTTATTGTATGAAATTAGTAATATGAATTTTGGCAACAGAAAACCTCACTATGTCATTGCTTTCCTATCACTTGGCATATATATTAGTAATTAGTAATTAGTAAATTCTTAAAATAAGCCTGGATAACTGACTTCTCCCAACCACGGGTACACAGAAGGATAGCAGCCAACTAAGATTTAATAACGGTAGTGGGTCACTTGGTTTTTCTTCCCAAGTTTTCGAGAAAGGCAAATCATCCTTCATATAAACTGACTCAAAGCCATGAAGTTTACTCAAATATCTCAAAAGCCATTTCATTATGGACATTAGTCCTAAAATGAATCACTTATCATATAGGACTGCAGATTATTTTGTGAAAGGGTACTGACTACTTTACAAAAACAAACAAAAAACAAACAACCTAAAAGTAATTATAAAAGGCCATTAGCTTTGGAATGTCTTTATTAATAACACTCACGTCTATTTGGAGTTGGTAACAACTTTTTGTTGAATTTACAAAGGGTTTGCACAGGTGATATCCAACATGTCAATGAGGCCTCTCCTTTGCTCTTCTTTGGCAGGCCCATGGCTGAAGACAACACTTACACAACTCATTGAACATGGAGAAGTTGAGGTGGTGGCTACATACGGCCTTCACCCCTTCTTGCTAGCATCTTCAGTACAAGAAGGTATTCCGCAAGCTACCAAAGGAGAAATGTAAACAGCAACCCAGCTATAAACCCTTTGATCTACAGTGGTGTCCTGCCAGCAAGATACGCTCGTGCAATGGTGGCACAAGCTTGTGGGAGAAACCAACCAATCACTGATTTGACTTAAGGCCCAGTCCACAAGATGGAACCTATACCTGACACTGCCTAAGACTAGATAGCACAGGAACCTAGTGTAACACTAAATACTACTGTTCTACTAAAAGAATATAGCAATCAAATGACTTCTACTGGCATACTGCTATACTCGTGGATCAGTGCCTTGCTCAGCCATCATCAGAGAAGCTTCCTCCTGCAGCAGATGGGAACAAACACGAGACCCACAGCCAGACAGTGTGCAGGGAGTGAGAGACCTTGGAACACACAGTCCTAAACAGGATGTCTCCATCAAATCCTTCCCCTCAGGATTCTGAACCCTGAGGAAGAAGAAGTTCAAAGAGTGTAAGAGCTGGAGGGATTGAAAGACAGCAAGGAAACACAGTCTCTAAATTGACTGTGGAAAAAGCTCACATGAATTCAGAGACTGAGGCAGCATGCACGGGGCTTTCATGGGTCCTTATGGCACACGTTATGGCTTTCAGCTCAGTGTTTTTATGGGAATCCTGAATGTGGGGATGAGTGGGTCTCTGTGTCTATATCTGTTTCTTCTGCCTTTTTGTGGGCTCTTTTCCTTCTGTTTGTTTGTTTCGTACTATTTCCGGTATATTTGTTTTTGTTTTATTGTATTTTATTACCCCCTAGAGGCCTGGTTGTTTTCTAATGAGAGACAGAGGGGGTGAATCCAGGTGGGAGGTGAGGTGGGGAGGAATTGGGAAACACAGAGGGAGGGAAAACTGTAATCAGGATATATTGTGCGAGAAAAAAATCCATTTTCAATAAAAGGAAACATAATGAGGATCCCTCCACACCAGTGAATCATTGGAGCTTGCAGCACGTGAATTACATGCTAGTATCTCCTCAGTTTTCTGCCTTTGTCTGTCTGATACCACTTAGGCAGTCAGTCTGTCACACTGCCACCCGGCACATGAAGAAGGCAGTGCTGCATGAGCCTGGCCTGCTCGGAACTCCTCTCTCTTTGGTGGCTAGCCATAGCTCAATCTCTTCGCCATTTCCAGACCTTTCTACACTGCTTATCCCAGACTTTTTAATGGTCCCCGGAGTGGTTTCTAGAATGAAAATACAGTTTGTTCAAGTTGGAGATACCTTCAAATTATTTATTTTCTACACTATAGGGAAGGCTTATTAATCATGAATTCATTTTTTACAGAGCCTGTTTATTTTTGAAATTGTATTTTAATTACATGTCTCCCTTCCCTTTCCTCCCTCTGAACCTTCCCATATACCCTGCCCTGGAATCCTTCAAATTTTTGGCCTCTTTTTTTCATTAACTTTTATTGCATGCATATAAGTATTTGTATATACATATATATTCCCAAATATAACAAGTTGAATCCAAATAATGTTCCTTGTATATATGTTTCCGGGGCTGACCTTTTGGCCCTGGATAAGCAATCGCTGTGCTTTCCCCTGGAAAGGGCCATATCCCCTGCTCCCAGCATTCCTCAGTTGCCTGCAGTTCTTTATGTAGGGTTGAGGCCTCCTGGACTTTTCCCCAAGTAGTTTGGCATGTTCATTAGTGTCATCACTGTTCAGCACACATTCGGGTAGTGATGTTGGTGTGACTTTGTGTGTGTAACTTCTGATGTTACTAGGAGACACAATCTCACAGAAAACTCCCTGGTCATCTTGCTCATAAAATCTTTCCACATCCTCTTCTAAAATGTTCCCTGAGCCTTAGGTGTAGGAGTGTTTTGTAAATGTATATCCACTGGGACTGGGTTCCACAGCTCTGCACTGTGATTGGTTGTAGTTTCCTATAGTGGTCTCCATCTGTTGCAAAGAGAACTTTCCTTGATGAGGGGTGAAGTTAACACTTCTCTGTGGGTTTAAGGACAGGCTGTTGGCAGGGATTATGCTAGTTTAGTAGATCACTGGTTGTAGATTCTCCTCCAATAATGATGAATTCACTAGCACCAAATAGTTAGCTAGGTTTCCAGTAGCAGGCATGGTATCCTTTTTGTTGAGTATGTCTTAATTCTTAAGGCAGCTATTGGTACTGCCAAGCAATTCATGCCACTACTACCTTTAGGTTACGGTGCCTTGATGGTCTTGATGTGGTTGATAGGTTTCATACCTGGGAGGGAATGTTGGTTGCCTCCCTCCTTTGGAAGTTTGCATGGTAATTTCTACTATCACAAAAGCTACTCCTCAGTGAAGGGGCATTCATGTCAGTTCCAGCGCAGGGGTGTCTGGGACCTGTTTCTGAAGTGCACAGTGTCTTCAACAATAGGAACTTACCATGTTTATGGAGTCTCTTGTACAGCCCTGCTAACAACTCTAAAGATGACTTCTCATGTCTTATATTGGGGTTTTGTTAGATGATCTTTGGCCCTTCAAGGGAGGGCTATCAGCCGACTAGAAAAAGTCAAGTCACTGACTTTTTCTGGTGGCAAAAATAAGACATCTTGAAATTCTTCTTCTGGCGAAAGTAATATATCTGGAAATTCTTCTGCCACTTAGTACCATGACAGCCAGAGCAAATGACCTATGTGGCCCTGTCCTTGTGAGTGATTTAGAGAAGAAGGTAAAAACAAGTCTGCTGGAACATGGCGCAGAATGGGAATTTCAAGCCAGATGGGATCCCAGTACTTGGAGGGAGACCTGGGCAAGAGCTTCCATTCCTAACCAAGAAACTAAGCTATCGCCAATTTACAACTTCTTACAAAATTAGAAAACTTAGTTTTCTCCGAGAGACTCGAACAGTGTACATTAAACACACTTAAGGCCAGGCCCCGAGCCTAGCTGTACAAAATGAGTTCAATGGTCATTTTGGAGACTGTTTTGATCATATTGTTTTGTTTGGGCATTTTTTAAAATGTAACTGGTCATTTGCTTGTCTGTTACAGTTTCTAATTTTATGACTTCACAGGTTTTATTTGTGTGTGTGTGTGTGTGTATGCTTCTTATGCTGTTGCACTGTTTCTTGTGTGTATTATGTTTTGCTTGCTTTTTATTTGCCTGTTTGTATTCTGAAGAAAGCAAGAAAAAAGGCACAGAGTTGGATAGGCAAGAAGGTCAGGAAGATCTGGGAGAGAATAAAGGAGGAAATACTATATCATAACGTATTGTATGAATTTTCAATAAAAATAAATAAATAAATAATAAATAAATAAAATTATGGGTAAAGTTATAAAATTGAAACACTGGACAAACTTGAGAATTTTACCAAGTTCCACTGAATAAATAGTTGACATATTTAGAAGTACATCAAGCACCCAAGAGGCCTATGTAATTTGCTATATAGTATAAATATGTGATGAATGTTCCTACTTGTATACACGTTTCTCTAGGGAGGGTTCTCAGTGGGATCATTACTCCAAGGACCTCCCTGCTCTAATTATGCCTTTAAGCAAAACATCCGTCTGACTTGAAATCCACATTATAAGGTTTATAGAAAACATTACCTTTGCTTTGAGCCTTGGCGTTGAAGAATAATATTTAACATAGACATAACTGGGATTACAATCTGGAATCCAGTCTCTTCAACTGTGAGTTATAACCCAACGTGTGGTCATGTAACAAAATACAGGGATTATTAAAAAAAATATGATGAGTTATAACCCAACGTGTGGTCATGTAACAAAATACAGGGATTATTAAAAAAATACGCTGATGACGACAGCAGCAAAAGGTTTTGGACGGTACAATGACCAAACGTTAACCAAGACTGAACGTGTCATGAATTCAAGATGTTTCTGGCAGTGCTTGCCACATCACACTGTGTGACTTTGCTGAAACGTCGATTCTGAACAAACAACTTGCGCATTTTGCACCTCAAATGTCATGCCATCACGTCGTGCTATGCCAAGAAATGTTGCTGAGAACACCTTGGCTTCAGATTCTAGGTTATTGGACGCTGTGACTCTAAGTGTTTTCACTGTAGGTACAAAGTGTTCTACTCTTACGGGAATATAACAGTTTAGTTACAGAAAACAAAACTTAATATTTTCCTACCATCATTCCTTGGCATACATATCTGGGGTATGTGTGTGCTAGAATATTAATTTCAAAACTTGTTTAAGATTTGAGTTTAAAAAATATTGAAGTATCTTTGGTCTGAGATTAGGACAGAATTTCCAACAGTTATTGAAATGGCCCTAAACATACTTCTGGCATTTTATACTTTATTTACACAAAGTGGCATTCTTATCACTGATGATTACGAAAATCACAACCTCAACTCTGAAGAATAGAAGTACCCCACAGCTTTCAATATCAAGTGTTGGCCAAGATATAATCACATAAAAGCAAGCATATCCTTCTCAATAGTGTGTTAATTGGCTTCCATATGTAATACATATTAAAATTATCTATAAAACAAAAATTGTTTTAAATAAATTTCATTATGACTTATTGTCAATACATGTTTCATTTACATGCCTGTCACACACCTACATGTGTGATACGGACTCACCTTAAAACTTTTCAGGTGGAAAAGAGGCTGCAGCTGAGGAATGGTTAGGAAGCTTTGCTCTAGAGCATAAGTCAGCAGCAGCTGCTACCTAGAAACCAAACTCGGTCAAATCTCTTTGTATAGATAAAGCTTTGTTGGAACACAGCCAAACCTATTCATTGACATACCACCAAATACACTTTCATACAACAGCAGCAAAGGGGAAATCATTGAGATACAACTGAGTTTGATGTGCAAAGCCCAAAATGTTTATTATTTCTCTTGATACTGACACTTGCTCCAAGTACCTATACTAATAATGGGACTTCTACACTTTCAAGAGAACAAAGATGACAGTTTTGTATTGAGCCTCATTTCTCCTCTTCCTGTTGATTTCATTCTAAGTCATATACATGAAAAGGCAGATATACAATAAACAAGGATGACTTAAAATACTGTAACACGGGAACAAATTATAACGAGCCTCCAAATTTGGGTTCTACATCTGAGGAGTCAATCAACAGTAATCAAAAGCACTTTTTAAGAGTGTCAATACTAAACATGTTCAGATATTTTTGATCATTGTTCCATAGCACAGTATCTTATATTTATGCAGCATTTACATAGTTTTACTTATTAAAGGTAACTAGAGATGACTGAATGTATACAAGGAAATGTGCCTAGATTAAATGTAAACACCATGTCAGCTTTGTGAAAGGACCTGAGTATTTGTACATTTGGGTATATTTGGTAGATCTTGAAATGGATTTTTCTATTGATACTTATGAATAATTTAAATGGCAAAAATTCACAGACCACTAAAGTGCTTATGAAAATCACAAGCAATCTATGACATTCAATGGTTATAATTTTATGAAATCAGCAGAAACAATTTTCTTACAAATGAAAATAGTCTTATGATTCAGTGTTAAGTGAAAAAGTCAGAATTCTCAATTATAGAAAGTATTAACACAATTTTGTAAAATAAACAAACTATAATTCTCAGGAGAAGCTGAAGAAAAACACATTTGAATGTGTTGCCTTTGAGTGATAGACACTTCATTTTCCTCTGTGTTTAATGTAGTGAACCACAACAAACAGGCATTATTTTATACTAAAAACAAACATGGCTTTTGAATACAGAATAGGAATTCTGGTGGTATTTAAGCATAAGATTGACAATTTTTATCACATATGTGTTAGATGTAACACAAAAAATATTTAAATGTCTCAAGCAAAAATGGTACTACCACTACTACTGTGAGATTTTATACATACAAATACAAATACAATATATAAACAAATATATATATATATATATATATATAATGTTTTTGAAAGTTTTAGAGATATATTATCTCAATCAGCTCTTCAGGAAAAAAAAAAAGCACTTAAAAAGCGTAACTCACAAACCAAGAATACCAACTGAGACTCTCTGGCAGCAGATGAACATTCTCCAAATGCAGTCATATGTATCCTATTGGAACCAACTTGTTCACCCCTCTTCAGATGGTATAATGGTATAAAATCTGAAGTTTATCCTATCGAATCTTTCTCCATGTAGACAGTGGTTGGCATCTCTCAAGTTCTGCTCTGCTTTTCTCAGAATTTTATAACAATGCAAGCCATACTTGATCCCTTAAACATTTGCACAATGGTTTAACATTTTCCCATCACATTTTAAGCTTTTAAAAATTTAGTATCAATAGAAACCCCAGATGAGGCAAATGGGTTGTATCTCTCTCAATCACATCTTTGTTAGCTTCCTGAGCTCCAATGAGGGTCCCTGGGCCAATCATGTTTCCCAGGAGCCAACATGAACAAGCACCCTAGTCTGTAGTTCTTTAAGAGCATAGTAGGATAGGTAATGCTCTATCTCATAAACTGGAACAAGCTCTTAAAAAGATTTTTTTTTGTTTTGTATTTATTTTCCAGTTTTATTGAAATATAATAAAAAATAAAATTGAATATACCCTAGGAAAACAATGTTGTGATTCCATATACATATATATTTGAGAAATGATAAGCATTGTCAAATTACCTGGCATGCCCATTTCCACATGTAGTTACCATTTCTGGTGTGTGCATGGGTGCTAGGAACACTAAAGATCCATTTTCTTAGAAATTTTCAAATAAACAATATTCTGGGCATATAAGTATGGCATGCTGACTGCAGGTGAAGAGTTTTTTAGGAGATGCCTTTTATTCTTTGAAGCCCCAAGAATTTTCTGTCCGTGTCCCTGTCTCACCTCCTGCCCATACCCTTGTCTATACTCAGTCACTTCTGATGCTCCCAACAGTGAGTTACCCTTCCGTCATTCTTCATGAACTCTTTCCTTGGCTGTCAGCTGAAATCCCTGCTAAGCTACTGGCTGCAAGAGCATCCTATTATTTGTAAAAAGGATTTGCATTTTTATAGAGTGTTACTAAAGAGCATAAAAGCTTAGTTTCCAAATACTAATCTCTGCCTATTTCCCTTCCTTCCAGCCCAAACCTCAACTTTATTTCTACTCCATTTTGGTCTTTTCCCAGTCTAACCTCGTTTATTCTCATAACAAGAACTCCAGAACACCTCTGGAAGCTTGTTTTTGATTAACTGCAGCCCCCCCCCCCCCATAATATTTCCATTTGTTTCTCCAAGCATCCTTGCTCTCCTTATACAAAAGATCATGGTACCCTTATACTCAATACTTATACAGGCTTTATCGAAGCATTGTTGAATGCCTTCCCCTTGTCCTACCTCTGAACCTATTGTATAATCTGATTCTGCCATTTCTGTGTATCACTACTTCTTCAATGTCTAGTAAGTAGCTCATTCTCCTCTGAGAGTTCCAGTCTCCCTCTGGCAGGGTATATTTATTCTTATCTTGAACTATTATCTTAATTTCACATAATTTGATGACCAGACACTGCATTTCTGTATAACTAACTACACAATCTTCACTCAGTTTGAGCCACTGGCCATCAGAAGCTCCATCTTTCCCATGTATACATAAATATTTAAATGTGCAATGTCATCATATAGGCTCTGGTGTAAGAACATTTTGGTGACAGTGTCATTTGAAAAGGCCTTTATACATGGACATTGCTTGTAGAAGTTGGTTACTGGGGGCGGTCTTTATGTTTTGTAGCCAAATCTCACTGCCTCTTCTTTCTTTGCCAACTGATTACAGATGCAATGTCACCAACTGCTTCCCACTGCTGCTGCTATGTTGTCCCAGCCAGTGGGCCCATATACCCCTGGAGCTCTAAGCTCAAGTAAACTCATTATACCGTAACTTGCTTCTTCCTTATTTTATCATAGCAACAAGAAAACTAAGGTACCACATTTGATGCCAATTCTCACAACCACAACGTGTAAGCTCTTAGCAAAGAATTGGGCACATGTAATAAAAAGAATTATTAAATCACAATGGAAGGGAGAGGTGAATGTAAGACTGTTGACAGTATTTTGGTTGCTAAAGAGGCTATATAGGAAGGAATCTTTGGCTGGGCCTCAGGACCCTCAAGAGGCTACCTTATACTAGTGAATCTGGCCTCTTTAGTCACAGTGGCTACAAAAGAAGTAAATGGCTTCATAAATATCCTATCCTTTTTATATTAAAACCAAACAAGCATGCATTTTTGAGTAATTTACTATAAAATTGAAGTGTTGTAATGAAACAAACATTGTAGCCGACTTAACCTGAACTATGTAGACTACTTATTAAAATCTAGCCAATCAGATATTCATGCTAGCAAATCATGCCAAAGAAAACAGAACATAGAAGTCTAGACAATTACCCTTTAAGCTGCAGAAATGGCTCGGTTGCATGGAACAGGACTGGAAGACATACAGTCTTCATTTTGATGGTGTATCACAAAAATTTTAATGACAACAAGTTGCCATTCATCATATTGATGGCCACATAATATAAGAGATAAAGATTCTGCTTTCTCTTCAGATTATATACATTTTTATCTCTTGTCTAAAATATGAAGTGGAGGCATTGATATAATTTTATGCTATAAATGTGATTATATTGATAAATCAATGGTGAAATTAATAAATTTTTAGAGCTACTCATTGGTAAAAGAGGGAAAAATCAGATGCAGAAATCCACTCATTCCTCTGAATAATTTTAGATACTTCCTGAAAATAAAAAGAATTCTCTCCCTACAGTCGGTACCCTACTGTAACTATATCTTCACTTCAAATTAATTCTTGAAGACCAGAATGAAATATGGGAGAGAGGATGGAGGGACAGCTGGGGAGAGGAACAAGAACTAACCCCAGAGAAGGACTGAAAGAGAATGACATCTTAGGTTTCCACAAGGACCAAGAGGTTTCCTTAGCACATAACTTAAAATGGATCCGTTACTAACTGTTATTGCATTGTTCAGTGTCTTTGTTAGGGTTTTTATTGCTGGGATAAACACTATGACCAAAAGAAACTGGGGGAGGAATGGCTAATTTCAGCTTGCAGTTCCATATCACAGCTCCTCACACAGTCAAGTGGAGGCAAGATCTCAAGCAGGGCAGGAACTGGAGGCAGGAGCTGATGCAGAGATCATGGTAGAGCTTAGCTTGCTGGCTTGCTCCCCCTGGCTTGCTCAGGCTGCTTTCTCATACACCATGTGACTGGTATAAGCTCCTTTTTGCAAAGTTCCATATACACAAGTGGCCTCTCTTGTGATCCCAGCATGCTCCTGGGCTCCAGGGAATGCCTCCAAACCCAGTTTCACTTGTTATTGCTCTTCTCTTAGTGTTTGATTATTAACTTGTGCATTGGTACATTTTAATAGAAATATAATTAAAATGTTTCGTGAGTACAACTCAGTATGCCCCTCATTGCTCTATAAATGTTTCTGGGCTTATCCAATTTGTTCAGTATCCGGTCTTCAAATATGAAGCTACATGAACTTCAATTTAGCTGTTTTTATATATATATGGGGTATATAAGGAGAAAAGAGTTCAGGATCCCCTTCGTATCTTTTATTCTCTACTTTATAATGAATTAATTCTAGAAAGAATAGCAGTGGTGAGTACTGACATAACATTCATCAAAATGGTGATCTATCTCCTCTGCCTCTCTCCCTCAGAACCATGTTTAGAAACAGCAACACCTCAATTGCTGGGATTTTGACTTCTTTGTAGAGAGAAAAGCTGAAGAGGTAAGGTCAGAATCCTATTTTCGTTTCCTCTTTCTTTTTTTTTTTCCAGAGGTGAGGACTGAACCCAGGGCCTTGAGCTTGCTAGGCAAGCACTCTACCACTGAGCTAAATCCCCAACCCCTCGTTTCCTCTTTCTATCTGCATTCCTTAGGGAATTGTTGTGAATATGAAATGAGGAAAAATTTTAAAGGCTTCAATCTTGGAAATATATGATGAATTACAACAAGTAGAAAAACCACATTCCAAACAAGAAAGAGACACACTGTAAGTTAGGTGAGACTAGACCATCTTCAGAAGTTAGGTGACCTTTTTATGTCCAACAGAAATATCTTTAAAACAAATTCCTCTGCCTATACAAACATTGTTATTAACAGAAATAAATGTTTTTATTTTTATTTCCTGCCCTTGTAAATTTTACTCAATTCTCGCAAAATAGTAGAGTAACAAAACATGTGTTCTTTGACAATTCGAAAACTAATTAGTGATGAAAACAAATCCTCAGACTTAGGAGGCTAATAACCTTGTCTATTTTAAAAAATGTAATTTTCCTGTGTCTGCCAACAAAGTTTTTTTTCCCTATTCAGTCTGAGAAATAGCAGAACTGTGTCATTAGTCTGGTCTAGGAGGTGATAAACAACATTGTTCCGGCTCTATGCTTGCTGTTTGCTAAGGGCTCTGAAGTGGGACTCTCATTATTTGACACAGACAAGTTGCTAAGTGAGTTTCAAGGCCATTGTTGATGCCTGGAGTGGCTGGAGTCACCCTGGTGTGTCTGCCTTCCCAAGGACTCTCCATGCCTTGGAAAACCACAGACTGTTTTTCCCTTGCTCCCTTCTCTCACGATTTTCTATTTTTTTCTTTCAATGCCATGTTTATCATTCCAGCTCTGCCCACACAAAGGCACAACAGGGTTCCCAAATACATAAAAATGAAGTTGAAATTCCTAAGATATGACGTTTAAGTAATGCTGCAATCGATTCCAATCACCCTCCCATTGTTGTGGTCACAAGTCTTCCAGAAAAGTCCAGGAACATAGATGAAGGTGTCACTGATCACAGAACGTGTGTCCCCACTTGGCCATTTGTCAGTTCCCAGTTCCCCTCTCTTGTTACTGTACCATTTCTCTTTTTCCTAATATGTCCCTTGTGAATTCTTTTCTAACTCTTCTTTCCCATTGTGACTATCCAATACTCTTAACTGGACACTACACATTTTTCAAAGGATTTATTATACTGGAGAAGCTTGTGGCTTTATGTGTTAACTCTTGAACTATAGTATAAGCATCTAAAGAAATAAACTTTGTGGTGTACATCTTTTTGAAACTCCACAGAGCCTAACTGTTCATTTACATAGCGTGTCAGTGGCAACTCCATATTACTGTAACTAATTGATTAAACTTAAAAGGATGTGTCTCCTTAAAAGACAGTCCCTCCACTTTTTATTCTGGCCTTTTTATTTGATGCATTTAAATGATATGCTGAGGACGATCGCTTTTTTGTCCCCTTTTTTGAAAAAAAGTTTCATCTGTATGGGTGTTTTGCTTGCATGAATGTCTGTGCATCACATGGGTACAGTGCCAAGAAGACATTGAATCCTTTAGGACTGGAGGTACAGACCATTGTGAACTGCCATGTGGATGCTGGGCACTAAACCTCATCCTCTGGAAGAGCAGCCAGGCTCTTCCATGCTGAGCCACCTCTCCAGTCCTCAGGTATACTTTTTAGCAGGTCTGCTCTTATTTGCACTAAGACACAAAAATCGTCTTTCCAACACCTTCCAACTGAAGGTCTCAGTTCTATGTCTGGAAGTGGTGCACACTGAAGTCTCTTCAGCTTCAGCTGAGAGGACTGCATCAGCTCTTTTTTCTCCTAATTTTCACATGATATGGGAAACTGACACCCAAGACATTCCCTTGGCTTCCCTCAAGAATCTGAATTTAATTTGTGTAAATTTAATTTAAACATTATCCAGTAAAAAGAGTCAATAACTACCACGCCCCATATGCCCAATCACTAAGCCCGGGCTAAGGTGGTATATGTGCTCCTGCAACTAGCCTCGCCAAAGCATGCTTCTCCATGGTGACAGCCTTGGAGCTGGCTCAGGACAATAGCTTTGGGAGATGGTTCCATAGGGGGGTGAAAATTCTTAATGATTTGACTTATGCACAGGATAAGATAGATACATGGCCTCAGAGGTCACTGCCAGGGCACTCATTCTCCCTTTAGCCAGCTCTTATGTGAAGACCTTACACTAGTCATTGAAGTCCACACATGCCAAATTCTCCCTTGCATTCAGAACTGGGAACTTGTGGGTGTTCACATCACCAAAATCAGCAATGTCATATAGATGGTATGGGATAATTTTGTGGCATTGGTAGATGTCCCAATCAAGAGCTCCTGTTTTTCTGGGTGTCCAAGTAATCTCATAGATGTTTTGAAAATTTTCATCAATGGCCCTGTCACTAACTACCACTGACTCATTCGTATTGGCCTTCCTGACAGTCATGATGGCATTATATAGGGATCAGTAACTCTCCACTATAAACCTGTCAGCACAACTACAAGGGTGGAGGTGAAAGTCTTGTCTTAGATACCCAGTGAAGAAATTACACCTCTCACCTCTAATCTGAGTTTCCTTCCACACCAAGCAATGGTCCAGTACTTCTGGAGACAGAGCTCAATTTTAATTCTTGTATTCATTGTTCTGGAGATAATGGTGTGCACAGAGCCTCTTCAGACCATCTTCAGATATGTATCTGACAAGGAATGTGTCACTTATTCCAATATTCTACATGGCATATCCCATGTGGGGAGTTTAGACAAGATGACTGAGAATGCAAAATCTTAACTTTTCATTGATAACCATCCAATAACCTTCCGTTAGAGAATTCAGATCTCAGAACTGTATTTTTCAACTTTTGGCTTTAACCTTCTTGAATGCAATACCAGCCACTAGCTGAGACTCCTGTGGTGAGTCTTATTGAACATTCTTAATTCAGGTCATTTTAAGCTACATTAAACCATTGAGCTTCATCAGGACATCAACTATCATCTTGTTGAAGATAGCTTCCTGCAAAGGGGTCAGCATGGGGTCTGAGCCATCACAGCAGGCTTCTCTAGAAGGTCCCTCTGCTCCACTTCATCATGCTTCTCTATGGTCACACGGATCTCTTTGATGTTGTTAACTGCCAAACAGGAAGCTGTATAGAAGGTTAGGGTGGCAATCTGAGGAGGTATAAACCATATTTCAAATGCTTCCACCTACTTAGAAACTGACCAAGGGTATCATGACCAACCTCTGTGCTGTGGATTCCACAATATCCAGCCAATTCTGTGTTGTAGGACAAGTGACATCCAGATGTTTCAGAACTACAGCCTCACCATTAGAAATTGTTTCTTTGTTTCAACTGTCCTCACTGAGCTTGTCTATGCTGCAGCAATCACCTAGGAGCACTGATGAAACACAAAGCTGGGGTTCCTTGGGAGCTATTAGTCTTCTCTTCAGAGGATGACGTGAGTGGGCATCATACAGGAAGCTTGTGCAGTGCCCTGCTAGTCCTCTGTTGTCTATGACCAAGCAGTCCAACAAGCCCACAAGAGACAATCTGACTCTTTCATACAAACTGCTACTCTGCAATCATCAGACCACAGCGTGATACCTTGTGTGTCATCTCTCCAGTTTATATTGCAAGGGAAGAGAGTGTGTTGGATCTTGACAGTGTATTCTAGTAACAAAAATAAGTTCATATTATTTGCTTTAACACAACATCATAATTTTGGCTCAAATTAAAGAGATGTAAGTAGTTTCCACAAAGTAATCTTTGTGTGTGTGTGTTATATTGTATATGTGCATGTATGTGCATGGTAGTGTAGAGTCCAGAGGTCAATGTCAGATGCTTTCTACTATCATGGTCTACCTTGTTTTTGAGATTAAAGTCTCTCACTGACCCTGAATATCACTTATTTGGCTACACTGGCTGTCCATCAAGCCCTGGGGAATCCTTCTGCCTCCACTTGCTCACACTGGAGTTACATGCATGTGTTCCATGCCTGGCTTTGTACCGGAGTGCTGGAGCTCGGCACCCAGATGATCCTCATGCTTGCACATGTGAGCTTCATTCAGCCTCCACAAAGCACTGATCACTCATGTTGCCCTTGCTGAGCTCATTGTGGGTTTTAGAGCTCTGGGCCTTTTGGTCCTCTGCTAGGAAACCTTTCAAAGAGGGTGTGAGATATAATACTGACATAAATTTACCCCTCGGAAGAAAAGTGGATAAACATGGATATCAAAGTGGGTATTTTCATCTAATGGATTGTTACCAGTCTCTCTCTCTCTCTCTCTCTCTCTATATATATATATATATATATATATATATATACATAGAGATTGACAGAAAGAGACTGCATTTATTCCAATCATTCTAATCGTCTCTTAATGGAAAAAAAAGTAAAAAGCTATGTTTAAATGACAAAATTCACCCTAAAGATAAATTACTTCCAACAATTATAATTGTTTTAAAAAGCTGAGCTGTCCAGAGACTCTCCTCACTGACAGCGTTCGTCCTGAAGCTGACAGCAGTCTCACTGCCAAAAATTTCAAACACAAGTGAAAATCTGTCGTGTGGAGGGGCCATCAGCTGGGACCTAAGTGTAAATCCTACAGTTCGTAACTGTGGACTGAGACTTGAGGGTAATTTGAGAGCTGTGTTCTGCTCAGTGGACAAAAAGCCGCAGCATCTGAGGAACTTCAATCCCTCTCACTGGCTTTCAGGCCCTTCCCAGGCTCCCGATTCCCTCTTTGTAGAATAAGAGGCTTGGCGGGGTAATTACTGTGTCCTTTTTCAAATGGAAGCCACCATTGCATTTCCTTTTCTGAGTGTATTGAACCATCTGTGTGAGAATCTGTTCTGAAAGATGACAGATACTGGTGTAAAAAAAAAAAAAAAAAATCCATCCTAAGACTTCCAAAGGCCATAGTTTCCACCGGGAAACTGGAACAAATGTTATTTCATTTTTTATTGCAGTGACGGTTATTAGAAATTCAAATAATTTAATCACCGGCTTCCATGGCAAAGGGATGTGAACAAATAAATGCCTTGCATAACGAAGAGCCTGCATCCAAGCATAGCTCTCCTCTGCCATGAAGACATTGTATTCCTGGACCAAATTAGCTCCAGGTCACATTGAAGCTGAGCCTGTAGAGAAACATCTTGATTTATGCATGTGTTTGTCAATCACAACATTTAACCAGAAACCATGATATCACATCCCCTCCCCCACCTCCGTTCAGATTTTGGTTGTTTTTTTTTGTTTTTTTTTTTTTTTTCCAAGTAACTGACTAAGTGTTAACAACCAGCAGATGGACTGGAGGGGCAGATGGGGCTCGCTTAGGAAGGCAGCTGAGAAATGATTAAAATCACCAAGGACTGCACACATTGAATCCTTCCAAAGGCTGGTAGATTTTTCTTGCTGTAAAATCTAGTTAAAGTAGCAAGGCAGATGCTCAAAAGTGAGCCCTCACCGTTATTGTTTCCTTTTTTAATCAGCAGCAATCAAAAGGAAACAGGGCAGTCATGCAATGTTGTAGGTAGAAAGTATCCACTTGAAGAGTCACAGACTAGATGGTAAGGTACTCAAAAAGATGGTTTTAATTTTAGGACACTTTACCGTTACTCCTTTCGCTCACTCTCCTCAGGTTCTATCCGCCTGGACCAGGTGCTGATGCTGCAGGAAGCAGTTCCCTGAACTCAGACATTCCCATTGGAGGAACCAAACACGTTTGCAGTGCTGTCCAATTTTAAACACTCAGTTTGAAATATTGCAGTTATTTCTTGTAGCGTCGCTCCTTCCTACATAGCTGGGCTGCCTCTTTGGGAAATGATTTTAGAACCAGCCTAGGAACTCCAGAAGAAAAACGTCTTATCATTTTGTAGCCAACCCTGAATTTTACTCCCCAGAGTCTGCCCAGTTTGATAATAAACGTGATTCTGAAAGGTCCTTGGTTAAATTACATAGATTTCGGTACTGGAAGATATTTACAAGAACGTACTGCAGGGGCTTGCTATAGTTTGTGTGTGTGTGTGATGTTTCCTTTGTCGAGAACTTGGCTCCAGTGGAGGTGAGAAGGTTGTGTGGAATCTGTAAGAGGTGGGAAGTCCTTGGATTATTGAAGGATGTATCCTTGAAGACTATCAAAGTACTTCTGGTATAACCTTCAGTAATTCTCACTTAAAAAGTAGTAAAAACCTGAGCCTGGACCACCAGAACTCTCAATTTTAATTCTTGTATTTTGGTTTCTTCTCCCCTACATTTACCTGTCACTGCCATCTACCATGAAGCAATGCAGTTAAAGGGAACCCGTACCAGAACCTGCGCAATGCTGCTTGAACTATGAACCGGTAGTACTGGGAGCTAAATAACCTTTGTTTTTCTTGGTAAAGCTAGCCTACATGCCTATTATTCTCTTGTATTAACAAAACCTATACAATGTAGAAGAAATAGAAGTTTCTGGAAGAGTTTAATCACCTAGGCAAGCAAATTAATACCCACCAAAACTCCCCCTTTTCATCCTCTGAAAATGTGAACATATCTAATATAAACAGGTAATTTTCTATATGTGATTAGGTTAAGTCCTTAACAGTAAAATATACATCCTAGCCCTCCAATAGGAACATGGTGAAAGCTGGTCATGTGGATGCCTGCTACTGTCTCTGGTTACTTGAGAAAGATGAGTTAGAGCATTGTCTAAGAATCACAGAATGTCAGCATTGTACATAGTTGTTTTAATCTAAATATCCTTAGACCTGTCCTCACTTCTATCCGGTAACTACCTCAGCTACTATTCAGCTTATGTGTTAGGTCTCAATGAAAACAGACATATACATATACACTATTTTATACTTAATTTATGTCTTAAGTCCCAATGAAAACAGACATATACATATACACTATTTTATACTTAATTTGCTTATTAATGGCATAATAATTTTTTTGTAATGATTATCACTTAAAAAACAAGCTTGGTGTGATGATGCATATAGCAATGCCCATGTTTGGGAAGAAGATGTGGGAAGATCATGAGCTCAAATCCCTCTGGGAAAATGTGGAAAATTCTCTGTCTCAAACAAAACAGAATTAAAGGTAATGCATATATATGTATACTGATTATATAAAAGCTTTAAGTAAAATGCTTGTATCTTTCATTTCATGTAGTATGAAAATAGAGAAAATAATAACTGGTAATGAATAAAGACATGTCTACCTCTAGACACTAGAATACTGCTTTGGAGTGAGACATATCTCTTTATGCTTTATACCTGTACACTCTGAAGAACTTACACATTCTTTCAGAACCTCTGAAATATCAGAAGCTGGTAACCCATGAGTTTCTGTCCTCTGAGAGACTCTGACCCTAAACAATAGAATTCAGTTACACCTCTTTGAGAATTCAACATAGAACCTACAGATCTTTAAACTTATACTTATTTAAACCCTATACTTCTTTCTGAATAGCTCAATCTTTCCAGAGAGAAGAAATGGTTTCTTAGAGGAACACAATTATTTCACAGAGAGTTAAGATGAAAAGTCACTAGGAATTCATTTTCCAAAAATAGCTTGTCTGAGTTTGAATCATTTTCCATTTGAGAAAACTTGAGCAAATTATTTCACTTTCTAAGCCATGGTTTTCTCATTTACTAACTAAGATGGTTTTTGTTTCTTTTTCCATGATCTGTATAAAGAATATGGAGTAGTAGAGCACATAGGAGAGAGTAGGTGCTGACACCGAGAGCCCGTTTTCATTAGTGTTAGAATCTTGTCTCCTACCTGAATCTCCGCAGCTGTGATGTGCTAACTTCAGAGCAGAAACTTGGAAGACTGGGAAATGACCATCTAGTAGTCTTAGGAAATGCTGTCATTTAATTGTTGGTGACAACTCAGTCTGCCTTCCTCATTTCTTGACAATACCTGAGGCCTTGAAAATTCTGCCAAGTATTCCCCAGGCTGGTAGGAGAACAAAGACATGGAAATAAGACCTCAGAGGAACGCTCCTGAATGGTTCTCTGAAATCAGCCCTTCCTGATGGGTAAAGAAAATCCCATGAAAACTTCCCTGGTTCCCTCCCAACCTGTGTTGAACACTACTATGGGATGCAGCTATCTTTGCATCAACTATACTACATGACATGAACAGAAAACAGTGAAGAAATAAAGATGGTCTGTGGTGTTGAACTGCAGAATTAGGTATAGGTAGACTGGAAGGCACTCTTTTGAGACTTCTCACAAGAGATCTTGTTGAATGAGCTCTGTTATTTGAAGCCATTTTTAGTGTTCAATGTTTTAATTACAAATACCAAATTAATTTCAAGGTAGTAAATTTGTAATGGGTAATAAATAATAGCTACCTTGCAATGTTTAATGATTTGGTTAAATAACAATGGGTAACTTTGTTGGGAAAATAAAAGTGCATGATTTTATCCTAGATTCTTGTTTGTTTTCTAAAATTTTCATTCTAACTTGTTAGATTAAGTTATATTCTAGAATGAAAACATAATCACCTGAGTCATAAACTTTATTAATTTTCCTTGGTAAGGGAGGGCCTAAACACAACAATCTTTGCTACCCTTAATGAATATAGTTTGATTATACTTAATGAAGCCATAAGAACTGCAGATACACTGTTAGGATGGCTTTAAAGTCAGCTGGTAGCTCCGATTCTGTGGTAGGAAATTCCCCTGTGACCCTTTAGAAGATTATAAGTTTGGGTGGACAAAATACAATCTGGTCAGGAAAAGTAAATGGACTTCTGTTATTGATGACCCTCCAGACCTGGGATAAAACAGGACACATCTGAAATGCTGTTGCTACACTGTCTGTCCACAGTGGACAGCTGACAGAGAATTCACATAGAACATTTCATAGGATTTCACCTGATCTGAAGTCTTTTCAGCTTACTTTGCTAATGTTCTATGGAAAATATACACTATCCGAAAATAGTATCTTCTGCACTACCTATAAATTGAGAGTTAACTGAATACTGTGCCTAATGTAGATGAAGTTTGTGGAGAAGTCAAATTAGAAATCTAACCCAAGACTCTGTGCCCAACAGTTCAGCTTCTTGTGGCCTCTGCAGTACACCAAATGAGCTAATTTTGAGGAGAAGGCCATTGTTTGCAGGAACAGGTCAGCGTGCCAATCTTGGAGTTATTAATAATCTAGCTCCCATTTTATTGTATAATCTAGTCATAATACAGAACTCATGTCTTACAAGAAGCCCTTTTTCTCTATTTCAGAATATTTATGTCTGCCTTGAACCTCTGTGATACCAATAGACATTTAGCCCAGAGACATTTCTCTGTCAGTGTGTATGTATCTCCCCTCTGGAAATAGACTATAAATCTCAACTCACCTGTGGATAAACTTTTAAGTATATACTTCATGTGTTTATCATAGTGGTAGTAGGTTTTCCTGTCACCTTTGCAAATTCCTGCAAATTAGCCATGGTGATATAATTTGATGGAAGTTTTACCTTAATGTCAACAACTCTCCCTCAAGGATCTAAGAACTCTACTATTGTGGGGGAAAGAATGATACACAAATGTCCATTCTAAAACAAAACAAAACAAAAAAACAGAAATCTATCCAGAGATGTGCATTGTACCAGGGTAAGACTGAATCCTACAGAGCTGCTGGAGCCAAGGACAGTAACTGTCATCTGCTGGCATCATCCCAGAAACTCCAGTGGATCCAGATCCTATGAGCACCCTAGTTCTGGTAATTTCTTGCTTCTTAGCTCTGTCTTTTTCTTCTAAATAATACATTTGATCTCGGTTTGGTTCTTTAATGTTTTTAATGAGGATAAGCAAATCTAGAGCTTAGGTTTGTTTTGTTTCTGGTTTTGTTTTGTTTTCCCTCATATCCAGCCAGGAGTTGGTTTGTGTACAATGCAACTGTTCATGTTGTGTATACTTTAAAGTAGATTACTCATTCTGACAGTCTGTTGGGATATATACAAGATTGCCAGAAACATTAAAGGAAAGGTTTAAGAAGAGGTATTGGAGAATTTGGAAGTATTATTCTTCCCAGTGCAATACTTTCCACCATGCTTAGCACTTAATTTTGGTGCAGTCTAGGTCATCTCAAACTCTTAATGATGGACATAAAATTAAGTCTAAGCAAATAGTTCTAACTAGTTAGCGGTATGACCTCCTCCTCTGCACACATTGTCTGCAGAAGGCACGGAATTACTGATCACTGCAGATTTACTGAGGGCTGCTGTTGCTTGTTTGTTTGTTTGTTTTGTTTTATTTTATTTTATTGAAAAAGTGTCTCACTACGTGTAACTTTTTAATAACTTAGCCTGTAACTTGATATGTCGTCCAGGCAGGCCTTAAACTCAGCTTTAAACAGCTTTATTCAGAAAGTTCAATTCTTCTCAAGAGCTCTCAGGAAGCTTTTAAAAAATAACATGACAACTTAAAAAAAAAAAGAGTCAAGAAATAGCAATTGGTAACTTCCTCATTGGGGGCACAAAAAAATAACATGACAACTTAAAAAAAAGAGAGTCAAGAAATAGCAATTGGTAACTTCCTCATTGGGGGCACACATTCATTGTATGTGATGTTGAGTTTCATAAAGACAATTTCTTTCAAATATACTAAGAAATTTTACAACTTCCCCTGACTTGTAACCTTCCTATCCTCTCATTGACTTTCCTCTTCTACTAGTCTCTTTGCTTTGCCCATTCTCCCCCATACTGTCATGTCACACACACACACACACACACACACACACACACACACACACACACATATGCATACACATAAACACATGCACATATGTACATACACATAATTATGCTGTCATAAATACATACACATATACATATACACACAAATATACATATATGCAATATACACATAAATATACACACATAAACACACACATATATACACACATAAACACACACATATATATATACACACATACATACACACAAACACATGAGTACACATGCTTATACACACATATATATACATGTGTGTTTGAGATTTTATACATGTACAAACATAAATGATCCACAAATGACAGAAAACATGCAATATTGATCTATTTTAGTCTTGCTTATTTCACTGATAATCACTTTTTTTAAACAGTGGCTGACAAGTGAGTAAAACATAGCCAAATAAATTAGAAGTAACCAAACAATAAAGGTACATCCATCAGTAATATTAACCAATGGTAGGAATGAACAAATATTTCTTATTTCTAATCTTAAAATCTTTCTTGTGGACTACTCTAAATCAACAAAATAATCAATTTTAATAAAATATGCAAGGTAGAATACAAGATGAATTAAAATAGATGAATGTTTATCATAACTACTAAGTATATTGAATTGGGAATTTTAAATGTTTCCACATGGAACAACGGTTGGCCCAAATGTTTGTATCAAATTCTTCTAAACATTTATTTGACCACAAATTCTTCTAAACACTTATTTTTCCCACATCAATCAGCAATTAAGATAATCCTTCATAGACAGGCCCACAGACCAACTGATCTCTAAAATCCCTTAATAGAGACTGCCTCCCCAGGTGACTCTAGGTCGTGTTAGGTTGAGATCTAGGAGAGTGACCTTATTAGTAACAGGAAGCTGGGTTAGGAGAGTGGATTGATAAACTGTAGATATCAATTAAAGCACAGGGCCAGAGGACTTGACAATGTGGTGCAGGTCAGGAATCCGGGGCTCCGAGCAGCCACAGTGGACTTGATTATGAGTTTGGCCTCTTTTGCGGTTCTCAGCTCCTGCAGTGGGAGTCTCTTGGTTAGGTAACAGAAACACAATGATACTAACATTTAAGTCTGCCTGAGCCAGACCTCTGAGGAAGCCTTCCTTTTAGCCTACTGAAAGCCTTTCTTTCAAACAGTACAGTTCCAACAGTCTTGTGATAAGTTTTCTATTTACACGTGAAATCATCTCCTTCTAGTTTCTCAGTACACATTTTTCTCCTTCCAAATGTATTTTTTTAAAAAGCTGTCGATTTAAAGTGTTCTCGTTCACGCTGCTGGACTTCCAGCATGCATCCCAAACTCTGTCCCAGCAGTCCCTCTTTGTCATGCATGCTGGCTTCACGGCATTATGGACAAACAGCACTATTGTAGAATTAAATGTGATACAAACCTGCCTTCTGATGAATTGAGGCACAAGAGAAAAGACCAAAAGTCTGAAGCTCACTACATAAATCAGAAACTGCTCCATGCTGTGACTAAGATAAACAGATTTGAAATCATCTACCAGGGAAATATGGAGTCCCCAGGGCACTTTGTTACATCTGAATTAAAAGCAACTTTGCTAAATATATGCTTTTCCCAGGATACATGTTTGTTTTATGTTTTCAAATGTAGTATAGCAAAACCATATATGGCACCAAAAGATATTATGGAATTGAAAATCAAAAGTCAGAAGAACAGGTAAGGGACCCACCTGCCAGCTGGACTGTCACACTCTCTGGATTCAGTTCCCAAAGACCCATTCCACTGCCCACCAGCTCCCACCTCACCATCCACCCCACAGGCAGGTCCTGCCCCCAATTCCTAAAGACTTCCACAGCTCAGATAGAGGCCACACCAGTCAGAACAGGCACAGGCCACACCAGCCAGAAGAACAGGCCACACCAGTCAAAAGAACAGACACAGGCCACACCAGTCAGAAGAACAGATACAGGCCACACCAGTCAGAAGAACAGATACAGGCCACATCAGCCAGAACAACAGACACAGGCCACATCAGTCAGAAGAATAGGCACAGGCCACACCAGCCAGAACAGACACAGGCCACCCCAGTCAGAAGAGCAGATACAGGCCACACCAGTCAGAAGAACAGACACAGGCCACACCAGTCAGAAGAACAGATACAGGCCACACCAGTCAGAAGAACAGACACAGGCCACACCAGTCAGAAGAACAGGTACAGGCCACACCAGTCAGAACAGACACAAGCCACACTATTCAAAAGACAGAAATTGAAGAAGATATCAGTAGATGGAAAGATCTGTCATGTTCATAGATCCATAGGATTAACATAGTAAAAACGGGTATCATTCAAAAAGGAATCCACAGATTTTGTGGGTGGACTGCCGTCTGGTGGGGTAGAGTTGAGAACAGGAGGGATCAAGTGGCAGGGTGGAGAAATGATTGGAATAGGCGGGCACTTGGGGGGCGAGGTGGACATCCACTGCAATGGAAACTCCAGGAAATCTACAAGAATAAGCCTTATAATGATTCCTAATAATGGGAGACACAAAACTTGAAGCCACCATCTTCTATAACCAGGCAAGGCCTCAAGTGGAGGGATTGGGACACCAACCCAGCCCCTAAACCTTAGACTGACAGCTTGCCCTGCCTGCAGAGTGTTTCGGGACCAGAGCCTAGCAGAATCCTCAGCAAAGAGACCAGAAGGACTTCATTATTGGTGAAATTATTAAGGCCACTCCATGTAGTTAAAAGGGAGGTTTATTTTGTGGGGTAACTTACAAATGAAGGGATAGGTTGCAGGGTCTGTGGAAGGTATGGCGCAGTCCAGTGGTGTTCTCTGGAGAACTCTGCTCGGTCTAACACTAGCCTGTCTACCTCCAGCGTCCATGGTCCTGGAACCAAGAGAGAGGCCTCTCCTCTCGATCCTGGGTCTTCAGTGTCCTCCCTCAGCCCCGCCTTGTGGGCGTGACCATTACCGAAGCCTCAATAGGGGTCAGAACTTCCAGGCCAAGGCTGGGATGGCTACCCACTACACTTCATCTAGCAACTGATGGGAGCAGAAGCAAATTCCTACAGCCAAAAAATAGGCAGAATTCAGGGAGTTATGTGGAGAACGGGAGAAAGGATTAGAGGAACCCACAGAATCAATTGACCATTGGCTGGGATCTATGGGGATTGGCAGAGATCAGGGAGCCTGTAGGTGTCTGACCTAGATCCTCTGCTTATATATTATGGCTGAGTAGTTCGATATTCTTATGGGATTCCTAACAGTGGGAGCAGGGGCCATCTCTGACTCCCTTGCTGACTTGGGGAGCCCTTTCCTCCTACTGCGTTGCTTGACTAGTCTTGATCTGATGGTAAATGCCTGGCCTTATTGTTGCATGTTACACCTTGTTTCGTCGATGTCCCTAAGAGGCCTGCTCTTTTCTGAGGGGAGACAGGGATGGGAGTGGGGTGGAGGATAGGTGGTGGGAGGTTGGGAGTGGGGGAGTGAAACTGGGGGAGAGGGGAGGTGGGGAGGAGTCTTTAGGAAGAGGAAGAAGGGGAAACAGTGGTCAGGATGTAATATGAGAGAATAAACACACACACACACACACACACACACACACACACACACACACACAGAAAATCAAGATATGACACATGTCTGGCTGTCGTGGTCTGCACTCAGCTCAGTTATTTTCATCTGGCTAATAGATAGTTTATATGTCTTAAGTGTTCAAAATCAGTGTCTTAACACTCATGGACTGTATCTTTTATTATTTTTTTAAGACAGAGTACTTGCATAGCCTCAAACTTGTGGCAACCCTCTGCTTCATCTCCAGATTATTGCTATAAACCACCATGCTCAGTTACAAGAAAGTGCTTCATTTTGGTTGGTTGGTTGGTTGGATTTTTGTTTAACTTTTAAAAAAAATATTGGGTAATTTCATCCATGCATGTATATTTATATAATGCCTGTTGGTCATTATTGCCCTTTACCCTCTCCTGTCTCCTTCCTATTTCTATCAACCCCTGCTTCCTCCTTAGCTGTATCTTTTCCAGATTCATGGCTGTTGGTTTTGTTTTATAATCATGCATATAGGGGTTCACTTTCTGTCCTTCTTCTCTTTCTCCTCCTCCTCCTCCCCCTCCTCCTCCTCCTCCTCCTCCTCCTCCCCCCCTCCTCCTCCTCCTCCTCCTCCTCCTTCTTCTTCTTCTTCTTCTCTCTCTCTCTCTCTCTCTCTCTCTCTCTCTCTCTCTCTCTCTGTCTTTCTGTCTCTCTCTTTCTTTTTTCTTCCTTTTTAAGCTTCCTATTCTTATTCTTCTCAACACTGAGACTAGGAGCCTTGACTTTGTTCATTTGACATAAACTCTCTACCTCTGGAACCTCAACTTTCTTACTTTGTCTTTTTCCTCTCTGTATCAGATTTCTATAACAGCCCATTAGAGGTTGTCCAATAGTCTTCCAGTCTCCTGGCAGCTTAAATATTTTGGCTTTGGAATTAATTACGTGAAAATGGCATATGATGAGTTAAAGATGTTAAAGTCAGTTAAAGATGCTGACCTTACAGAGGACCCAGTTGAGTTGCTTTCATGTCAAGCCACTCACAACCACCTGTACCTGTCGCTCCAGAGCAGCTGTTCTCAACCTGGGGGCTGCAACCCCTGTGGGCATCAAAAATCCTTCCACAGGGGCCACACATCAGATGTTGACATTACAATTCATAAAAGTGGCAAAATTACAGTTATGAAATAGCAACAAACAATTTTATGGCTGGGGTCATCACAGCATGAGGATGTTAAAGAGTTGCAACTTTAGGAAGGTTCAGAACCACTGATCTAAAGGATCTGACACATTCTCCTGGACTCCTAGTCATCTACATAAACATGCTCACATGCACACTCACTTACACAGATACACACACACACACACACACACACACACACACACACACACACACTATCCCAGTACACAATCCATGCTCCCCTATCCCTACCCATTGCTGCCCCAGGTGCAGACTAGCATGGAAGACTCCTGTAGGCAGGCCTCCCCACCAACATACCCCATTTGAACCTGCAATCTACAAGACCCACTTCCTTCCCCAAAACTCACACATCCTCCTGAGACATCAGCAGCTCCCTGAGACACAGAATCTACCAGCCCTGATTGGACAAAGAGCTCTGATTGGACCAAGAGTGGCCCCCTGGGACATGGACCAAGAGCAGCTCCCTCAGTCACACACACCTCTTGCAATGATTGCACAAAGAAATGGGTGGACAACAATGCAAAAATACATACAACAACTTAAAGAACAATATGGTACAACCAGAACCTAGCAATTTTACAACAGCAAGACCTGAACATATAATGTAGAAGAAGCAGAAGAAAATGACCTTAGAAATAACTTTGTGAAAATGATAGAAGCCTTTAAAGAGGAAATTAAAAAATCCCTTAAAAATTTGATGAAAAGTCAAACAAAAACAAAACAAAACAAAACAAAACAAAAAAAGAAATCAATAAATATCTTAAAGAAAGCCAAGAAAAAACAATACATCAAATCTTAAAACAGAAAATGTCATTTCAAGTCACTGTAGTGAGTCTTCAGGCCTAAAGTGTGGAAGCAAACATGTTAAGTGGTACCACATAATACTTATGGTTTCATCAAAGATTATGCACGGTAGTTCTCAACTCATTTCACATTTTGATCACACATTTGGACTTGCTGAATCTGCTGACTCTGAGTCTACAGGTGAGACACGTAAACCTAGAGAGCCCTGTGAACAGCAGCTTCTGAAGCACTGTGAGGCTTCCTTACAGCCACCCAAAGAGCTGATTTGTTAACAGCAGTACAGCAGGAGCAGGAACAGCCAGTGTGGGGACTGGCAGAGAAGGAAGCTCCCATCTCCTTCCCCCCGGCGTATGCGAACTGTCCAAAGCAGGGGAGTTCTTAAGCCATTCTCACAAATGCAGAGAATGCATGGTGATCATGTTCATTCCTCCTGTTCTTTCATATCTCCATACCACCTTCTCTTTCCTCACTTTAAGACCCCTAACACTTCTTTTCCCATTCTCAATTACTATTTAAGAATAAACATAAACAATAGCCATTTTCTCATTGTTGTAATAAAATACCAGACATAAACAATATAAGATAGGGAATATGTTTTAGGTTATGGTTCCAGGAAGCTCAGTTCATGGTCATTTATCACTTACCTTCTAGGTCTGGTGAGGTAGAACATCTCACAATTGCAGAAAAACGTGGAAGACAGTGCCCACCTCACATTCACCAGGAAACTGTAAAACAGAGAAGAATCAAGTATAACTTCCAAAGTCACACCATTGTTATTAAATATCCCAGAATCTCCCTCAAATAATGCTACTATTTAGAGACCAATCATGTAATATATAACTTTGTGGGACAGTTACAATGGGACACAGTATCCATACCACAGTAACATATGGTACTTGGTGTTTTGAGACTAGTATACTGTGGTTTCCAACTGATTCCACTAATAAAAAATTGTCACAAGATTCATACCTTCTTCTTTGATTAATAAAATAGCAATACTATCTTGAATTCCATTTGATGCAAGGTTATCAACTAAATAAAAAATATTCATTTTACCATAGTATAACAACTTGGTAATGGATTGAGCTATGGAATCAAAGTGTGATAAATATTGGCAACTTACCTAATATTAATGTTGTTTTCTTTTCTCAGAAGTAGTAACATAAATAGGGCACATTTCCATTTAATATGTTTTAATATGTCAAGAATTTAAATATATGCACTTATCATCCTTTATATGATGTAAAAGTGCAAAAATGGTGTGAAAACACTAACAGTGGTTATGATGGACATTAAACAGGAACATCTTTTTTTTTTTTTTTTTTTTTCTGGAGCTGAGGATCGAACCCACGGTCTTGCGCTTGCTAGGCAAGCACTCTACCACTGAGCTAAATCCCCAACCCCAAACAAGGACATCTTTCAAAGCTGTTCCCCATGCCCTCTATCGTTAGCTTCCAATAATAAAAATATCTAGAAGCACAAGCCAATCTGTGGCAAGGAAAACATCAAAGCCAAACCCAGGAAAAAGTCAAGTTAGCTGGATTTGGAAAAAAAAAAAAATTCAGTGGAGAAGTCCTTTCCTTTTTAGGCATGAATCACATTGAAACAAAGGAAGTAATAAAAAGTCACAATGAGAAACATTTAATGAAATGAAACTTTACATAAGCAATATAAATATTGTTAAATAATTCATAGGCTTTTAATGTTTAGCTGTAATTTTAGCGAGGCAAGAAAATGTTGAAATTTGTGTGGAGATGCCTTGATTTCAAGAGGCACTTTCACAGGAGGAAAGGGTGAATTGCAGGGCACAAAACCCCCTTTCTAAAACATTCTATGCAGTTTCAGACACACTAATGTGGAGTAGTAATATAAACACACCTGGGAAAGGCTTGAGACATAAAACTTTTTTAAAAAATGAGGACATTGCAATTTCATCCACCCATCCACCCATCCACCCATCCACCCATTCACCCATCCACCCATTCATTTATCATTAATAAATGGTTGGGAAACTTGCCCTATCCTTACTGTCAACACCATGGTCAATACTACAATATCTTCAAATACCCACTGGGGTTGAAGAAGCAAAGACTCGAGTCATGGTTTGACTTCTGTTATTCTAAAGTTAATTAATTTACATTTTGAATGACATATAATGTCTGTAGGTGTTTATGAGATATAATGTAATATTTTGATTCATAGGCTTGAGGTGATTAGCATATCAAACAGCTTAAGATTATGTCCCTCATAATGACTACATTATACATCCTTTCTTCTAATTTTTGAGATACTCAATCTGTAATAGTTTACTGTCTCCACCCCACTATGCCACAAACCATCAAAAGAACTCCTTATTCCTACTCAGCTGTAGCATACTGTACCCATGACCCACACGGTCCCATGTTCCATCCATCCATTGTGCTTGGCCTCCACTAAACATATTCTACTCTCAACTTCTCAGAAAAACCATTTGCAGATTCCACATACAAAAGAACCATGCTTGTGTGTCATTCTGTACCTGACTTGTTTCATTTACATGAATCCATACATGTCATGGGCAGCATTTTGTGGTTTCTAATGAAGAAATAATGTTCTATAGTCTATAAATACATTATTTTCTATTGGACTATCAGTGGGCATATGGGTTTACATCACACTCTGCTATGAATAGTGCTTCAATAAGCATGGAAGTATAGGGTTTTTTCAACATGTCGATTTAATTTTTTTGGTAATGCACAAAAATCAGATTGGTAGAGCAATGATAGCTCTATTTCAGATTTCTGAGGAAGAGCCACATTACTTTGTATAATGACTATATTAATTTTTATTCCCATGAGCAATGTGAAAAAAAGACACAGCCTTTTCTCCATATCTTCACTGACTTATGCCATCTTTTAATGTCTTCTGTTTTACAAAAGCCATTCTGACTTATACGAAGTGGTATCTTATTGACTTGGATTTTAAATTCTCTAATGATTAGTGATGCTCAGCATTTTCTCACTTACCTATTGGCCACTTGCTTGCCTTCTGAGAAATATCTGTTCAGATCATTTGTCCACCATTTCATAAACTCTCAAGCAAAATTTTCAGTAGGAAGTAAAAAAGAATTAAAGAAGAGAGACCAGAACTGGTCTCATGGAGCTCCCAGACACCTGCCACCAGCAGAATATAAGAAAGGTTGGTATGTCAATCATGATCACAGCACATATTTCAGAATTCTCTTCTTAGTCTACACATATTTCCCACATAAGACAGAGGTCAATGACCAGTGTGTCCATGGCATATCCTCATTGTTTTCTATTTTTTTTTAAGGAGGTAAGACATGGTTTATTCTGGAGTCAAATCTGAGAGAACACGGACTTAGATTTTTCCCTAAATACCATGTTCTAATGAGGCAGCAATTTCAAAAATATTTTATAGTAACAGAACAAAGAACTTTACATATCAGGACACTTTTAACACATTGGTGGGTATATCAGTTAGCCAAGTCATAGAAAAGCAGGGGAAGCCTTGGTTAAGGCCACAATGATAAAAAAAAAAAAATTATTTGGTGTTTTTGCTATTGTGTTTTGCAAGTGCCTTATTCATTCTAGAAATCAATCCCTTATAAAATTTTTAATTTGTTTTCTTTCATTGTAGGTTGTCACTGAGTTAAGATTGTTCCCTTTGGGGGGCAGAAGTCTTTCATTTGGAAGTAATTTTATTTGTCAAGTTTAGTTTTCTTCATTGTGCTTTTGGGTTCCTATGAAGAAAGTCTTCACCTGTGGCATCATCCAGAAGCATTCTCCATGTTTGCCTCTATTAGTTACACAGTTATGGTTTAGGGAGAAGGATATCTGTATTATCTCTTTCTTTCTTCCTTTCTTCCTTTCTTCCTTTCTTCCTTCCTTCCTTCCTTCCTTCCTTCCTTCCTTCCTTCCTTCCTTCCTTCCTTTCTTTCTTTCTTTCTTTCTTTCTTTCTTTCTTTCTTTCTTTCTTTCTTTCTTTCTTTTTGTGGCCCTGAGCACCCAATTATTTGTGAAGAAAATTGGGGAATATGTTAAGAAATTATGGAAAAGAAAACTTTTTGGAGGGCAAGTGCTAGTCTAGATGATAAAGGTCCCCAAATTTGAAAAACAACAAAGAGATCTTTCTAGAAGAGAGACTATGGCCAGGGGGTAAGCTACAGAACAGACTGAGTAGAGATCTTGAGGACAGGACATTTGCCAGATGCCCAGGACTGGGAAGAATTCAATGGCCAGGACTGGTATCTTCAGTTGAACAGAAGCCAGGATCTTTACCCACAGTTAGTCCAATCTCCATGAATTTCATCTAAATCTGATTGAAAGATGTGACTGTTCTGGGCTGTAATTGAAAACTAATTAGGATATTATCCCCACAACACCTTGATGTTACATATCAGTTATAGAAATACAATTAAAAACAAAAATCTCCCAACCTGCAAAGCCTCTCCAAAAGGCTAGTGGGAAAGGAGAGAGGTTTATTCAGCACTCAACCAGAATGCAATGTTCACTCAAGGGAGGTTACTTCCATCAGAAATAGAAGACAGAAAAAAAGCTTACTCTCCTGTAGTCAGCCCATCACCAGCATCTCTAAATAGATAATAATTAGTTATCAAATAAGAAGACTTGACAGCATCATTTATTCATGTAATTTATGCTAAATTTACCTGTTAATTAGGGTGACAATCTGTGTTAATTAATTGGTTTTATACAAAGAAAAAATAAACTCCTATCTTCTGTCAAAAGGTGGTTTTTGCAGCCAGGAGCCAGTGTTGATGAAGAGAAGCAACCCCCTAGCTAGTGGAGTGCGGAGAGGGGTACCCCCGTTTATAGTTCTCACAGGTGGCTCCTAGGTCCTTTCCCTGGGTCATAAAGTTGACATAAAGCTGCGTTATTTTGAAGTGATATAGATAAATAACTTGTAAGTCTTCTAAAAGCAAAGATTTAGTGGATCACAGTGTCGATTACCTGTAATTTTAGCAATTGGGAGGTGGAGGCAGGAGGATTAAGGCTTTGATGCCAACCTGCTCCACATAAGATCTTATCTCAAATAAATTGAGAAGCCAAATAAGCAAATAATAAAAACTCTTACCATTAAAATAAATACTCCAGGTGGCCATAGTGGCACATATCTGAAATCCAAGCACTTAGAAGACAGAGACTCAGGAATTCAAGGTCAATATGGTGGCATATAAAGTTTAGGCCAGCCTGGACTACATGAGACACTAGTTATATCCAAAAATGAATAGGCAAAGAAACAAATTAATTAAAGTCCAACAAAAAATAGCAATCCCCCCCAAATTCTCTCTTACAAATGAAAATAAATATTTTAACAAAAATGATGGAAGAGGATGTCCTTTCTATTCCACAAAGAGACCCAAACCTCTAATTGTCAATTTTTATTTATCCTCACAAAGCCCCCAGGAACTCCATATTCTTGAATTAGAGAGGGATTCCTTTCTGAAACTCATGACTGGTGGATATGGGAACTCTCCCATTGTAAGAGCAACAAGCTTCGGGACAGTAAAGACACATGATCAGCTGGTAATACTTGGTTGATAAAGTATTGATGAAAAAAGTATAGCAAAGAGGATCTGCAAAGCTGGGTAAGGATGTTCCTATAGCCCAGTGTGTTATTAAACAAAAATTCTATGCTTCCTTTTGAGTTGTTGGTCAAGGAGGATCTAGAGCCCCCAAAATAATACAAGTCCTTGCTATCCTCTTGGTTTCCCACTAGAACTGGATGACAACACTTTACTGATAAAGATACCACATACCCTGATGTTTTTTTTTTTTTTAACATTAACCCTAGGATGTTATTACAAAGGTAAACCCTGATCCTTGAGATGGGTAGGATTTCTGGTATCGAGCACGGGCACCAGGCCCGCCGAACTTTTTGGATTCACAGCGACGTGGATCAGCTACAAGCAGGGTCTGGTCATACTGGATGAGGATATCTTTGATCTCCTTCTTAGAGGCCTCATCCATTTTAAAATATGTAGAAGTCGGTTTAGAACTTAGCCAGAAGCCTTCTCACTGGTGGCTAGTCTTCATGATGTTGGAAGGTTACTAGAGGGAAAAAGGTGTCAGTGGTCCTACCTGTCTGTGCTTCCTTGAAATAATAATACAACCTGACAAATAAGATGCATCCACTTGTGCAATGGTAGTACAATTTTTTTTCTAGGGGCATCCAGTCACTCTCTGATTAGAATCCAGGTCTGTGTCGCAGGAAGGAATCCTTATCTGGTACTGTAAATTCAGTCAAAAATCCATGGCTGAGGAAGTCTAGAGCCCAGGGAGCAAATTTATTACTGTTTTTAGTCAAATTGGTCAAACCATCATCCAAATAGTTATGTTCATGCCTATAAACAAATGATACAGATTTTACCAGTGAAGCCTCTCTTTCAAATGAGTGGCGTGATGAATATAGAGACTGTGGCTATGAAAGGGGCTGAGGGTAATGATTGAGTGCTGATCCTTAAACAAGACATTTATGCCACACCCTGTACGGGTCAGGGAACACTGTGCAGAAAGAATGTAAGAGCTGAAAGATTGGTAGAACAGCTGCCAAATGCCTCTCCTGGGCATGATATTGGCATTGTAACCTCAACTCTCATCAGCTGAGGTTCCCTTCACGGTGTCTGCACAACAATGAGCCTGCAAACAATCAGGACACATGAGGAGGAGCCTGAAGGCCTGTTCGTCCCTGCTGAAGTACTAGCGATTGATAGATTGTGGAAGAGGGCAAGGAGTAATGATTCTTATTCATGCACCCACTAATGAGATTATTAGACTCTAGTAGGTAGTTTCAAATCGATGATCATAGAGACAGTACTGGTTAGATGCAGTGGATCACAAAACAAAACTAAAAGACATGAATCTGAGTAGGGGACTGATAGGGAGGATGAGGCTTGTCAGGGGTAAGAGGGTGATAAGAGAGGGTAGGGGTGAGAGTAATTAGACTATATTATGTACGTGTGTGAAATTGTCAAAGAACAAAGTTAATCAATAATAAAGAATAAAATCCAACATGTGCTTGTCTAATACTATGCATGCATTTTAATGTCCAATGCAATTATTTTGATTAATTAAGGAAATGATAACCATGTGATTATTTTCTCTCCCTGATAAACTTGCCTCTTTCTTACCTGGTAAAAAGAGGTCTCAAGTACTTTGTCTCTACTGGCATTAGATTCTGTATCATTTCATCACAAGTTAGTTACTTAGGGAAATAAAAGCTAGGACAGGGAAGTACCATAAAGCCAAATGGCATATTACTATGTCTAGAAGTTGTTCAAACAGTCACACAGGCTTTCAAATGCACTGCACAGACACCTATGCAAAAGTTGAACATTGGGATAGTCTATCCTGAGAATGTGAATTGAGGAGACTTAAAAGTCAGGCTGCCCTTTCTCCAGTAACTGATGGAAGCAGATGCAGAGATCCACAGCCAAACACCAGGCCAAGCTCCAGGAGTCCAGTCAAAGAGAGAGAAGAGAGATTCTATGAACAAGGGACATCAAGATCATGATGGGGAAACCTACAGAGACAATCAAACCAAACTAGTGAGAACTCATGAAATTTAGATCAACACATGTGGAGCTTCTGCAGGACTGGGCTAGGTGAGACAGTTATGTAGCTTGATCTGTTCAAGGGGACCCACTGGCAGTAGGATCAGAATCCAACCCTGGTGCATGAGCTGTCTTTTTGGAACCCACTATCTATGGTGGGAAACCTTGCACAGCCTTGATGCTGGGGTGGGGGGAGCTTGGACCTGCCTCTACTGAATGTACCAGGCTCTGCTCCCTCTCCATGGGAGGCCTTACCTTGTTGTAGGAGGGAGGAGCCTGGATTGGTATGTAAAATGAATAAAAAAAAATTATCTTAATAAAAAAGTCAGGTTGCCCACATTTTTTTCTGCAACTGGCTAGAACTAACCTGGGTTCCATATCCAGTGCTGTGGCCTAGTCTGGCCACCACCACCTTGCCACAGACCAATTCGAAGCTTTTGTCTGGACTGCCCTACTTGCAACTACCACAGGTCCCTTCTGTGCAGATTACAAACACCCCTCCCAGTCAGGCTTCTTAAGATCTCCTCTAGGATCGAGCTCAGTTGAGGCTCTTTGACATCCCCATCCATGCCTTTTCCTCAGCCTTCCAGACCAAGGCTTGATTCCACATGCAATAAAGAATTCAAGAAAGAAATAAAAAAATTTCCTGAAACTAAATGAAAATGAAGAGCACAACAAAACCTCTGCGACATTTTGAAAGCAGTTGTATGTAGGAAATCTATAGCTGTACATGCTTATATTAAAACATCAGAAAAAGCACAAATAAATGGTTTGATGATGCAACTCAAAAAGGTGGAAAAACTGAAACAAGCTAAATTCAAACCAACTGATGTTGAAAAATAATAAAAATCACAGCAGAAATCAATGAAATAGAAACAAACAAAAATACAAAGAATCAACTAATCTAACAGCTGGCTCTCTGAGAAGATAAACAAGATTGATAGACCCTTGGTACAAGTAAACAAAAGACAAAAGAGAGGGCCCGAATCCACAGAAGCAAGTGAACAGGGAAACATCACAACAGACACCAAAAATTCAGGATATTATAAGGGAATTTTTAAAAACCTGTGTTCTATTTAGTTGGAACACATTTTTTAAAAACATGATTAATTTGTAGATTCAACCAAACCACCAACTAAACCAAGAAGAATCAACAACCCAAACAGATCCATAATAATTGAGGAGATTAAAATATTAATAAAGATTTCCAGCTAATAGAAAGGTCATGACCAGATGGAATTCTAGCCACAGCAGAACTCTACCAGACATTCAAAGAAGCCAGTCCTTCCTAAATTATTCAAAAATACTGAAACAGAAGGAGCCCTCCCAAACTCCTTCAGCAAAGCCGGTATCACTCTAATATCCAAACCAGGTAAAGACACAAGAACAGAAGAAGAAGTAAAAGGAGGGAGGGAGGGAAGGAAGGAAGGAAGGAAGGAGGGAAGGAAGGAAGAAAGGAAGGAAGGAAGGGAGGGAGGGAGGGAGGGAGGAAGGAAGGAAGGAAGGAAGGAAGGAAGGAAGGACCAATATCCCCGATGAACATATATTCAAAAATACTCAATAAAATACTTGAAAATATTTTTGGTTGTGAGCCTAGCCTTTAAGGGCTGAGCCATCTCTATTTGTGGGAATCTTAGCAATGGCTTCAGGGCTTGTCCCTAATGCTTGGGCTACCTTTTGGGAATCTGTTCCTCATACTAGGGACAGCCTCAATACAAAGGGAGGAGCTTTGTCCTACCTCAACTTGATATGCCACGTTTTCCTGGTGCCCATGGGAGGCCTGCCCCTTCCAGAACAGAAATAGAAGAGGAGTGGATGTGGAGGGTGGTAAGGGGAAGCAGGGGAAGGGAACAGAAGAAGAGGAGGGAGGGGAAATTGTGGTCGGGATATAAAATAAATTTAAAATTTTAATTAAAAAAAGAAAAAAATTAAAAATATTTGAAAAATAGAATACACATATACATTAAAAAGATTAAATACTATGGTAAAATTGGCTTTATCTATAAAAATTAGGATTACATAAGTCAATAAATATAATAAACCCAATAAATAGACTTGAACGAAAATCATATGATTGATTATCTCAGTAGATGTAGAAAAATCCTTTGACAAAATCCAACATGACTTTATGATAAAAATGTAGACAATGTAGGGCTATGATGAACATGCCATAACACAATAAAAACTATATATGAGAAACCCACAGCCAATACTGTTCTAAATGGAGAAAACCTTGAAGAAAATCCTCTGAAGTCAGGAATAAGACAAGGATATCCACTACCCCACTTCTCAATATTGTACTTGAAGTACTAGCTGGAGCAATGAAGCAAGAGGAGGAAATTAAAGGTAAGTCCCTACTATTGATGATTTACCATGCTCTCCAAATAGAGCCTAGAACCCAGTGAGCTAGAAATCACCTGAATGCCTTCTTCCATGGACTAGCTTTCATGGTAAGAGAAAACACCATGTAAGATTCCAAAGGAGGGAGGTAATGAACCATCTTGCCCAGCTATGATGCCTATGAATGACATCAATGACCGACATGGTATGATAACTATCTAGGTGCAGTAGTAGTAGAATTCATACCTTGGTGGTAACCAACATCTTTCTAATTGGACATAAGACCTGCATAGAAAGATGGAAACCATGCAAGGCCCTGGAAACATAGACAACATAATTCCTAGCAACAGTCTAAACATTTGTCCTTATACACATGGATTGAAGTATTCTTCACCCTTCAAGGAAACTTCTCTTTCAACAGACTAATACTACTACAGAAAACCACAACCAATCAGAATGCAGAGTTGTGGAGCCCAATCCTAGTGGATACATCTACAAAATACTCCCATACCTAAAGCTCAGGAAACATTGTGGATTAGGGGCAGAAAGATTGTAAGAACCAGAAGATCAGGGAGTTTTCTGTGAGATTGTGTCTACGAAGTAATATGAAAAGCTACGGGGTTGGGTATTTAGCTCAGTGGTTGAGCGCTCATCTAGCAAGCACAAGACCCTGGGTTCGGTCCTCAGCTTCTGGAAAATAAAGATTAAAAAAAGAAGAAGAAGAAAAAAAGAAAAGCTGCACCCACAAAGTCAACCAACATGACTGCCTAAACATGCACTTAAGATGGATGACAATAGATATGCCAAAATGGAAAAAGGAAAGCTCAGGCGGCCTCAACCCTACCACAGAACTGTAGGCAATTAAGGAATGTTCAAAGTGGGAAAAATAGTCTTTCCTAGAAAACACCAACTGACTATCCAATACCAAATGGTCAGCTATGAAAACATACATACTAACACATAATATAGTCTTGGCAGGTTATACTTAAGAATATAAAATATATACATGTAATTATAATTTATGAAAAAAGAGACCATGAATTTGATAGAGAGCAAGAATGGGCATATGGGAGGGTTAGGAGGGAGGAAAGGGAAGAGAACAATATTGTAATTATCATATTATAATCTCACAAGTAAAAATAAAATAAAAAAGAGTCTGGGAACAAAATGGGAATCATTTCTTACTGTGATGCATCTAATTTTTCCTTGTGGAAAATACATAATACGGTAACAACTGTTTATTTCTTTGAGATGGGCCTTAAAAAGCTTCAGGCTTTTTATATTCATCTTAAAAATTGAAATAGAGTCAAACCACTTCCCCCAGATACCCTCCTTTGAACCCTTCCAAGCTACTGTGCCTCAAGTCCCTCTGTTGTTCCCTTCTTAAGCTGACTCTCAGGCATGAGGCTCCCAGTTCAAGTCCAAGAAACCCCTACCCCCAGCCACCTACATACACAGACAATGCTCCTATATTACTGTAGGATTCTGAGTAGAGTCTGGACCACTGACATCTTAAGGTAAAGCTAAATTTTTTTTTCTCATTCATTCTGTCTGCCTCAACTAGAATCCATATATTTGAATTGGCTCTGTGCTTGCATAACTTAGCTCTTATAATCAAGTTGGGAATGTAAGTATGACAAATTTACTGGGGCAAAAAGCAATATATCCCAGAATAACACAGCTCTAACAGCTCCCATATTTCTAAGACTCTATTAATTAAATCTATGTTTAGAATCATAGTCATAAAGTTTTGAAAAGTCCTCAGACTGTTGACCCTGTTGTCAACCCTAACAGACAGCAGTGGTCGCTCAGTTCTATTGCCTTTTTCTTTGGAAAATGATACTCTTCATACATGGTTTTGGATTTGACTGAGCAGCATTCCTAAGTAATCAAAATATTTTACTGTATATATTCCTGAAAAACTTAAAACTTACAATTAAGAATATTTTAATTATATTACCTAAACATGTATATATGTTGGCTAAACTTTTCATTCAAACTAGTTCCTTGGCACAGCTTGTGTGGTTCCCAAACTACACAAATACTATATATAAAAGGGTATTTGTCTGTTGCCTATAAATTGCAAACCTACCTACATATCATCCCCCAGGAAAAAGCAAATGTTTTCCTACTGACTCATTGCACCAGATGTTGATCAATCCAAATGCCATATTGTCACCCAATATGCTTTAATGCAAGCAACAATAAAAGTATAAAATATTTCTAAAGCATACACCAGAGACAAAGAGTGTGTATGCCAGTTTGTAAGTAGACCAGCAATGCTCCAATTTCTAATGGACAGAGAGTACAGGGTTGTTCTTAGTTTGATTTTAATGTAAGATTTTTGAGATGTCCAAGGTTTGACTCCACACAAGAGCAGTTGTCTGCTGCTAAAGATTAAAGGTGTGTATGTTCAAGGCCTATCTGAAAGGCTTTTCTGGAGGGTTTCTGCATGGGTAGCTTTATGGGTTCTAATTGGATATTACATAATGAATAAATGTGTCCTCTTTTGGACTCAGCAGGTTTTAAGAATGTGTGTGTGTGTGAGTGAATGAGTGTGTGTGTGTGTGTGTGTGTGTGTGTGTGTACATGTAACAATAGTAATTAAAGAAAAATAGAGCAGAAAATAGACCTACTGAGCAATAGAAAAATGAAACAGAACTTGATGTTTGGGGAAGGTTTTGAATTATTCAATTTATTTATTTATTTATTTATTTATTTATTTATTTATTTATTTATATTTAATTCCTTGCCAATTTCAGTTGTGGGAGCCACTTTTCTCATTCATGGAATCACTGACGAGACTCAGAATACCATTCAACCTTCATCAGAAAAGCACCTCTTGCAGTAGATGGTTGTAGTTGGTTGTTGTTGTTGTTGTTTTTCTCAGTCTTAGCTTTTTGGGGGGCCCACCACCCAGTTTCCAAATAATCACACAGAGACTTATTCTTTCTTATTTCTAGCTAGCTTCTCTTAATTTAAATTATCTTGTCTACCTTTTGCCTCTGGGCTTTTATCTTTCTCTATTTCTGTATATCTTTTCCTCCCTTCTTATTCTGTATCTGTCTGTGTGACTGGGTGGCTGGCCCCCAGCATCCTCCTCTCCTCCTTTTCTTGCTCCTCCTCTCATGTCTTCTCCTTCTACTTATTCTCTCTCCCTGCCAACCCCACCTATTCCTCTCCTGCCTAGCTATTGGCCATTCAGTTCTTTATTAGACCAATCAGCTGTTTTAGACAGGCACAGTAACACAGCTTCACAGAGTTAAACAAATGCAACATAAAAGAATGCAACACATTTTTCTATCAATAAACAAATGTTCCACAGCACAAACAAATGCAACACATCTTTAACTAATATTCCACAACAGATTGTAATTAATAAAGATCTACAATTGGATAACCTGCAGAGAGACTTGGGAGCATGAAGACCTAAATGGGATGTCTTCATCAAGCTCCTCCCCTCAAGGCTCAGGAATCTATGTGGAAAAGGGGACAGAAAGGCTATAAGAGCCAGAGGGGGTAGATGACTGCAAGGAATAGAGTTTTCCAGACATAATAAGATTGATACACATGATCTCACAGAGACTGTGACAGCATGTGCAAGACTTGTATGTGTTCAAACTGGACAAAATCCCAGCACTGCGAAGGGGAAGTAGAAACAGGGTCCAACCCCTAGTCAAGAAGCTATTTGTAATTGATACCTGCTGAGCAAGGGAAAAATCAGTTTTTCCAATGGTGTGTCACTGGATATATCAACCACACTCCAGGGCAATCCCCAAGTCCAGGAGTAGTTGATAACACAAAACATATTCCACATTTGTGTGTGTGTGTGTGTGTGTGTGTGTGTGTATGTGTGTGTTTTTGTTTTTGTTTTGTTTTGTTTTTGTCTTATGATTTTTTTTTAGTTTGTATATTTTTATTCCTATCTTTTATTTGTTTGTGGTTGTTGTTTTCCTGTTGAGAGAGAGAAAAAACATGATGCAGGCTGGGTAGGGAGGTGGGGATGATCTGGGAGGAACTGGAGAAGAGCAGAGAATATCATCAACATGTATTTTAAAAATCTGCCCTTCTTAAAATAAATGCCCTTATAAATAAAATAAAAATCTTTTTGTGATAAATGCTTTCATAAATTTGTGTTTCAAAGATAAAGGAAAAATAAAAAATGAAACACATTCCACAAATCCTGTCCTCAGTCCTCTCTGGTGCACATACATTGAGAAAACTGTTCACTCAGAGATTTCCTCTAGACAAGGAGGAGAGTCTGTGCTTAGAGCAGGATGCTGCTTTAGCAATCTCGATACATTTCTAAATGTGATCTTTTCATTATTTGTTCTTGATGCTCAGAGTATATATGCAGTTGAAGAGATCTGATGTTGAAGACAAGACTTGAGAACACTGCATCCACAGATGCCGCACCTCAGGTACTATGGGCATATCCCAGAGTACAGAGACATCAAGACCCATGTTGCATCTCTTTTCCTTCAAAGAAAACAATCTCTTAAGGATGTACAGGACACTCACTCATTAAAGGCTATGAATACAAGACAGAAGACAGGAAAGTAAAAGGAAGAAACACTCAGTTACTCACAAGGAACATAATCACAGAAACTAACCTAAACTAGTTAGGAAAAGCTGATGAAGCACCACGTCATAGATGCTAAGGCTCATGGAGGATCACACACTCATCAGAACCGAGTCTGCGCCTTAGCTGGCAAGAGGCATCTCACCTCAGGTGAAGCACTGACCATCCCAAGTGTTAGCATTTTCACATGTGAAGTCTTAGACTTCAAGATTAAAATGAACATGTGATTAAGTAAAGATGACACACCATTCCTTACCCCATGGAAATAATCAACATTAGCATGCAAAATGATTGATACAGAGGAGTCTTAAGTTACATATACTTGTGGAGGAACCAAAGGTACCTTGAGAGGATGGGGGATGGTTAACATTTGTATAGAGGCATTCCTCTAGGTCGCAGGAAGAGAAGAGAGTGACTCAGGTTATTATTCCAAATTCATTGGAAAGTCTATGTGTACTTCCCCCACTGCTCTGTCAGCTGAGTTATCAGACAAGTTAGGGGCTAATATTTGTATTTACCTGCTTCCCAAATTATAGTCATCATTTAATAACTAGACCTATTCTTCAATCTCATTATTAAAATGCCACCAAAATGTCACTACTAAATAATCTTCCTAGCTCTGAATCTAAGGAATATGGATCACCTGAGAAAAAACAAGGAAAGGCTAATAAGCCCTAAATCAGGAAAGAAGATTGTAGGGCCTTGGGTGTGTGGGGCCACCTCTTTTGTATGGGTAATCATTACACTCAGACTATCCTGTAACATCTAGTTTCCAAAAAAAGATATCAAAATAGAAAGAAAAAAAGAAAGAAAGAGACAGGGGAGGGAATGAATCTATAGAGATGGCTGGGCTATATTTATTTCTCTAATTTTCCTTTGAAAAATACTCACTTCCAAAACTTGTGCACACATGGTAGCCTGCAATTAAATCCAATTTCTTCCAGTGATGACAGTTTCTTCTGTTTTAAAAGAGAGAGAGCATGGCTGCACAGTATAAATATTGAAGCCACATGCTGTCCCCTGCTGTCATCCAGGAGTTAATTTGTTCACAGCTCACCTATTGCAGTATCTGATTGCCTCAATTACCAGCTCACAGTGACCCCTGAGCAGGGATGTTCTCCATTAACTTCTGACTGAAGTAACTTGCTAGGAAGCCCCTCCTTCCCATCAATCAGGATGAGTTAGCTCTCTTTTCAAAGGCATCCCTGCAGAGGGAACTCATTCAAGTGTCAAAGCAGGCTTTTAATTGCAAAGTTAATTTTCATTCTGGTTGACTGGAAACATCCAAGCATTAAATTTGATTCCCCTATGTTACTAAAATGTAGAAGTCGATAATGTCCTATAAATGATATAGAGAAACCCTACATGAGGGATAAGGCATGCCACATGAGAAGACCCTCTAGTTAGCCAGAGAAGAATCTAGAAAAGAATCAAAGGGGTATGTCAGGGGTGGACATCAGAGGATCCCCATAAGGAAAGTAGGTGACATAAGTACTAGAACCGTCTCTGTCCCCACAGATAGGAAGGAAGATGGCAATCTAAGATGGAAAGAGTACAGGAGACAAACCGGCTAGTGTAGAGAAAGGAAAGGCCATGCCAGTGACCACACCCTTGGTGTGAGAAATTGTCAAGGACCATGAGAGTATACAGCAGGTGATAACTGCTGTTCATATGTCAACTCACCCAATGAATGACTCTTCGATGGGAAGCCCTACCTGGTAAGGCCATGAAGTTACTGACTATCAATGACCAGTTGCTCCTTGTCTGTCTTTCTCTCATGTGTCACTTCATTTCTTCCCTAGGACTGCATTCCTTCTGTAAGAACAGCTATGATATCTTTCCATGTAATGTGTACATGTAACCTCATGATTACATCTCAGTCTTATGGGAACACAGAATTATGGAGAGTCAAGAAGATGGTTTCTGATTTAACTGTACAATTTTGATAAATAGAAACATACTAAAATATGCTTCATAATAGGTCTATTGTTCCATGTGGACTGTAGACACTTAGAGATCTTTTTCTCCATACTTAGCCACCAACAAGGCAAAATTGGCCAGACAAAATGTCCTCATGGAGCAACCCAGGTATAAGAAGAAACTATATTACATCAGCCAGTATGTTGGCTAATAATAAATATCACCAGGGTTCATACCGATTTTACACCAGAAACTTGATGTTACAACTGCTGATGGTACACACGTGATATGATTAACACAGCTGCTGCTGCAGAAGACTGAACATGAGTTCCTAGATTTTCCACTGGGAGAAATGACAAGAAAGCATGTGCATTCTCAATTTAGTGATGATGCTTAAAAATGTTCTGAGCACCGCAAACTTAAAAAAAAAAATGCCCACTCAAAATTTTCAACAACTACCTAATGGGGAAGTGTGAGTCCCTGATGTGTACAGATAATAAAAGCAAGATACAGGGGACAGTAACTTGTTCCAGGTCATACATCTAGGATCAGAACTGGATTCTTTGTCATACAGATCTGCAGTTCCCCATAAGATGGGGACTATCTTGCAGTGGAGAGTGTAGGGGCAAACAGGAGTACTCAGAAGGTCCTGAAAAGACCCAAGGAGAACCAGGAAACCAGGACTTTGCTCCTCACTAGGACTGTGGTTGAATTACACCTCCCCAGTGACACCAAATTGGCCATCTGACCAGAGGCCCGCAATAGTAACAGAGTTTTACGTATGGGTGGATGAGATGCTGTTTTATTTTTCTCCTCCTACAGCAAAGAGGCACATTGGGGGTGCAAATAACCTGCCTATTGTTTTATTTTTTTCTTCAAAATATGAAGTTCCCTTTCCCTTCTTTGCCTGGGATTCTGAAGGCCCCTATCCCCCTTCCCAATTAACCACTAAGATTTGTCTCTCTGTAGTGGTGATTATCTGGGCTCAGAGCTGAGCGGTCTCTTGCTGGTGCTGGTTGTGTCCCCTGGGCAGATGACATCCTTCTCTGACTCGATCCTTAGCAGGAAGCAAAAGGGTGCTGGCGAAGTGCTTGGGGTGACCACATGCAAAGTGCATGGATGACATCCAGCATCCGAGTAGTGCATCAGTATTTAGCATGTAACCTAACAGTCTATGTGCATCATGTATGTATGTGTGTTTATACATGTCTACATGTGTGTATGTGCCATGAAGTGTATGTGCATGCACATGGGTATGGAGGCCAGAGAACCACCTCAGGTGATTTTCCTCCTCAGGGGCTGCCTCCTTATGGAACAAGGTCTCTTACCCTACCCCATGTTTCCCTTATCTCCCCTCTCTTTCTTTCTTCCTTTCTCCCTTTCTCCTCCATCCTTCCCTTCCTCTTTCCTGCCCTTCTTTTCTAGAACACTGATCTACATCCAATCCTCACTTTCTCACTGGACAGAAAGAAAGAGGCATAGGTGAAGAAGTCATTGTACCTTCAGGGATGATGTGGCCCTTACTGTAACTTAATCATGATTGACAGGAGGTTTTTCTTGGCATCAAATATCAGTTATATGTCAGTTTTAGACTAGACTTCACACCATCACCCTGCAGGCTGCATGGCATCCCCCCACTCCAGATGAAACACAATTCTGTTTGAATAATGTTCACATTTTGTGTTGACTGTAGCTGATTATTTTGTAAGGCAAGCCGAGCTTACAACACTGGAGAGAAGCTTCTGTTGTGTCATGTTTACAGATTCCATTTGAGCAAAGCTGACATTTCTAAAGTTCAGAAGAAAAACTCGCTAGACTATTTCTAAGAAACCAATTATTATAAACAATAAATGTTCCTACTATATAAACAGTTCATACTTCAGGTATACATAGATTTCTTCCTACCCTTATAAATGGATATAAATGAGGCATGTGTTTTTCTAAACAGTTCCCATATATGGTGATGGTTTGGGGGGTAAACTGTGAATTAAGAGATAACAGATAGTTTCACCAGAAGAATTTTTCCAGGCTTTTCTAAAGGCTCCTCCTCTTCCCCTACCTCACCTCCACACACGCACTTACAGGGCTCTGTAGGCAAGAAGGATCAAGCCACAGACAGAGCCATCTACATAGAGTCTCATACATGTTGATTTGGAGAGACCACTCCCAATCCTTTTTATAATGTTCATGATGAGCAACTATTTTCTTCCACATCATGATATCAACCCCTGTTCCAGTGTTGGCAAAAATTGGGAAAATGTTCCCAGAAAACTCTGCTCTAGATGAACCTGGGGTCTTCAGAGGGGTACAATGGCAGCAATGGTCTCTGCATTCTGTATGGGACAACTGTACTCTGCAGATTTATACTCCACAACAATCAAGTGAAGTAAATGGTTCTTAGATGAAGTACAAGACCTGCTCTTGAAGTCTGACAGCCAGTGTGGGCCCAGCCTTAGCAATGACCATTGGGGTCTCCCTGTAGGTTTCATCGCCAAACTGACCTTTAATTTCTCTTTCTGTAAAGGAAGAAGGTTGCACTATGTTATTTTAAGGAAATCTTTTGAACAATGAGTTTATATGGTCTCTTGGGTAAAATAGATTTTTTTTCCTTTATTATTATTATTATTGACATTTTCTATTCATTTTACATACTAACCACAGATTCCCCCCTCCTCCCTCTTCCCACCCCCCAGTCTTCCCCCCCATCCAACCCCCCATTCCTACCTCCTCCAAGTCAAGGTCTCCCACGGGGAGTCAGCAGAGCCTGGTATATTCAGCTGAGGCAGGTCCAAGCCAACCCCCTGCACCAAGGCTGCAAAAGGTGTCACACCTTAGGCATGGGGCTCCAGAAAGCCTGCTCATGCATCAGGGACAGATCCTGATCCCCCTTCCTGGACCCCCCCCAAAAGAGTTCAAGCTAAACAACTGTCTCACATATCAGAGGGCCTAGTCCAGTCCCAGGCCAAGCTCCAGGAGTCCAATCGATGAGAGAGAGGAGGGATTCTATAAGCAAGGGACATGGAGATCATGATAGGAAAACGTACAGAGATGACCAGCCACACTAGTGGAAACCCATGAACTGTGGAACAGTAGCTGTGGAGCCCCCAAGGTAAAATAGATTTTTAAAAAGTATTCTGTTGGTAATTAATGTAAGATGGTTAAATCTGAGATAAACACAAATGTTCATATTTCTACTGCTGTATTATAAGACCTTTGGTTTATAGCAGGGGACCATCACTGATTGACACCACTGACTGATGGTATCAGACTTCCCATTCAAGGGGTTGTAAACTCCTCTGGAGCAGGGTGCTGTGCTGTCATATCCATCTAACTTTCCCCATCATGTATGGTGAGCAAGAACATGAAAGGAAAAGAATGTTTCAAAATAAGCATAAGAGCTTCACTTGGAAGATCATCACTGTGGAATGTGGGGGCAAAAGATGAAAGAGCAGAGAAGAGGGGATGTGTGTTAGTTTGGGGAAACTCTCCGCTGAGGTGTGAGTGTGAATGGGTTGAGAAGAACACTAAGTTCATGAGTCAGTGAGAAGAGAAACACAGGCAATTGACAGCAAAGAAGAGGTCTCCCTAGAGACTGACCGCATGTGGCACAGCATCCTTGGGGCAGGGACAAGGGCTAGATTTAGATGGATGCCAGCACAAAGGAAAACAAGACACATTAAAAGGAGACTAAATCATAGGACATTGCCTTTGAAGGGGTTCTGTTGAATATTTTCTAGGTAAGCTTTTTTGTCACCATTAGGAAGGACTCCAAAGAGGAGTTGCTCACTATGCATAATGTGTTTTTATACTGCACAGAATGCCACTACCAAGAACTAATGGCATCAGCTGCCACCATGCTGTGACATTGCATTTGACCAAATGATATGTTATTATTAAGCAGTGAGGAATATTGACTTCTCAGTGTGTTTCCTGCTTGCCCAATTGCTCTGTTTGCAACAACAATGTATATTTTAAACACACAGAAAAGATGCATCTCTGGTTCATCTCTGGTTTTCAACAATATGGAACTTGCTCTGTGCCTTAGAAGTAATCAAATCCCCTCACATTCTCCTTGATTCCAGACTTTCAAAAATGAGCTTTGTTGTTGTTCTTTCTTTTTAGCCCTCCTCATGGAAGCATTTAAAATATGGGACGGTTCCTCCGATGAAGTACCAGACATGGTCTAGAAATCTGACAGCAGAGTGATGACCTAGACTCAGTCATAACTACATGGTTTCCTTGGGAGTTGGACCACCAATCCAAATATCATTTTCTCCTTCTGTAAAGGGAGAATGTTGGGCTATACTATTTTAAAGTTTTATCTACTCATTACTAATGTATTGTTCTTGGGGTTGGAAATGGTTCAGTAATTTAAGAGCACTTGCTGCTCTTGCAGAAGACCTAGGTTTACTTCTCCTCATGCACACACATGGCCAGGTCATCCAATGCCTTCTTCTGACTTCTATGGGCACCAGGCACTCAGGAGGTACACATACATATGCAAGCCAGCACTCCTAGACTTATAAAGAAAATATATGTTTTCCCAAAATAAAGATACTATTGTTAATTAAAATGAGATCTTTAAATTCAATACATTTTTCTTCATGCTCACTGTGTATCAAGCAGGAACTGCTCTAAACTTGAGGAATACAACAACCAAAAAACAAAGACCCTGTTCTTCTAGAACTTATCTTTTAGTAAATAGGGACAAACAGAAAAAAAAACAAAAACAAACAAACAACAGCAACAACAAAACAAGAACCTCTATACCATGCTAGCTGCCAGAGGAGATCCAATGGGAAATTAGGCAGGTTAAGCAGAAGGAAGCAAGAGACCGTGGGAGAGGGGTGGTGGACAGTAAGAGGTTAATTCATTTCTGGTAGTCAGGCAACCCCCGTGATAAAGTTACTTCACAGCAGTTATCGGGATGAAATAAGGAGGACAACTGCACAGCTGTCTAGAGGAAGAGTGTCTAGGGGAAAGAAGAGCAAGGGAAAAGACCCAAAGGCAGAAGTCTGCTTGAAATCGAGTTGGAGTCTGTCCCCATGTGGCCTGGCTAGGAGGGACAGCCAGAGCTTAGCCTGCATTTTGGCTATTCTTCCACTTGCCTTCAGCTCATGCTATGGAGTCAGCATAGATGGCAACCCAACAGACTCGAAACATGATGAGTCCCACCAGACTCGAAACATTTCAGAAAATACCCATCCCCCCACCCCCACACACACACAGAGAACCCTCAGCAAGGCCTCAGAGCCTGGAAGCAGGAAGAATAGGTGCTATGGATATTGCTCTGTGTAAATAAAATTCTGATTGGCCAGTGGCTAGGCAGGAAGTATAGGCGGGACAAAAGGAAGAGAATTCTGGGAGGTGAAAGGCTGGAGAGAGACGCTGCCACCCACCACCATGACAAGATGTAAGGTAATGGTAAGCCACGAGCCACAAGGCAAAGTATAGATTTATAGAAATGGGTTAATTTAAGATATAAGAAGTAGATAACAAGAAGCCTGCCATGACCATACAGTTTGTAAACAATGTAAGTCTCTGTGTGTTTACTTGGTTGGTTCTGAGCATCTATGGGCCTGGAGGGTGAGAGAGATTTGTCCTGATTGTGCGCCAGGCAGGAAAACTCCAGCTACAAATAGGCAACATGTTCTAGGAGTATATATTAAGGTATAGTTATCTCTTGAGTAAGCCAGATCTTTTTATGACTTATGGAAAACATTATTCTGAGGTCTTTCAAACATTTTTCTCAAAACAAAGAAGTTGAAACTTTCACATTATTAGGAAGGAAGCTAAAAGCAAAACCTGCCATGTGAAGGTGGGAATAGTTCTTGCCTAAATGAGCGTTTGTAATTACAGCCACAAAATCACCTTGTAGACACTTAATAGTTTAATAAGATTTTTAATGAGGCTCTTTGAAAATGAGAAACACTACTGTATAAAATGGTCCCATAAAACATTAGGCAGCTGTGCTGTGCCCTCAAACCAATCACAAAACCTATCCGTGCCTTGTAATGTGAAGTATAGATTCAGCTGACAGCAGGATTTTGGTTATACTTGACTCCAAATATTCTTAGGAAGATCTCAAATTTCTTCTGAAAAGCCCCACAAATAGGGTGGATGACTACCAGGGAATAAAAATGATAATAAAACTCACTATCTTTCTAATTACATTGCTAATTCTCCCATATGATTTCCTATATTTATTACACTAATTAATTTATTTGACCCGCTCTTCAGAGTTTATCAGCATGCCATTAGGAATTGGATACGGAGAACACTTCATCTTTGTTCTGGGGACAGTTATTTTCTACTCACACCAGTACATAATCAGCTATACCAAGGGAAGCAGGAGGTTTGGATGAGACTTGCAAACCAGAGGTGGATGAGCTTCAAAAGATGAGCAATACCTGCCACCATATGTAATCAGAAAGACTTCTTGGAAGTAGCTGTATAGTCTATCATCTTGAAGTAAGTCCACTCCTGAAAACTGGGAATGGTGTAGAAGGGCAGTACTGTCTTGCTGTCAGAACTGTGAGGAGGCTGGAATGACAAGAGAGTGAGCTTACATGGAGACCAATACAAAGTCAGTGGTAAGTGGAGTGGGGAGAATCAGGAAATACACTCCCTCGCAGTAAAAGTATGAATAGTTAGACTTTGCACGAAGGCTATGCGACCATACTTTGAATCCTTCTGAGCAGATTAATTTTGTGAGGGTGAGGGAAAGTTAGAAGGATGTGGTAGGAAGGAAAAACAGGGAGGAGCTTCCTACAAGGGTCACTTTATTTCCCATGGAGGGGAAAATGGCAGAGATGAAAAGCCTGCTCAAGGGCAAACATTTGAGTGAGAAGATAACAAAAATGGAAAGATACAGAAGCTCTACAAAATTCTGAACCCAGATCCAGCTCTCCCAAGCCTCCACTCCCCACCCACACCTCCAGATTTCTATGTGTATATACCATTTCTGTTGGGTAAAACATTCTATAAATGTCTATTCATTTATTCAACCTACAGTAGAGATTAAATCTAAAGTTATTTCATTGAATTTTAGTCTGGATGACCTAAACATTGAAGACAATGGAGTATTATATTATTAATAATTATTAGGCCAGGTGGTGGTGGCACATGCCTTTAATCCCAGCACTCGGGAGGCAGAGGCAGGTGGATCTCTGTGAGTTCAAGGCCAGCCTGGTCTCCAAAGCTAGTTCCAGGAAAGGAGCAAAGCTACACGGAGAAACCCTGTCTTGAAAAACAAAAAAAATATTAATAATAATAAATTATTAATAATCACATTATATTGTATCAAGAACCAGTCTGTCTATCATTTGTTTATTAGTATTTGTTTGAAGAAATTAGAAAGCCCATTGGTCAATGCATATGTATTTACAATTGCCTTACCTTCCTGATTAATTCCTTCCTTAAGTCATATATAGTAGCCTCTTTACTTCTTACTTTACCAGAGTAGCCATACCATTCTGTTCTTGGTTTTGATTCACATGATTAATGGACTCCATCCTTTTAGCCCCATTCTGTGCCAGTGGGGTGTTTTCCTGGAGATAACAGATAGCTAGATCTGTAGAAAACTTCAGAGTTCCTAGACTTTAGAAAACTAGCACTTAATCTCATATAATTGACTTTCAAACAAATTAAAATACAATTTTCTTAACAAAGGTTACTATCTGGTCTTCACTTCTTTCTCCTCTCCTCCAAATCACTTCCCCCATGTTGTAGCAGACTACCTGCTGTGCCATCTCCTGCTTCTGTGCCCCCATCTCCAGGGAATCACACAGATCTTCCCCTTCCAAACTTCTTTCCCCTGGATCCCATTATTTTAGCCCCCTAACTTCAGCAGGCAGGCCCCCGGGGACCCTTCAGGTCACTTCTGGCAGGGAAGCAGGCTGGCAAGCTTCAGATGCCCACTCACTCTCCTGTCCTCCACCCAAACACCCAGCCTCACTCTCAGTTCTGAAGTAGACCACCTGCGGCTGCCTCCCTCCCTCTCTGTCCCCATCTCTAGCAGATCCTGAAGACATTCTCCTCCAACTTTCCTCCCCACTCACCCAGCCCCCAGCCCCAGAAGGCATTCCCTGGGAACCTGCCAGCCAAGCCTGCCAGAGAAGAAAGTTGGCCAGCTGGAAGCAGGTAGACAAGCTTCAGATCCTCATTCCCCTCCTCTCCTCCATATTCAGTTTCCCATGTTCCTTCCTAGCTATGTAGCAGACTACTTGTTGTGACCTCTCCTTACCCTCTGCCCCCATTCCCAGGTGACTAAGCAAGTTGTGGTGGAACACCCAGCCCTCCTCCCTCAAGTGAATCCCCAATACCCCACAGCCCATCCCCATTCTTAAGTGTCACTTCTAAATAATACTTAGAAGCATGTTTTTCCTAGAATCCCCTGTGACCACGCTTAGAATGATCATAGAAGAATCCCCTACCAAGCAACACACAACCATGATACTCTCCTAAGAACAAGAGAGGGCAATACAAACCAAGGGAAAACACACCTACCCACCCAACTAAGACAAGACCACATATCAGCACCTAGAATTACAATCTCCCCAAACACAGATGATAAGACACCAGCCTTAAAATACAATCAATCAATAGCATCTAGGACAATATCTCCACTAATGCCCAGAAACCCTACCTCAGCAGGCCCTGAGTGTTGTAACATAGCTGAAACACAGAGAAACACCTTAAAATAATGGCCTTTATTATATTAATAGATATTAATAGAGGTCCTTAAAGAGGAAATGAATGAATCCCTTAAAGAAATCCATGAAAACACAAGCAGTGGAAGGAAATGAATAATACAGTTCAAGACCTGAAATAACACCAATAAAGAGAACCAAAACTGAGGGAAATCTGGAAATAAAAAATTTAGGAACTCAAACAGGAACCTCAGAGGCAAACCTCTCCAACAGAATAAAAGAGATGGAAGAGAGAAGCTCAGTCATTTAAAAGATACTAGATGAAATGGATAGCTCACTCAAAGAAAATGTTAAATCTACAAAATTCCTGGCACAAAACATCCAGAAAATCTAGGAAACTATGAAAAGTCCAAATCTAAGAATAAAAAGTCAAAGGCACAGAAAAATTTTAGCAAAATCATAGAAGAAAATTGCCCTAATGTAAGGAAGGAAATGCTTATCAAGGTACAAGAAGCATACAGAACACCAAATGAACTGGTCATAAAAAAAAAAAAAAATCTCCTTGGCACATGATAATCAAACATTAAATATACAGACCAGAGAAACAAACAAACAAACAAAAAGATAAATACAAAGGCAGACCTATTAAAATAAAGCCTGACTTCTCAATGGAGACTCTAAAAAGTCAGAAGAGCCTAAACAGAAGTGCTATTGACTTTAAAAGACCATAGATGCCAGCCCAGACTACTTTATCCAGTAAAACTTTTAATAATAATAATAATAAATGGAGAGAATGAGACATTTTATGATAAACCAAATTTAAGCAAAATTTGTTTATAAATCCTGCCCTACAGAAGGCACTAGAAGGAAAACCTCCTACCTAAAATGATTGACCATACCCAAGAAAAACAAAAATAAATCATCTAAGAATTGCAAATCTAGAAATGGGAAAACACACACACACACACACACACACACACACACACACACACCCCAAATAAACAAACAAACCATATAACAACAAAATAACAGGAATCAACAAACACTAGTCATTGATATCTCTCAATATCATTGGTCTCAATTTCCCAACAAAAAGACACAAACTAACAGAATGTATGCAAAATAGAATCTATCATTCTACTGCTTCAAAGAAACACTTCTTAACATTAAGGATAGAGATCTCCTCAAGGCAAAAGAGTAGAAAAAGATATCCCAAGCAAATGGCCCTAAGAAGAAGGCAGGTATAGCAATTTTAATATTTGACAAAATATACTTCAAATCAAAAGTAATCAGAAGAAATAGGGAAGGTTACTACATACTCATCAGAGAAAAGATCCACCAAGAGGATATTGTAATTCTTAGCATCTATAAGCCAAATACAAAGTCACCCAAATTCATAAAAGAAACATTATTATAGCTAAATCAAATATTGATCTTCACACACTGATCTTAGGAAACTTCAATGCCCCATTCTTGCCAATAGACAGACCATCAAAAAAACAAAACAAACAAAATAAAAACAGAGAAATACTGGAGTCAACTGAAATTATAAACCAAATGAACCTAACTGATATTTATAGAACATTTTCCCAAATACAGAACAATATACCTTCTTCTCAGCACCTCATGGAACTTTCTCCAAAACTGACCACCATGGATTAATGTCGAATATCAACAACAACAGAAAGAACAGGAAGCCTATAAGCTCATGGTAACTGAACAACTAACTCTTTACTGAATGAAAACTGGACTAAAACAGAAAATAAGAAAGAAATTAGAGACTGTAGAACTGAGTTAAAATGACTACACAACAAAACTTAAGTCCAAGTGGATCAAAGACCTCAACATAAATCCAGTTACTCTGAACCCGATAGAAGAGAAAGTAGGAAGTAGTCTTGAATGCATTGGCACCAGAGATCACTTTCTAAATATAACACCAGTAGCACAGACACTGAGAGAAACATTTAATAAATGGGACCTCTTGAAACTGAGAAGCTTTTGTAGAATAAAGGACATGGTCAACAAGACAAAGCAACAGCCTACAGAATGGGAAAAGATCTTTACCAACCCCACATCTGACAGATGGCTGATTGTAGAGAGCTGCGCACAGCCGCACCCATAAGATGGCGCTGGCTTCCGCCCCCATCATCCCAAAGGTGAGTGCTCTCAGGAGTAAACAACTCCATATTTGGCTTAGTCTTAGGATCTGGCTTGCTTCCGTGAACCAGGACCTATCTGCAGTGCCCACGTGGCAGGCTGGGGTTGGCCACCCAGGGACTATTTAGGTCATGGGTGGGCCTTCCCCAGGGTCAGAAGATTGTTCAAGGTTCCTGAGTAAACTGCTGAAAGAAGAGCTCGGTGTTGCGTCTTCTTTGCTGGTGGAGGCGGTCGTGACAGCTGATATCTAGAATATATAAAGAACTCAAGAAATTAGACCTCAAAATGCCCAACAGTCCAATTAAGAAATGGGTTATAGAGCTAAACAGAGAATTCTCAAGAGAAAAATCTCAAATAGCTGAAAGACATTTAAGGAATTGCTCAACATCCCTAATCATCAGGGAAATGCAAATCAAAACAACTCTGAGATACTACCTTACATTTGTCAGAATGGCTAAGATCAGAAACACTGAAGACAACTTATGCTGGAGAGAATGTTGAGCAAGGGGAAATCTCCTCCACTGTTGGTGGGAATGGAAGCTTATACAGCCACTTTGGAAATCAATATGGTGCTTCCTTAGAAAATTGGGAATCCATCTCCCCCAAGACCCAGCTATACCACTCTTTGGCATATACCCAAGGAATGGTCAATCATACCACCAGGGCATTTGCTCAGCTATGTTCATATCAGCATTGCTTGTAATAGCCAGAACCTGGAAACAACCTAGATGCCCTTCAACTGAAGAATGGAGAAATAAAATGTGGTACATATACACAATGGAGTACTACTCAGCAGAGAAAAACAATGACATCATGAGTTTTGCAGGCAAATGGATGGATCTAGAAAAAAAATCATCCTGAGTGAGGAAACCCAGATTCAGAAAGACAAACATGGTATGTACTCACTCATAGGTGGATACTAGATGTAAAGCAAAGGATGACTAGACTGCTACTCACAACTCCAGGGAGGCTACCTAGTAAAGAGGACCCTAAAAAAGACACAAGGATTGCCCAATGACAGAGAAATGGATGAGATCTACATGAGCAAATTGGACATGGCGGGGGGGGGGCGGGTAATGAAGGGCAACAGGGGACAGAGAGCTTAGGGGAGCAGGAGATCCCAGCTTGATCAAGAACAGAGAGGGAGAAAAAGGAAATAGATACCATGATAAATGAAGACCTCCCATGGGAATAGGAAGAAGCAAAGTGCTAGAGAAGTTCCCAGAAATCCACAAAGATACCTCCACAATAGACTATTGCAATGGTTGAGAGAAAGCCCAAACCAACCTACTCTGGTGATCTGATGGCCAAACACCCTAACTGTCAGGATAGAACTCTCATCGAGTAACTGATGGAGGCATATGCAAAGATCCAGGACCAGGCCCCAGGTGGAGCTCCAGGAGTCCAATCTGCAAGTAAGAGGAGGGATTATATGAGTAAGAGATGTTGAGACCATGATTGGAAAAAGCACAGGGACAAATAGCCAAACTAGTGAAAACACCTGAACTATGAACCAATAGCTGAGGAGTCCCCATGGAACTGGATCAGGCCCTCTGGATAAGTGAGACAGTTGATTAGCTTGAGATATTTAGGAGGCCCCCAAGCAGTAGGACTGGGACCTGTCCTTAGTGCAAGAGCTGTCTTTTTGGAACCTAGGGCCTATGCTGGGACACTTTGCTCAGCCTAGGTGAAGGGAGGAGGGGGCTGGACCTATCTCAGCTGAATCTACCAGGCTGAGCTGAATCTCCAGGAGAGTCCTTGCCTTGGAGGAGGTGGAAATGAGGGGGGTGGACTGGGGGGACAGTAGGAGGCTGGGATGAGGGAGGACAGGGGAATCTGCAGCTGATATGTAAAATTAAATAAATTTTAAAATTTAAAAATAAATAAATAAATAAAAATTAAAAAATAAAATGACTGCACAAAATACTCAAACTTATGGGACATGATAATGGCAATCCTAAGAAGCAAGTTTATAGCATTAAGTGCTTACATTTAAAACAAACAAACAAAAAGCAGGAGATGTCTCATATCAGTAACTAAATAGCACATCTGAACAAAATGAAGGAACAGACTGCAAAAAAATGATCACACTCAGGGCTGAAATCAATAAAATAGAAGCAGACAAACAAAAATATGAGAATCAATGAAACAGAGTTGGCTCTTTGAGAAAATCAGTAAGATTGAACCCTTATCCAAATTAATTAAAAGGTGGTGAGAGAAAATCCAAATTAACAAAATTAGAAATGAAAAGGAGGACATAACAGCAGACACCAAGGAAATCCAGAGAATTGTAAGGACATATTTTAAAAACCTGTACTCCACCAAATTGGAAAATCTAAAAGAAATGGATAATTTCTGGATACATACCACTTACCTAAGTTAAATCAAGGTCAAATAAGCAAGTTAAATAGACCTATAGTGCTTAGTGAAATAGAAGCAGTCATTAAAAAACCACCCTGGGCTAGGTTGTTTTAGCATAGAATTCTATGAGATTTTTAAAAGAGATGTAATACCAATACTCCTCAAATTATCCCACAAAATAAAAACAGAAGGAACATTGCCCAATTTCTTTTATGAGGCCACAGTTAACCTCAAATCACATAAAGACCTAACAAAGAAAGAGAATTATAGACCAAGTTCCCTCATCAACATAGATGCAAAAGTACTCAGTAAAATACTTACAAATCTAACCCAAGAACACATCAAGAAGATAATCTACCATGATCAAGTAGGTGTCCTCCAAGAAATGCAGGGATAATTCAATGTACATAATTATTAAATATAATCCACCGTATAAACAAACTGACAAATTAAAACCCACATGATGATCTCATTCAATGCAGAAAAGGCCTCTGACAAAATCTCACACCTTTTCATGATAAAAGTCCTGGAGAGATTGTAAATACAAGGGACACACCTTAACATAATAAAGACAGTTTACAGGAAACCTATAGCCAATATCAACTTAAATGCAGAGAAACTCAAAGTAATTCCACTAAAATCAGGAATAAGATAAGGTTGTCCTCTATCTCCATATCTATTCAATGTAGTACTTGAAGTCTTAAGTAGAACAATAAGACAACTAAAGGAGATCAAGAGAATAAAAAAATGGAAAGAAAGAAGTCAAAGTATCTCTATTTGCAGATGATAAGATAGTATATATAAGTGACCCTAAAAATTCCACTGTGAACTCATACAGTTGATAAACATTCTCAGAAAAGTAACTGGATACAAAATTAACTCACAAAAATTAGTAGCTTTCCTATATAAAAATGACAAATGAACTGAGAAAGAAATCATGGAAACACCACCTTTCACAATAGCCTCAAATAATATAAAATATCTTGGAGTAGCTCTAACCAAGTGAAAATCTCATATAATAGAAACGTCAAGACTTTAAAGAAAGAATTTAAAGAAGATAAAAAAAAATCTCCCATTGTTGTGAAATATTAGTTCAAGATGTGTTTATGCTGTAGAATATTTGTAATATTTGTTTAATGATTCAAAAACGTGTTGCATTCTTTTATGTTGCATCTGTGAAATTATGTTACTTCATCTGTCTAAAACACCTGACAGGTTTAATAAAGAGATGAACGGCCAATAGCTAGGCAGGAGAGGGTAGGTGGGACTGCCCAGCAGATAGAATAAATAGGAGGAGAAATCTAGGCTGGAAAAAGAGAGGAGGGAAGGATCAAGAAAAGGAGAATGAGAGGAGGATGCCAAAGCTCAGCCGCAGAGTAAGAAGAAATAGAGAGATAATACAGAAGGGTAAAAAGCCCATAGGCAAAACAAAGTTAAAGAGAAATAGGACCATTTAAGTTAGAAGAGCTGGCTAGAAACAAACCTAGCTAAGACTGGGCATTCATAAGTTTCTGTGTATTTATTTGGGATCTAGGTCGTGGGCCCCCAAAGAATAAAAAACAAAACAAAACAAAAAAACAACTACATCCCATTCTGTGAATAGATAGCTTTCAGTGCACTCCCCATCAAAATTCATACACAATTCTTCATAGATCTGGAAAGGACAATTTTCAGCTTAATAGGGAAACACAAAATCCCAGGATATCTAAAAAAATCTTGAATAATGGAAGAACTGCTGGAGGTGTCACCATCCATTACCTCAAATTGTACTACAGAGATACAGTGATTAAAATAACATGGTATTGGCACAAAAACAGGCATGCTGTTCAATGGAATCTAATTGATGGTCCAGACATAAACTCATACATCTCTGAATACCTGATTTTTTTTTTAAGAAGCCAGAAATGCCACTGGGGGAAAAGACAGCATCTTCAATAAACAATGCTGGTCAAGTTGGATGTCTGCATGTAGAAGAATGCAAATAGATTCATGTTTATCACCCTGCACAAAACTCAACTCCAAATTTGTCAAAGACCTCGATATAAAACTAGATACACTGAACCTGATAGAAGAGAAAGTGAGGAACAGCCTTGAACCCATTTGCACAGGAAAAAGACTTTCTGATCAGAACACCATTAGCATGGGCACTAAGATCAACAATTAAACCTGACCTCGTAAAACTGACAAGTTTTATTATGGCAAACAACAAACAAACAAAAACACCATTATTTGGACAAGGTGGCAGGTTACAGAATAGGAAAAGATTTTTCACAGCTATACTTCTGATAGAGGGATAATACCCAAAATATATAATGAACTCAGAAGACTAGATATCAAGAAAACAACTCAATTAAAAATGGGGTACAAATCTAAACAGATAATTCTCAAAAGAGGAAACTAATGACTAAGAAACAAAGAAATGTTCAACATCCTTAGTCATCAGGAAAATACAAATCAAAACTACTTTGATATTTTATCTTACACCTGTCAGCATGACTAAGACAAATGACAACTCATGCTAGTGAGGGTATGAAGTAAGGGGAACACTTATCCGTTGCTGGTGGGAGTGAACATGTACAGCCAATATGACAAATCAGTGTGGTGGATCCTCTGAAGGATGGAAATCAATCTACTTCAAGATCCAACTATACCACTCTTAGGCATATACCCAGAAGACACTTCCTCCTACCACAGAGACATTTGCTCAACGATGTTCATTTCTGCTCTATTCATAATAGCCAGAAATCGGAGTGAAAACTGATGTCCTTCAACAGAAGAATGGATAAAGAAAATGTGGTACATTTATACAACCGAGTATTACTCAGCTGTATAAAGGTATAAAATCACATAATTCACAGGCAAATGGTTGGAATTTGAAAAGAAGTCCTGGGTGAAGTATCCCAGAGCCAGAAAGACAAATATGGTATATATTTGTCTATATGTGTATTTTAGTTGTTAAGTCAATAATAACCAAGCTACCATCTGTGGAACTACAGAGGTTAGGTATGGAGTAAAGAACTATGGGGCAGAGAGCTCATTTGGCAAGGGAAATAGAATAAATACTTATGGATGAATGGGGCGGGCAACTGGATCAGGAAGATCAAGTGGGGAGGGGAGGGGGGACAAAAGAGGGAATACAGGGAGAGACAGTTAAACTTAAGGGGCATCTAAGGGGTGGTATGAAAACACAATACAGTAGAAGTTTCATAAATATATACACATATGAAGATGATCTGAATGAAATTGCAAAATAACAGAGAAGACAGAGCCCCAACCATATAGCTCTTGTCACAAAATGAAGCTTCCAGTGCTAGAATGCGGTTACATCTAATTGAATTGTTGGTCAGAGGGGTCCCATGAGAAACCCCAAACCACCAAGGCTGTTGTCAAGACCATAGGTTGTTCTCCACAAACTGACAGCCAGGCTGCATTGCCTAAGACAACTCCTACATAATTCACTGAGCATGGAGAAGTTGAGCTGGTGTCTAAATAGAGCCTTCACCCCAACTTGTTGCTACAGGAAGGTACTTGGGCATGCTGCTAAAGGATAAAGGGAAACAACAACTGAAACCCAAACCCTTTGGTCTACAATGGTGTCCTGCCTGAAAAATATGCTAATGGATTGGAGAATGAAGTTTGTGGGTGTAACCAACCAATATCTGATTTGCTGTAAGTCCCTCTCCACAAGATGGGGCCCATACCCAACACTATGTGATTGACCAAGAACTTGAGATTATCTATATAACAGGGATCTAAGGTAAAATCAAAAACATTTGGCTGAAGAAGAAAACAGAAAGACATAGCAATCAAATGACTCCTACTGACCTTCTGCTATACTCATGGATGAGTACCCTGCTCAGTCATCATCAGAGAAGCTTCTTCCTGCAACAGATGGAAAAATACAGTTACCCACAGTCAGACATTATGCAGAAAATGAGAAACCTTGGAACACTTAGCCCTAAAGAGAATGTCTCCATCAAATCCCTACCCTCAGGGCTCAGAGAACCCTGTGAAAGAGGCAAAAAGAGTGTAGGAGCCAGAGGGGAAAACAAGGCTCTCTAAACCGACAGGATTGACACATATATGAACTCAGAGACTGAGGCAACATGCACAGGGTGTCTGCACCAGATGGGCTGCTAGAGCTAAAGGAGAAGCAGACATACTCCCCCATCCTTAACCCAGAGGCAATCTCCAAATGATAACCGCTTGCACATGAAAATTTAGTTTTCCCCAGGGGAGTCTCACTGGGGAAACAAATTATTTATAAGGGTAGGCTGCATGCTCAGCAGTAGATGGCCAACAGAAAATGTCTTTGGGGGTTCCTTGTCTCATTATGTCATGTCAAGTCTTCTTTTTTTATCTTCTTCATTTTATTTTATTTATGTATTTTTCTCTCTTCTTTTACCCTACATGGCATATATATATATATATATATATATATATATATATATATATATATATATATATATATATATATATGTTGTGTGTATGTATATGCATATGTATATATATGTGTGTGTATGTGTATGTATATATGTGTGTATGTATGTATGTATATATATATATATCCTACTTTAATGTTTTTAAATTTCTTGAGTATGCAAATGTGTGAGTCTTTGCATCTGTATCTCTTTCTTGTGCCTTTTCTTGGGATCTTTTCCTTCTGTTTAGTTTTTCTTATTGTGTTGTGTTAGTTTTTATTTTTAATATTATATAGTATAGTATAGTATAGTATAGTATATATTATGCCTTAGAAGGCTGTTTGTTTCCAATGAGAGACAGAAGGAGGTAGATCTGAATGGGAGGGGTGATAGAGTGGAAATGGGAGGACTAGAGGGAGAAGAAACTCTAATCAATATATATTATGTGGTTGGAAAAGTCATTTTCAAAAAAAAAAAAAAAAGATTATGCTTCCAAATCCTACACAGTGATGGTTCTATTGTACACTAAGAGTTAAGCTATGGCTGAGGAGGTCGATACCATGTACAGAGTCATACTCTTTAGTGAACACTAGTCATTAATATAGAATTATTGTGTGAATTGTGTAAGTTTGAAAATTCCATTATATGATGAATGGTTGAGACCTATATCTGAGTGTGTGTTGGACTGGTAACCTTAGTATGAAGCTGTGTTGTTCTTTTGAAATCCTAATGGCTCACAACTGATTAAATTCTAAGCAAATGGACGAATTCAACCCCAATGGGAAACATTTAACTAATTCTAGTGGCTAACTCTGAGTTTATAGATAACTGGGGTATGAAAATATTTACAGAGTCTGTCATTTGGTACCTCCAGGACTTTGTGAGAGAAGAGAGACAGTGACACTAAGTACAACCTGACACGTGCCCAAGTGCATCCAGCATCAGAAGTGAGAGCCATCCAGCATCTCTAGAGCCTCGGTCTCTCTCTTCAGGGATGTGCTGTCTCCCAGCTTTGAGAATGTTGAATTCAGAATCTGTAAAAACACTCTGCTGCTGCACAAATAGCCTTTCTTGGGAGCTGTGCCCTGACACCTCACGGTGGAAGGAAGGCTAGACCAGCCACACACTTCTGTTCTTGGCATCTCAGCATTCAATCATTTGAAGCTGAGTTTTCCCTTCTTTCCTGTGTGTCCTCATTTCATAATTCAAGAACTGAATTTCTCCTGCTGTGTGTGACAAGCACAGGGAAGCTGTTCACTACCAAGAAGTTATAGCAAACAGTTGAAATTTTATACTGTGCTCCCTTCCTGGATCTATAGATGTTGTGTAAAAATATATCTAATTCTCCTTGCTTGTGCTCTTGCAAGTGAAGCATAAACCTAATTAGTCTTATCAATAAAAACCAAGAGTCAGACATCAGGGTAATAGCCTGAAAGATCAGAGAAGCAGAGGAGCAATCACCAGTGACTTCTTACCTCTCCAGATCCTCGACCAAAAGGGCCAAGATCCTGTCTCCACCCCACCTCATCACTTCCTGTCTCCACCTCCTGAGTGCTGGGATTAAAGGTGTGAGCCACCACTGCCTGGTCTCTATGGTTAACTAGTGGCTAGCCCTGCCCTCTGATCTCCAAGGAAGCTTTATTTGTCAGAACACAAACAAAATAGCACACAACATGAAAGTACTAATGTTGGCATTACTTAAGGTAGAGTAACCTTGCTTAGGTACAAATATGTGGGCTGCGTATATGTGCATGCACACATGTGCACATGCACATGGATTTGTGTGTGCTTGTATGTGTACATGTGTGTCTGCAGAGTGCATGTGGGTATGCTTCAGGGAGCTAAGTTTGGTGCTATACAAAACTGAATTTGGGACTTTCTTCTTTTTTTTTAAATTGCATGGTCTGAGTCTTCTTTCCACTTGTTGAAATGAAGAGAATTATGCAGCTTCTCTCACAGGCCTGTTGTGTTGTGAGAAAGGTGGCGTTGATGTATCTAGAGCAATGTCTAACACAAAATACAAGGCATTATGATAACATCACCACATTTCCCTTTCCCATTTCTGTCAGGATGGAGGTAAAAAAAAAAAAAATACTGTTAACATGCTCTATAATCACAAAATCTGACCAAGCAGCAGCTGATTATTACAACACCAAGCAAAACAAATAGTTCCAGAAAAAATAAATTGGGCACTCTGTGAAGTTATCTGAGTGAAGTTGTTGTTCAAACTCTCCAGAACAGCACAGGAGGAAATGTTTTATATGTGCAACCTCTCATTCTGAGTCACCGGCCACAAGTATTGAGCGTAGGAGATACTGTAATCCAACTAAGAAACTGTACTATAATTTAGTTTTGCTTTCCTTAATTTAAATTTATGTAATCATCTGTAGTTATCTTCATTCAGTCAGATCTACAGCTGCAGAGTAGCCTCATGGATTTACTTTTCTTGGGGGAAGGAGGTTTAAGAGAGAGAGAGAGAGAGAGAGAGAGAGAGAGAGAGAGAGAGAGAGAGAGTCTAGTAGCCCAGGCTAGCCTTAAATTCTCCGTGTAGCTCAGAGTCAGATCTCCTGCCTCAGGCTCTAGAGTTCTAGGATTACAGTGTGTTCCTCTACTCTGAGCTAGAATTGACTTCTTAAAATTCCTTGGAAAATTAAAATGCTGCTGAAGTTAGTGTCTGCCTGAACTATTACAGCCTTTCTAGGAGTTTTAGTAGAGCTTGTCCAAAAGTGATGACCCCTTTGGATGCTACAGCTAATTCCTCCTTTTCGTTCTCATGGTATTCACATTGCAGATTATAGTTTGGGGCCCTTTTTTCTTCCTTGCACATTATTTAAGTTGGTGAAATCATATTGAACAAGAAATGAGTTGAGTTACTTGGCCAGCTAGCCTGAGAGCTATGCTAACTTAATTCCTTTAGCTCAACAATAGAAGACAATAATTTTTTTTAATCATCAAAACCCTATTTAAACTAACATTATTATTATCAATTGGGGGTACAGATCAGGAGGAAATCATCTTCATAATAATCCATAGGTAAAAATGTCCACTTAGAACCGGATATTTCCACAAGATAACACACTATATTACTGGCAGTGGGGATCTCCCCACACCCATTCACATCATACCAGATACCAGAGAAAGATGGCAGCAGCAAACACGTGAAGGTACAGCAGAGGCAAAAGGCATTCTGGAGTCTGTGGTCTCAGGGACTTACCTATCTGAGATTCACCCATCAAAGATTCGCCTCCCAGTGGCTGACACCAGAACTACAATTACCAACTGCTGCTCCTCTGATGTGGACACTGGCAAGTATGCAACTAATAGACATTGAAAGTGTCTTACTATGCTCCAGGTTCTCACCCTCCATGTTTCCTTTAAGCTTTTTATAAAACAGCATAAACATTAGAAAGTGTCCTCAAGTAGTCACTGTGTAGATTCATGGGCAAAGCTTGGCTCCACACAAAGCAAACGACACAGAAGGAAGCATGGTCACCTGAGGACAGATGGCCACCAAGCTGCCTAGCACTAGCAAAAGAATGGAGCAATTGTCTACAGTGGAGATGGTCTATATACTAGGTTGTAAGAGCCAAAGTTACATTTTAATTTTTAATTACTATGCCGAAGAGATCCATGAAACAAAAATGCCTCTCATCTGCAAGCTCCTTGCTCAAGGACAGATAATTCTTGAAATGCTGGAGGCTATTTTTTATGGAAGATAACAAGTCACATGTTTTCACTCCTCTAAACAAGTTTGTTTAATCCATCTGCACTGGATGTGCTTGGTCACATGTGGGTGGGAGGTACATGGGCAGGAAATGGTCAAGATACATGCTTGTCCATGATTAGACTTGATGGGAAATGCAATGAATTATGGATTTTACTTCTTAAATCCTTGCCATACTTGATTCTGGGCTATTTCCCAGGAATCTGGGTATGGACCTGGCTAGAGCTCATCCACCTGGCCAGTATTTAATTAAAGTTTGCTTCAAATTTGGCTTTAAACTATGGTCATAGTTTTGTTGTTGTTTTTGTTTGGTTTTTTTTGTTTGTTTGTTTTGTTTTGTTTTTTTGATCAATGGGATTAACAGGTGATGACAATCTGGAAGAATCAATGTAATCAAACCAACTTTACAACAAAGAGGTTGTGTCAGAAAGATTTTGATGTCAGATGTAAAATTAGATACTATTGCTCACATCTGCAATCCCAACACCTGAGAGGTAGAGAAGAGAGAATTATGAGTTTAAAGGCCAGCTTTTGCTACATAGAAAGCTCAAGGTCAACATGGATACATGAACCCTGTCTCAAAAAAATATATATATATTAAACTAAAAGAAACCAACAGAGGGACATACTGCTTCAACTTCCACAGAATCATTAGACCTATAATCATCATAACCAGGCAGTAATGAGCAGGCCACTGAAGCTTGGAGCATCTAACTTCTAGATAGGATGACACACTTACCCACTTCGAGGGCTGAAGTAGTTACAAATTGACTAGGAAACAGCCAATGCCCTTAGCCATCCCGGCTCCTCTCGGCACACCTCCTGGATGTTGTCACAATCTAGGAATTAAAAGCCAATATTAAGATCAGGGCACAGATCTTCATCTCCAGACTGAGGTAGCAAGTGTCAATACCTCCATTTCTGTAACAAGTAGGAGAACAGGTAATGAGGCAAATACCTTTGTCTACATTTAACTTACTCAGATTTGAAGAGAGACAAGAAAATAAGTATAATTAATCAGCATTTAATATTAAAGAGTTTATCTAGAGAAAATATAAGAACAATTTACATATGGTAAATAAAGCCTAAGAGTAAATATCCTGTGAATCCAGAGTGTAGGGAACCATTTAAATGGGGTGACTATGGGGACTGACAGAGGTCAGGTCAGAGGAAAATAAGTATCAATGTGATTTCTCCTGGGTGGAATGACATTTCTCATCACATGATGCTATGATTCAGTCCCTCTAACTTTTCTTGCCAATAATTCAACACTGTTATTTTTTTCTGAGCAGTGGTAATTGGAGAATTTTTGGAACCAGAACATAAGATAACAGATGGGCCATCAATGGTCCTAAGTTATGGTGGTGACAACATCATTGGAGCGCAGCTTTTTATTAAATTATTCCCAATAAAATTTGGAAACAAGTGTATGCAAATAATGACCTAATTCATTCATTTAAATAAATTCACCAGTTTAAAATGAATTGTGATCAGTTTGTAGAAGCAGCTTACATTATGCTAGTATGTTGGATATTAATTCTACACAAGACTGTATATTTAATTTAGAATGAAAGTAATAAAAGCAAGCCTATGAAATACAGAATATGTTGGAATAAGACAAAATGGGAAAAGATTCAATTATGCATACTTCCTAAAAGTTGACTGTTTCTCAAATCTATTCATAACAGTTCAGTGTTATTTTTTTCTAAAGAAACAGTTTAATGATGTCACTTGTCAAAGAACCGATAAAATAAGACATAGTAGAGGAAAAAAATAAATAAAATTTCCATTCCTTTTAGCCCATCAAAGCAAAACAAAATGCTTAATTGGGTGTCATAACGTAATGTTTCACTATTTTACTGCCCAGTAAATAAAAGCTGTTTTCAAGTCAGATAATTAGGTGTCAAAGAATGCAATATCTGTTTGAATACCAGTGAGAAAAACATCAACAAAGACATTCCTCCCCCGATGATCTTGATATGCACAGGGAAATGACCTCTAGAAAGTTTTGTGAAGGATGCCACAGAACTAGGGGCATCAATGTGTTCATGAATGCCTTTGTAAAAGTAATTATTTTTTTCTTTTAATGCCAGGGAAAGTCACAGCTGGTAACAAAACTCAGAAGGAAAAGACTTGGTCATTTCCTATCAAGCCTTAAGTGTAACTTCCTGTATGTGAAGTTCATCAGGGTCAATGTTGTATAACAACCCATCTGCGCCATGAATGATGCAAGGGATGTTGGCTAATCTGACCCATCTCCAGCTGTCGTTAAGAGGAGGAGGGCATCCTTCAATAGGATGTGCATTATATGAAAACTTGCCATTCTGAAATGGTCATCATTTTATTTGCATAGTTGAATTTATACAGCGCAACTGAACATGAAGGGTGATGTCTTGGTTACTTCTTTTTCTTCTTGTTTCTCCCATTGTTACTGGTAGCTCCCCAGAGATGACCACTCAGACACAGTTTATAACCAATTGAAATTCTATTCCAGCTGGCTGGGACCACACCAGGTATTTGGGATTTAGGTGTGGCCCCAGGGTCTACAGAACAGGGATTTTGAAGGCAAAAACCATGCCCTGGTATAGTGTTCTATTGGCAGCTCATGGGTGGGGTAGGTTTCACAAAAGTAGAGTTAAACAGAAACTAAGATAAGCAGTTAGCTATTGGCGGTTCCTCACAAAGCTAGGACATCCTGACCTTGGATCCCTAGAATAGAGTTGGGTATTTTCTGTGGGATTCTCCATCATGGAGATCAAATTCTATTTAAATCTAAAATTGCTTCAGCAAGATGGAGGAACCTTTGCATTGTCTTGGCCTATCACACCATTGTATCACTGATGTGCACAGACACTTTGCATCTTCTGTCTAGTCTACAGGCAATGACACTCTACGGTTTTTTAGAAACACCTGGACTGCCTACCTTGAGGCTGACAGTAATCTTAATTAAAAGAGACAGAGCCCCACCTCCTGAATGACACTTTATTAGCCTAGGAAGTTCTCCATGGACCCTGGGCTAGGTTAGTACCCACAAAGTCATTCTCATAGACGTCAGAGTTTCCTCATCCATGTGGCTGATGGATTAGCCATCCCTCACACTACAGCATGAAAATCACATCCACAGTCCATTGACTAACATCCCAGAGTGAGTCTGGAACAGGGGTCATGATATTTACTAAATTTCACAAAACCTATGTCTTTTTGTCATAACGTTCTCTCCAGCTTAGTTTTAATTCTTGGAGGAAGTTTGAATTCAAATTGAAAATATTTATTTATTTATTTTCTCTCTGGAAGACTCAACATGAAATACATGTTAAACCTAATACTACAACTAATTGTTAATCCCACTGATTGAGAATAAGACCACAACCACAGTTGAAAGCCAAATTTGAAGCAAGCTTTAATTAAATACTAGCCAGGTGTATGGGCTCTGGCCAGGACCATACCCAGGTTCCTGGGAAATGGCCCAGAATCAAGTATGGCAAGGGCTTAAAAAGGAAAACCCATAATACATTGCATTTCGCATCAGGTCCAATCATGGACAAGCTTGTATCTTGACTATTTCCTGCCCATGTACCTCCCACCCACATGTGATCAAGCACATCCAGTACAGATGGGTCAAACAAACTTGTTTAGGGGAGTAAAAACATGTGGCTTGTTATCTCCCAGAAACAATAGTCTCCAGCATTTCAGGAACTATCTTTGCTTAGGCAAGGGGCTTGCAGATGAGAGGCATTTTTGTTTCATGGATCTCTTAGGCATAGTAATTAAAACTTAAAATGTAACTTTGGCTCTTATACTATTATTTGTTTTCTAATAAAGATGTTTTTGGAAGTCAGAAAAGGACTTTAAAAAAACCTAAATATTTGTGGTTACAGGAGATAGCTTAGCTGGTAAGGCACTTGCTGCCATGCCCAAATTACCTGAATTCAATTTCAGGAACTCACATGTTAAAAAAAGAAAAATATTTTGTTCAAGTTGTCTTCTGACCTCTTCACCCATGCTGTAGTATGTGTATACACACGTGTGCACACACACGCACACATACACACATTCATGTTAACACACATAGGCACACACACAAGTTCCCACTCATATACATGCACACATACACAGTCATAGAAATACAATGCACACATATGCACACAAGCATAAAGACATATGAACACACACACATACACACACACACACACACACACACACACACACACATATATATATATGTTTGCGTGCACACACACACATTTCTAGTTTACTTCATTGTACTATAAGTGAAGGATAAAAACTATTTTAAGTGCTGAAAGCAACCTCCAGGTAATAGAATGAGAATGAGAAAATATGTTTTCCTATGTGCATTGTGTCATAACCTCTGAAGATGGTGTTCAGGAAGAAAACACTGCCTTCTAATCTACTCTGCCCTCACCCCTGAGAGAGAAGGCCTCCCAGACAGCTAAGGTAAGGGAGCAGACCCTTTCCCTAAGATTCAGTTTACTATAAAAGTTATAGAGATTGTCATTCACACCTACAAGTGATCAGCTTCAGTTTGGAAAGAGCTCAAGGAGGGATTGTAGGGGGCAACAGGTAGTTTCACATGGGAAGGAAGGGTATGCTATGCTGAAGACCAGTTTCAGCAGCACAGCTTAGGATACATTTGCCTTGGAGTTGCAATATGTGCATGGGCTTACTTTCTTACTGTGTCCTCTGAAGAACTGATGAAGTTCTCCCCAGTGGCCAGGAGGCCATGTGGCCCAAGCCTAAGCCCTATAAGACTCATGAGCAGGGAACAAGGCCCACTAGTTCAGCTAGCCAGAACTGTAGTGCACTTGCTGACCCCTATGATGATTAAGAAAACAGAACACATCTAGGAGCTCTTCTTCCCAAGGGGGAGGGGGGAGGGGCAACACCAAAGAGACCAGGAGTCACTGTCTCAGCTTCATGTTAAGTTCCTTTCAAAGATTATCTTACCCACTAAAAAGAAAAAAATGTTTATAAAATGTTAATTATGGCTTATAATTTCATAATCTTAGAGATTTGATTAACAGCTAATGGCCAGTTTCTTAGTGTAGGAGCTGCTGGCAGCTCCATCTGGGATATACAATTAGCCAGCCGGTCATTAAATCCTGGCAATGACTAATTAGCCTAGGATTAAAAGCTTAAATATAAATAAAAATGGGATTGAAACTCTTTAAATTAGTGGGTTAATGTGCTCCGTCTTGCCACGGACGTACTGTATATTTTATTATTATGAAATGTTTCTAGAGAGGAGCTGTCTGTGTTGCAGTAAGGACTACAGGTCTGTGCGCAGCAGCTTTGTGGTCTGCCTTACGTTAGCTATTGTTTTACATGTCCCTTAATGTCCCCTTAACAGAATCTCTTGAAGTCACATACTCTTTGCATCTTTGTGAAATCATTTGGAGGTATTCTCATATGCATTGTCATTTTTGCTGTTGTTTGGGAGTTTGATTTGTTGTTTTTCCTTTTCTTTCTTCTCACACCTTCCAGTTTTAAAGCTTCCTTCCTTCCTTGGCTGGCTCTGGGAAGGCACATACACAGGCATCTTTGTCTCGTCATCAATATCATTACTGTCAAGTGATATTGACTCTGCATAAGTTTGGACTGTGGCTGTCTCTGTGGAGCAAGACATTACCTTAGGAGCACTTTTTGTTGTTTCAGAATGATTGTAGGTCCCATCACATAAATGTGAATTCATGTGTCCCCTTTGGTCCACAAAATATAAATGAGGTGGAATCACTGAGGTTTATATTAGCCCCATCTTTTTCAAAACAGAAAGCCAAGGCAAAGAGAGGTCGTATGAACTGCCTGAAGGCACCCAGCACATTTCTGTTCGAGTCAGGGTTGAGAATACATGTGTAGGCTGAAGCCATCTGTTCCTCAGCCTTGCTAAGTCAGAAACACCAGTAAACTTGGATGACTCCTGAATCCTTCAGTGCAGTGTCCTTGGGAGTAGAAAGTAGGCTTTCAACTTGATAGCCTCCAAATTTTCCATGTTTTAGCCTCTTAAATCAGAGGTCTTCATAGTGATAACCCATGAGACAGTTTAATTAAAATCTATAATAGAACTCTGCTGAACAAAAGCAATGCATTAAGGTGACCAGACACATCTCTGGAAGCATAAGCAGTACTTCTGTCCTATGTGGCAGGGGGTAGGGGTCAGAGAATGACATTTCCGCTAACAGGATATTAATGTATTGAGGTGGAGATTGAACAAATTTGTGTAATAGCCATGGAAGGAAAGACCCAAATAATGTCTTTAAATTCTGGAGGGCTTCTAGAAGACAAGACATCAAAAGTTGTTGGCATTCCCTTTTCACATCAGGGTTTTGGTGATAATCTTTCTGGGCCTTTCTCACCTCCTTTCTTTCTCCATGGGAGAATCTTCCCCAGGGCAGGCTAAAGCTGTGAGCCCTTTAGTTGCTCTCAAATGTAAACTGGGTCATTCAAATGAATTCCCTTCTTCCTTCAAAGATTCCACACACTCCCAGAGCCTGCTCCTTAGAGACAAGTGCATGTGCTTCCAGACATACACAGTCTTATTTCTTTCTTTTGGGAGAATTCAGGACCTAATGTACAGACAAGAAAAACATTTGGGTGAGATGACAGCCCACCACAGAGTAAACCAGGTCAATAACATAAACACTGAATGAGTAAGGCAACCATTTTCGGTTTTCAAGAAATGCAGACAGGTCCTTTGCATTATTCTAAGAAATAAATTTAGGGTCTTCAAATGAGCCAGTCTGTGGTACTTCACTATAGCCAGACAAATGTTTAAGCATATTGTAAATTTCAAAGCTCATATTCTCCTGCTTTCTCAATGTCCCCACAAATACCTGCTCCAGGTCTCTATTATTCCTTTTCCTAACACACCAATAAAATCCCCTTACACCTTTCTGCTTTCATACTCTGCTCTGATCCTCAATAGAACCACTTGTCCACAAGTCTTCATTCTCTGTGCACTCCCGTCTGCCTGGCTGGGTCACTCCCTGGGCATTCAACATCTCAGCAGACAGTGGCTGGCTCTCTGAGGTCCAGGCATAATAAACACTGTTTCTTTTGCCTGACTCTCTCACCTCCCTCTTCTTGAGACTGCAACTAACTGATTGCATCTGGGAACAGGGAGTGCAGAGTGACACAGATGTACTCTTCTCTTTCTTTGTGCGGAAGGAACCCAGCAGAGAGGGCTAGTGGTACTGACTGAACCCTCCAAACACAAAAATACACACTTTACATTGTAACTTTGCTGAACTAAGGGGACTATTTAAATGAGTTTCTTTGAGGTAATTCTGAGTGTATCTAACACAGATGTTGATTTTAAAACTATTACATTAGAATAAAACTAAATTATTGTGATTAAATTGAATATGAGTTTAAAGAAAAATGAGAAGCTATTTTTTGTAACAATCAATCTCATTGTTTGGATTATTTGTGATGATTTTGGACTCCCGGTTCTGGTCATGCCTGGTGACATGAGAAGGCTCTGACTTCATGAGATGAAGTGAGGACAATAAAAAGACAAGATAAAAATGACAAACAGTAACTAGAGTTGACATTTGTACACCAGACAGATGATGAATCCCTGGCATATGAAACATTTTGAAATAGGGGAAAAATGACCAAAAACTGAACAGAAAATTGGACTAAGAAAACAACCATAGAAATCTAAATTCCAGTAGTTGCCAGACAAATACAAAGATAGCAATTGTGCTCCTAAGATGAATGCATAAAATCCATAAAGAGCTGTCACTGGTCACATACCTAATTAGCAAAAATCCAGAGTAGATACTGTGAGGGTGAATTTGTGTTCAATTGAGCATCGCATTCATTTCCGGTGGGAAGGGAAGCATTATTCCAATTCCAGGGTTCCTGAATTTATCCACAAAAACACTCACAGACATGAAAGCAAGGCATTACTGCTGTGGATATCGCTCTGTGTAAATAAAGTTCTGATTGGCCAGTGATCAGGCAGGAAGTATAGGCAGGACAAGAGAGAAGAGAATTCTGGGAAGTAGAAGGCTGGAGAGAGACACCTCCAGCCACTGCCATGAAAAGCAACATGTAAAGACACTGGTAAGCCACAAGCCATGTGACAAAGTATAGACTAACAGAAATGGGTTAATTTAAGATAGAAGAAGCAGATAACAAGAAGGCTGCCATGGCCATACAGTTTCTAAACAATGTAAGTTTCTGTGTGCTTTCTTGGTTGGGTCTGAGCGACTGTGGGACTGGCAGGTAAGAGAGATTTGTCCTGACTCTGGGCCAGGCAGGAAAACTCCAACTACAAATGGCGCCCAACGTGTTGGCAAGAGTTTCCACCTAAAACCTGAGAAAAAAGATTCTAAGGCGGAGCTAAAAACAGCTTCCTAGTTGTCTCTCTCAAGTTAGCGGCAGCCTGCAGGTTTGAGCTACTGTGGCGGGTTTCTGGCGTGTGCGTCTGACCTGCAGTGCGGCGGGAATGAGGAGTCTACAAGCGGCACTTTACTCTGCTGCATGGTGGATTTAGCCTTTGCTAGTTAAAAAAAAAAAGATTTCTGGGCTATGCACTGCTTTGATAGAACTGCTTCTGATAGCTGATGGTACACATGGCTCCAGACCCAGAGCTGGCGGTAAACTGTACCACTGCCATGTTGGGAAGCTGAGGTGGGCAGAGCCAGCAGCCACAGAGGTGTTTCAGTCTTACAAAGATGGATATTACACAGAGAATCTGGTTTGTGTTGTCTTTGGGATTTTTAACTGCAGAAAAAGATTTGATCATAAAAGCTGTTGAGTTAAACAAATATGTAAATTTTAAAGGTACCTTGACTTCAAAATTTGGATATAAGGATATGTTGCTTTGGAAAAGAGTCTCTGCTTTTGTTTCCACAGAAAGCCAGAGGCTGTGGATTTGTTCCAGATTAAGATACCAAGACCACCTGAAAGGTCTCCAATGATACCATGGCCCAGATGATCCAACATCCAGAATGGTTTCAAGGCAACTGGCTCAGAGGTTCACCCTCATGGACTACTCCATAATCCTAAAATTTTCTTTGTGTCCCCATAAGATATAGCGCCCCCCTCCAGCAGGAAGTAGTAAGAAAAACTACGCCCAAATTCCCAGCTGGCTTTGGAGATGGAATTGGCTCACTCCTTCTCTAAACCCAAGCACATTGTTAAAATAAAAGGTTAAGAGCTTCTTGTGTCCCAAATCAGAAAAGCCCTCTGGGGTGGGACAGAAAAACCACTATTTTATTTAAAACAGGTTGATTATAAATGCAATCTCTTTCTAAAGATAAAAAGGGGATATGATATAGATATGATAGGATGAAAGGGTAGATTAATGAACTTACTTCTAAAAGAGCAACAACTCATTTAAAATGTTTTACATTGGTATAGATTTTAGTCTATTGATACAAACTTAAAGTTAATTTTGTTGTACTGTGTGTTTATTTCTACTTGTGTTTAAGGTATTATGTTTGTATAGCTCATTTTAAACTGAAATGGATAATTAAAAATAGATTAATAATTAGTCATCTATGATAATTATACTTGTAGCCATGTTAGTTAAGTCTTCTAGATATACATAGAGATATTTCAGATAGATAGGTAATCTTCAAATACTTCAAAGACCTACAAATATGGCATTTAAAATACTTTTAAAATTTAGACTTTCTGGATAGTGAGACATATCTGCTCCTGGCAGCACCTATTTACTTCAGAGAGGAGGATGAGCACTGAAGACACTTCATATGGAGTTTATCTTCACCTTGGCAAAAATAGCCATTTGGGCAAGAAACTGTTCTTACCTGGACTGCTTGATCGACTGTACATGCAGGACCCATAGAAAGGTGACCACTAAACTTTGCTTGACAAAATGGTCCTTCAGGTTCCTGCTTCACAGAGGAAACTGCCAGACATTCTACAGGACACTGAGAGAAGTGACCAAGAGACTCTAGCCCTATGGGCTAAAGACAAATGCCCCAACTTTACAAAGGAACATCAGGTGACTGTCCAGGCTGCCAGCTGTCTCTGTCTACCCTACAAGACTCCAGAAAGTTGCTGGCATCCTTCTCCCAGTTCTCAGGTAATATTATATCCTTCTGAGGTCTTTGATGTGGTTGAAGGCTAGATAGTTATAATTTCCTCAGTTATGATAAAAGATAAGTTAGATCTAAAAACCTTAGACTCACAAATATAAGATAGATAGGATATCTTCTTTAATATTGTAAGTGTAATTCTTGCTTGATAATTGTTTTGTTATATGTAATTGTACTATGTAAAAGTTAAAACCTTCCTTAAAAACAAAAGAAAAGGGGAAGTGCTGTGGATATCGCTCTGTGTAAATAAAGTTCTGATTGGCCAGTGATCAGGCAGGAAGTATAGGCAGGACAAGAGAGAAGAGAATTCTGGGAAGTAGAAGGCTGGAGAGAGACACCTCCAGCCACTGCCATGAAAAGCAACATGTAAAGACACTGGTAAGCCACAAGCCATGTGACAAAGTATAGACTAACAGAAATGGGTTAATTTAAGATAGAATAAGTAGATAACAAGAAGCCTGCCACGGCCATACAGTTTCTAAACAATGTAAGTTTCTGTGTGCTTTCTTGGTTGGGTCTGAGCGACTGTGAGACTGGTGGGTGAGAGAGATTTGTCCTGACTGGGCCAGGCAGGAAAACTCTAACTACAAATACCTTCTCCACTGTTGTAAGAGCACACGATTGGACGCAAGATCCAGGTAAACATTCACAACATGGGATCAGCCACAGCTCTGACTACCATGCTGCTATGAAAGGATAGACAGCTATTACTATGGAGTGACAGTGATATATAAGATATATATATATATATATATATATATACACACACACACACACAAACATATATATGTGTATATATGTATATATATATATGTGTGTGTGTGATATATATATATATACATATATAGTGATATATAAGAAATAACATAAATAAGAAAAATATGATCATATGAGTAAACTAAAAATATACAAAATATAACTATAATCTATATGTATAATGCCTAATCTTGACACCATTTCAAATTCTTATAGTATTTAACTGGTTACTTATAAAAGGGTACTTGGTTGGATGTACTGAGAAAGAGGCCAATTTCTTTAAATACACCTTGTGTTTTTAAATTTCATGATTAAAATATGCAAACTTTACCTCTTAATACAAAATTATGTTTGCAAAATAATTCATAAATCACAAATGAATTATATATATATATATATATATATATATATATATATATATATATATATCCAATGGTATAATGGTATAGGGGTAAATATTCAACCTGCCTTATACTGAAGTATTTTCACCTTACATACTCATTGAGATACATCTCATAGGTGAAACTGCTGTAAAATCTGAAATTCAACTCTTTACAGGAATCAGTTTTATTGTGAGATTATTAATGTAATGTGGTTGCTAAGAATTGCTAGCATGAAAGAAATAAAATGACAAATGGATAAAGTATTTAAAACCTTCAGTGTTTCCATATCTGAAATGCTGCATTTCATATTATAAAAATATCCTCAGCTCTAACCCATCTCCCAAAAAATCCAAAATAAATAATTTATATCCAGTACATGATTTGCTTCCCAGGACGCCACCTCTAAATATCCCCCACTAAATGAACCTAAAATTCCTAGGAAAGATGTTGATTTTTAACTATGGAGCAAGAAGTATACTGGATGAACCCAGAATTTGTCACTAGAACTCAATTAACAACAGCTTAAATAAAAATGGTATTGTGAAAATGACCTAGTAAGAATCTGTCACTGTTACTATACCCAAGAAGACACAAAGAATAAATAATTCCAGAGTAGTTCATCAAAGGAGAGAATAATCCCTAACAACATCAACAAATAACAGAAGTTAATAAACATGGCTCATTAACAACTCTATATTAATTACCTCAATTCCCCAACAAAAAGATATGGAGTGAAAGAATGAATTAGAAAATAGGATCCATTTCTCAGCTGCAGCCAGGAAATGCACCTCACCACCAAGAACAGACTTAGAGCAAATGAATGAAAAAAATGGTATTCCAAGCAAATGGAGCAAATAAAGAAGCAGGTGTAGTTAATTCTATATCCAACAAAACAGGCTTCAAATCAAAACCAATCAGCAGAGATAATACATATACGTTAAAGGACAAAAATCAACCAAACATGTGGCTGTTGTATAGAGGAGATAAAAGCTTGACTCTCCCCAGCTGGGTGGTGGTAGTGGCACACGCCTTTAATCCCAGCACTGGGGAGGAAGAAGCAGGTGGATCTCTGTGAGTTCAAGGCCAGCCTTGTCTATAAAGTGAGTTCCAGGACAGTCAGGTAAAGGTTTAAGTTCACTAACTGGTTCTAGAATGCACCAAGATGAAGCAGGGCGGTGGTAGAAGAACATCTGCTGTATATGCTCACAAACACATCTGCAAAGATCTGGATGTGTCTTAGGAGATGATGTGGCCACATCAGGATCAGAACATGTAGATATTGTTAAGACCATGTTCTTCAATATATCTTTATACAGTGGATCCTTCTATCTAATTTCCATTCATATTCCCAAGAAATTCATGGACATGTAGAGGGGAAGAGAGGGTTATTATTTATTTCTTCTCTTCTGAAACACCAAAGGGCTGTAGTTGGAGTTTTCTTGCCTGGCCCACAGTCAGGACAAATCTCTCTCACCCGCCAGGCCCATAGACACTCAGAACCAACCAAGTAAACACACAGAAACTTACATTGTTTACAAACTGTATGGCTGTGCCAGGCCTCTTGTTATCTATTTCTTCTATCTTAAATTAACCCATTTCTATTAATCTATACTTTGCCACTTGGTTCGTGGTTTACCTGTACCTTTACATCTTCATTGTCATGGTGGTGGCTGGCAGCGTCTGTTTTTCCCAACCTTCCACCTCCCAGAATTCTCTTCTCTCTTGTCCCGCCTATACTTCCTGCCTGGCCACTGGCCAATCAGAATTTTATTTATACAGAGCAATATCCACAGAACTTCCCCTTTTCTTTCTTTTTTTTTTTAAATGAAGGATTTAACTTTTACATAGTAAAATTACATGTAACAAAACAATTATCAAGCAAGAATTACAGTTACAATATTAAAAAAGATATCATATCTATCTTATATTTGTGAGTCTAAGGTTTTAGATCTAACTTATCTTTTATCATAATTGAAGAAATTGTAACTATCTAGTCTTCAACCAAATCAAAGACCTCAGAAAGATATAATATTACCTGAGAACTGGGAGAAGGATGCAAGCAGATTTCCAGAGTCTTGTAGGGTAGACAGAGACAGCTGGCAGCCTGGACAGTCACCTGATGTTCCTTTGTAAAGTTGGGGCATCTGTCTTCAGCCCATAGGGCTAGAGTCTCTTGGTCATTTCTCTCAGTGTCCTGTAGAATGTCTGGCAGTTTCCTCTGTGAAGCAGGAACCTGAAGGACCATTTTGTCAAGCAAAGTTTAGTGGTCACCTTTCTATGGGTCCTGCATGTCCAGTTAATGAAGCAGTCCAGGCAAGAACAGTTTCTTGCCCAAATGGCTATTTTTGCCAAGGTGAAGATAAACTCCATATGAAGTGTCTTCAGTGCCCATCCTCCTCTCTGAAGTAAATTGGTGCTGCCAGGAGCAGATATGTCTCACTATCCAGAAAGTCTAAATTTTAAAATTATTTTAAATGCCATATTCTGTAGGTCTTTGAAGTATTTGAAGATTATCTATCTATCTGAAATATCTCTGTGTAAACCTAGAAGACTTAACTTACATGGCTACAAGTATGACTAATTATTAATCTATTTTTAATTATCCATTTCAATTTAAAATGAGCTATACAAACATAATACCTTAAACACAAGTAGAAATATACACACAGTATAACAAAATTAACTTTAAGTTTGTATCAATAGACTAAAATCTATACTAATGTAAAACATTTTAAACAAGTTGTTGCTCTTTAGAAGTAAGTTCCTTAATCTACCTTTCATCCTATTATATCTATATCAAAGGGCACTTCGATAAACCTGGTATGGTCCACTGCTTCAGTGGTGTTGATTCTCTTAACTGCACAAGGAAATGTCACCTAAATGACAGTAACTATTCCCAAGTCCCTGGGTTTGAGAAAGTCTTACTGATTTGTCTGCTCTGGGGATGCCTATAAAGTCAATAATAAATGTGTCATGTTTTGTTTGTTTGTTTATTGAAATTGTAATATAATTATAACCTTTCTCCATTTCCTTTCCTCCCTCCTAACCTTCCCATATACTCCTCCCCACTCTGCTTCAAATTCACGGTCTCTTTTTACACTAATTATTGCATGAATATATGTATACACATAGATATTCTTAAATATAATATAACCTGTTCAGTCTACATATGTTATTTGTATGTATGTTGTCAGGGTTGACCATTTGGCACTGAACAACCAATAAGTATGTTCTTCCCTAGGTAAGAGCACATGTCCTGCTCCCTCCTTCCTCAGTTGCTGATAGTTTTTTGTTGCATAGGGTTGAGACCTTGTGGACTTTTCCCCATCCAGTTTGGTGTGCATCCTCCTTGTTTAGCTTGTGTTTGGTCAGGCATCTTGGTGAGACTTTATGAGTGTAGGTTCCAGTGTCACTAGGAGACACAATCTCACAGAAAGATCCGTGATCCTCTGGCTCTTACAGTCTTTCCTCCCCTTCTTCTGCAATGTTCCCTGAGCTTTAGTTGTGGGAGTGTTTAAGAGATGCATCCATGTGAACTGCTCTCTGCAACTCTGGATCTTGGATGGATTTTGGTTTTCTGTAGTGGTCTCCATCTTTTGCAAAGAAAATTTTCATTATTGAAGGGTGGAAACTACACTTACCTGTGAGTATAAGGACAAATGTTTATAGGGGTTTTTATTTTAGGGATTATGCTGGATTAGTAAATTAGAGGTTATAGATTCTCCTCCAATAATCATGATTTCACTAACACTGAGTAGTTAACTAGGTTACTAGAACCAAGTGTGGTTTCCCTCTTTCTGAGAGGGCCTTAAGTCCAATTAGATAGCTGCTGGTTACCACCAAGGTGTGTGTGCCACTGCTGTACCCATATATTATGTGGCCTATTTTTACCATCTGAAAAACGGTGGGGCACAACTTTCTCATACTAAATGTTCCCAGAATCTGTATAATGATTGTGGTTTTTTGGATGAAAATGGCCGCAAAGACCCAGAGAGTAGTACCACTAGGAGGTGTGGCCCTATTGGAGTAGGTGCAGCCTTATTAGAGGAAGCATGTCACTAGGGCTGGGCTTTGAGTTTTCAGAAGCTTAAGCCAGGCCCAGTGTCCCTCTTTCTTCCTGCTGCCTGCCAATCCAGATATAAATCTCCAGGCTACCTCTCCAGCATCAGGTCTGCCTGCATGCTGCCATGCTTCCCATGATGATGATGGACTAAACCTCTGAACTATAAACCAGTCCCAATTAAATATTTTCCTTTATAAGAGTTGCTGTTGTCATGGTGTCTCTTCACAGCAATAGAAACTCCAACTAAAACAGTGATATAATAGATAATACAAAAAGAATACCCCATAGTAAGACACAAAGGCCAATACACTAGTTAACTATGGAAGGAGAGAGAGCTTTGCGGGTGGGGGGAGTTGGAGATCAAGATAGAATACAGGGATGGAGAATTTAGACAGGCAGAAAGGCTGAAAGAATATTCTAAACAGAGGGCATAGCTTGAGCATTAGTGTTACAGAAGACCACTAAGCTACGAAGACCAAAACTAGTCAGACTTTTCTTACACATGCTTGTAAGGAAATTCAATATGAAGCAGTCAGTGTTGTAGCATGAATCCTAATTGGTCTGATAATAAAAACCTGGAGCCAGATATCTGGGTAAATACTGAAAGATCAGAGGAAACAAGCCACAGCCACTTCTCACCTCACCAAGGGGGAAGATCCTGTCTCCATGAATCCTCAGACTGAATGCCTCTGAGTCCCTAGCTGAAAAGGGGGCTAAACTCCTGTCTCCTTCTACCGTATATTCCTTTCTCTGCCTGGCCATATCACTTCCTGTCTCAACCTTCCTAGTGCTGGGATTAAAGGCATATGTACCTCCCAAGTACTGGGATTACAGGTATGAGCCATCACAACCTGGCTGTTTCTCTTTTAAACTGGATTAGTCTCCTGTAGTCTAGTGTGGCCTCAAACTCACAAAGATCCATCTGCCTCTGCCTCCTGAGTGGTAGGGATAAAGGTGTGTGTCAACACTGCCTGGCCTCTATGGCTAACTCTGTGGCTGGCTCTGCCCTCTGATCTTCAGACAAGCTTTATTTGTTAGAGCATACAAAATATCACCACAAATGTAATAATAAAATACAGGACCAAAACTGTACTAACTGACACTACAAATGATTCTCTCTCTTTCTTTCTCATATACATATACATAAGTTCATATTCACATGTTAATACATACATATATATATATACATATATATATATATACTTACATATAAACACATATGTATGTGTGTACTCTCATATTTAAGGATGTGGGCATGATAAAGCAGGCTGAGTGGAGCTGAGAATTCCTATAGAGCAGCATGAACAATTGATTGCTTCTAGGTCAATCATCAAATGAGGATTTGGAGTCCCTTAAGGTCGATGTAATTCTCTCATTAAGATGACTGAAATAACCAGCCCAGGAAATAGTCAATATGGTTATTCCATCCATCTTAATGACCCAGTCAGATCAACTCAGGATATCTTCAACACCAGAGGGGAAACTCATATGGGAGCATAGCAGCGAATTTGTTGAGCTCTCCTGATTTAAACATGAGCTAAGACACAGAGAAATCACTGTTTGCAAACCACATTACTGAGATGACACCTCACAGAAGCAGGAAGAGAACAGTGCGATTCTAGGTGCATGCATGAAAGTAGAAAGGAATAAAAACATAGGAAGGATCCCTGGTCAAGCTAGGATTCTAGCTCCCTGGTACATGGAAAAGGTGGGGCTGGGGAAATGGCTCAGCAAAGGGCTTATTGCCAAAGCATAATAACCTGAGTTTTGTCTCCCAAACCCATGTAAAATGTCATGAGGTCACGAGTTTGAAAGAGAGCAGACAGGAGGTGGGGAAGTGGTATAAGAAGATTTGGAGGGAGGATCTTGGGGCAGCACTGAGAAATATTGTAATTACATTGTAATCTCAAAAAGAAAAAAAAAAATGTCAAGTTTGTCAGCGCAGACTTGTGATCCCAGACTGGAGAGTCAGGGACAGTGGATACCTGGGGCTCACTGACAAAATAGCCTAGGTTAGCTGGTGAGCCCAGATCCCAGTGACTCTGTCTAAAAAGTCAAGATGGACAGCTCCTGAGGAAAGCAAAGCAACTGAGATTGAACTATGGCTTCCACATGCATACACACACACACACACACACACACACACACACACACACACACACACACAATACATACACATACACCATACATATACACACAGCACACACACACAACACATATGCACATGCACACTTATGTACACACATAAATGCACACACAATTATACAGATACACCACATACACACTTGCTTATAAAATATATAGACACACATGCATACACTCACACACACTTATACAGAGAGATAGAGAGAGACAGAGAGAGAGAGAAGGGAAGGAAGGTAGGAGAAAGGAAGGGCAGGAAAGAGATGTGATAGTTACAAGGCAGGGGAAAGCATGCAAATTGGTAGCACAAGAAGGTCAAGTGTATGCTGCCTCAGTCAGTGACCAGCTCAGGCCTTCACTATGCAGCCAAGTTTCATCAAGGATGAACTCTGACAGCAGTATTCACGATGGAAGTCATCATAACTGCAATGACAATAATGTAGTCTGCTGACAAGGAGAGACAGCAATAACCATGGAAGATTGATGGCAGAAATGATGAAGCAGAAGTCTGGGGCAGTTTCTGTTAGTGAATATGAAGTGGGAATTAGGGGGAACCAGACTGGTGAAGCTGCCCTAATGTGGGGATGACGATAAATGCACAAAGGAAAGAGCAGAGTGCAGCCCTGGGAGGGTCCATCAGGGAGAGCAGGATGTGTTCTGATTTTGCTACAAAGAGGCAGCAGTCTGCTCAGCACAGAGCCAGAGGTAAAAGCCTTCCCACACTGGCGCTCTTACAGCCATAACAATCTAAGCCAAAAGCTTGGTGTCACATGACAAGTTGGGGATACAGGAAGAACATATAAGGACATAATCCAGACCCTACTATCTATTCAGTAAAATACCAGGTAAATATTCTCAGATACCTCAAGGAGTAAAGCTGATTGCTGTCTTAATATCATCCCCACTGCTAGCATGTGTAGCCCAAGAAATACAGAGGAGTTTCTCAAATTGCCCTGGTGTGATAGACCCAAGCACATCCTCTCGACAGAACTGGGAAAAGCTTGGTTTGGTAACTGAGAGTGATGAGGAAAGGTTGATGATTTGGGTTCTGTCTCTTCCTCGTGTCTTGACCACCTACCTCTCTTTCCTGATGCCTCAGCTCCACACAAAGCCATATCACAGATTTTCCCACAGCCCCAAGTTCCATTAGCTGTACCCAGACTGTGCCCTCTTTCTTGAGTGTCTTCTTTTAGTGGAATTCCAACTGAATAGTTAGAACTGCAGCGTGTATACCAGCGCTAGGCTAGATTATCTACAGTAACAAATGACAAGATTTCAGTCATGTAGAAAAAGGACTTCTTTCTTCTTGATCATTGTAAGATGCCCATGTAGCCAGTCTATGGTCCAAGCTAAGGGTATTGCCATCCTGCTGCTACCTTCCTCCCTAATTAGCATCTTACAGTCTACTTGGCAGAGAAAGTGGAGTGCCATGCATGAACATTAAAAGCTTAGGTCAGTTTGTCAGCACTTGTGTTCACAGCCCATTACCAGAGGGAGACACTGGACCCACTTAGCTGAAATAGCCATAGGGATGCCTCATCCTTCAGTGTAAGACTCAGCTTCAGACTTCAACCCTTAGCATGCATCCCAGCATCCTCATCTTAGATGCTCCCAGAGGTCCTTCACCATCTCCACTCGCCAAAGTTCCTACTTCTGTGGTGGCTGATAATTGTCATTGCTGGTACACTCTCAAACAGACAATGCTGCTCCTGGGCTCTCCCTTCTGAGTGCTACTGATTAGAGAGACAGTGATCAAGGCTGTTTATACATTAAAATCACCTTGGAGAACTTAAAAAGCAGACATGCTGAGGCTCCGCCCCCAAGAGGTTCTGACTTCACTAGTCCGTGGTGCCTGGGACATCTGAACAGTCTCCTTCACATACAGGGTGGCCTGTTCAAAGGAATGCAGCTTAACTCCAGTGGGGGTTTGTTTCATCAAAGGGCTCACACTACAGGTGAGAGATCAAGGTCAGTATTATGCTGTGATGCAGTGGCACTTCAAAGTCAGACACCAAATGTCCCAATCCCAGGAACTCTCCCTTGAAGGGCACAAATAAGGAACAGTATTTCAAAGCCACAATTTCCTTACTGTTTTTGCCAAACATCTGCCCCTTTCCTGGGAGACCAGGCTATCAGTGCAGTAGCTGCAGGTGCTGGGGGAAGACAAGTGGGTGTCCCTCTTATCTCAGTTCATATACTGAGAACAGGCTGAGGATGCAGCACAGCCTGAAAGAAGCTGCCAGGGAGCCCTCCCTCTTCCTCACATCCTCCATCTTCAGGGCCCAGCCCGGGTTCCTCATGGAGGCCTCCACCCTGAAAGAGGATCCCCTCCTAAAACACAGGAAAGGATTATACACAGAGCCACTGCCAGGTGCCCCTGGTCCCTGACAACTCCCAGGCTGTCTCAAGATAGTTCAAGAAAAGTCTCTTTTTTAAAATCAGCAAAGGAGAGAAAGCTCCCCAGCTTTGGGTTTGGGGCCTGCTCCCATCCCTAGCACAAAGAGTGTTCGGTTCCCAGCCATGGAATTTTACTGAATTCATCAACTGTAAGTAAAAATAAATAAATAAGAGCTGATCTGCCCATCCTTTTCAGGTCTGTGCTGATTTCCCAGCTCTAATGGCCTCTGGCCTGACATCCTGGAGAACAACTGAGAAATAGCACCATCTGCTGGCCAGAGAGCCCAAGTGAGTGGAAATTTCCATCTGTTTTTCAGCTTGTGCCAGACAGTGAGAGGTCTATGCAATCATTCAGTTCCTCTCAGCAAATCACCGACAATTTCTGACATAGAATTAGGCTGCATCTTACTGTGCACATATATGGACAGGTGGAAGAGGACAGGTGTGTTGATTGCTTTTTGTGCCTTCTATCTTTTCTTGGTAACCGTGTGTCAATTTTAATAGTAGGAGACTTGGCTCCTGTTATTATCTTGTTGTATAAAGATTTCAAATGAGAACCTCAGAAGAGATTGAGGTAAGGAACCTAGAGAAAGTCTCATTCTGGCTGCCTACGGCTCTGGGATTTCGACTTTGTGGTCTGGACATGGGAATCCAATGTTTTGGGAGTTGTTTTCTTCCTTCTTTCCTTCCTTCCTTCCTTCATTTGTTCCTTCCTTCCCTCCCTCCCTCTTCCTTCCGTCCTTCTTTCTTTTTTTTCTATTCCACTATCTATTATTCTCTCATACATTATATCCTGACCACAGCTTCCCCTCCCTCCACTCCTCCCAGTCCTCCCACCACCTCCCCTCTCCCCCAAATCCACACCTCCTCCATTTTCCTTTAAAAAAAAAAAAAGAGCAAGCCTCCCAGGGATATCATTGGAACACGGTACAACAAGTTACAATAAGACTAGGCCTAAACCCTTATACCAAGGCTGCATGAGGCAACCCAGTAGGAAGAAAAGGATCCCAAGCACAGGCAAATGAGTCATAGATACCCCACACACACTCACTCCCACTTCTTGGACTACCACAGGAATACCAAGCTACACAACCACAGCATATACGCCGAAGACCTAGGTCAGACCCATTCAGGGTCCGTGTTTGTCCTCCCAGATAGATTAATGTGTAGGAGGGGAGCAATCAAGAACACTAAGAACGGAAGAGGGTGCTGCTGGTTTTTGACGAAGCTGGGGTGTGAGTGGTGGTTCAAGCTGATGACCAACCCAGGGTCTCTGTGTTCCTCACTGCCTGTGGACCATCCTTAAGGATGGCTCGATACTTTCTACTTCCTACTTCTTTAGTTCAGTAGGCCATAGGGATACATACCCTTGCCCCTTGGAACTGAAGGCAGGGAGTTGAAAACAGGCAAAGGACAAGAGTAACAGCAGGCACTAAGTATTAATGACAGAGCTGTCCAGGGACAAATCAAGCATGCTCCCATCTACAGATAGGATTAGCTATCATTCCTTCCCAGGACACAGATTACCTGGAAAAAAAAAAAAAAACATCTTGATTTCCAAGTGGTTAGAGAAAAAAGAAAACATAAAAATAATTGCAGATGGCAAATCTTATAGGCAGGTTCCTATAAGAACGGTAATCTGCTTGAGGTCATGCAGCCCAGAAGAGGCACAAGTGAGTCCTCAATCTCTTGGACAGGATTTCTCAGGATAACCTAGTTTTCTTGCTATGGAACAGGACAATGCACCTGCCATTAGGAAGTTCATTTCACTGATTATGTCACAAGTACCACACATCTTTATATCACTCTATCACCCTACACCTTCTGTTGCAGAGCCAAGAAGTTTGCTTTAGTGACTCACACTGCTGGCACTGAATGGGCAACTTGTATGATGCTCACTTAAGGAGACATGCATAAAGGAGTCTGTGCACTATAGCCAATTGCTGTATGGGACAGCGTACAGAAACACATGTTCTGAAAAGAGGATGCTGGAGATGGGATTCTCGGGCTTGTATTGAAAAACTAGGAAAATCAATCAACTTCTTGCAGTATCATTAATGGGCATAAAATATGGCAAAATGAATGGTTTTTAAAAGTGTGTGACTCAAGCTAATCAAACAAGCCACACAGGCCAGATGTTGACAATGGGTGTCTTAATTACTATCTACAAGCTGCTAGTCCTGACTTTGGAAGAAAGTCTTGAGACTTGACAATTACAGCACTGCCCTTTCTAGAACAATCTCTTGTTCCTGGCCACCAAACCACTCTATACTCCCTCACACATCATTTCAGTTGTTAGCCATTTCTTCCTTCCCTCAACTGGGCTTTGAGAGCTTTCCTTCCTCTGGCCCTCATAGGAATTTGCAACCCTGAGATAAGGTCCCCATGATTGATGCTATTGTAGCCTTAATTTCTCTGGAGTCTGCTTCTATATTTGAGGTTCACATGCCTGAAACAAAACAAGACACTTTTTCCATATAAAGCAGTAGAAATGATTTGATATTGGCTTTAGCACACTTTTGGACAACATACTTAAACATGACAAGTTGTCTCTCAGCATGACTCTAAACTATTAGAATTTTCTGAAACTAAATCAATAGAGTGTCCTCAAGTGTTTCAAGATTTAATTCTGTTTGGGACTCACAGAGTCCTGAGACTGACCCTTCTAATTGATGGCTTAGTTTAACAAACTGACCCTTGTTTCTGTGGCTTTGAAATCTTAACTGGAGACAGAAATGCTCCACTGGACAGTTGGCTCAAGTGTCACCTCTGTGGTGTATTTCCACCAGAGCTGACTCTGCTGTAGGCTATTTCAATCAATCTTAACATCTGGTCTGACTCTGTGATGGAGTGTATGCGTGGAGGCTGGTTTATACTCGTGTTATTGGGGAAAACATTTCTTCCCTTCACTCTGAAAGAGGTTAATGTGTATCTTCTCACTTTTTGGTCCTGTGAAGGCCAAGACTTTTGGGATTTTATGAGTTCCAGCTAAAGTGGTAGGAGCCATCCCGGCAACATCAATGTGATTTGTGTGGCATTAATAGCCCTATTGTTCCATGAACCTCGATTTCCTTCAGAATAAAAGAGTATCAGATGCACCATTTCATATGGAAAATGAAGAGACATTACATCTTGGGGCTTCTGTATTGTGGTTATTGATACTGACTTTGGAGTGGCATTTCATTTGGTCACTAGCATTGGGAGCTGAGGTTATAATGCTGATGTCAGGCAACCACATGTCACCATGCTCTCCTCACAGCAGGACTTCTCCCAATAACAGCAAAAAACAAAATATTATGGACATGGTATTAAAGTCTCAAGAGTGAATGCATTTATCAGCAGCAAAAAGGCTTCCTACTAGAGAGAGAGACAGAGACAGAGACAGAGACAGACAGACAGACAGACTCAGAATCAGTATTCCTAAAAAAAATTATTTTTTATTGCTTCTTCTCAAAACAATGCTAACAGAAAAAAAAATCACCAAATTCATGGAGAAAAAAAAGCAGTTACTTGGCTTCAAAGAGTGATAAAGTTAGAGTGTTTCTCAAAAGCATCAGTGCCCCCTCAGGTTAGTACCAAAAAGAAGCACAAAGAAACTTTTCAAAACCAGTGTTTAAAGTCAGCCCAAATGAGTAATGTAACTTTAATATGTTTGATCAAAATAAAAATGAGGTAGTAGGGTTTTTGTTTTGTTGTTTTGTTTTTTGTTTGTTTTTTGAAGCACAGTCTCATATAGCCCAGAATGGCCTGAAACTTGCTATATAGCCAATGATAACCATGGACTTCTGGTCGTCGTGCCTTTGGCTCCAACATGCTGGGCTTACAGATACCAAGCTTGGTTTTCATGTAGTTCTAGAGACTGAACCTAGAGATTATCACATACTAGGCAAATACCCCAGGAACTGAGGTACATTCCTACACTCCCACGAAGTTTATGTTTTAATTGATATGTACCTTTCCCTTTTCAAACCAGTGCTCACATTGCTGAAAGATCTGATTTGCTGAATAAGCCTGAGCCAACAACTCATTTACAACCAAATTATCCATATCAATTGTTAAGTCCTCTACTTAGTCTTGGATCCTCTTGATTGAACCCTAATTAATTATCCAGCCCTCTGTTCTGTGCAAGGCTTACTATACATAATATTATCGTGTAGGAATGTAGTTGCTAACTCTGTCCCAACATGGCACCAGTAGCTTAGACAAGAATCCAAAGTCAAATTTTAATTGGTACAAACTGATCTATGCATCATGTTCTCTACTTTGCTGGGAGTCATCCCTGTTATGAAGAGATTTCCTAAAGGAATATTCTGAGATGAGGTGGGAAATGTCAAACAGTATTTAACAGTGAGTGTGGAGTTGTAATAAAACTAAGATGAACATCAGAAAACAGAAAGATAACTTCCACAGGCAGTTTAGTTGGGATCAGATTATTAAAGAGTCTTAAATAAATTCCCCATTTCTCATCATCTAACTCAAATGCGTTCTTTCATAGTCACTTGGGAAACCTTTCCCATAAAGAATTTCATCAAACCCAACCAAAGGTGGCACTCTCCTTTTTTAATATGTTAAATATTAAGTTATGTTCTTCACTCCCATGTATTGCTAAAGTTTAATGCTCAAATTTTGCCTCAAGCATATCTTGTATTTCCAGACATTTTCTATCAATTTTATTGAAATAGAATTTATATATGAGAAAATTTGTTTTCTAATAAATATGGAGCAGTATGTCTATCAGCCAACCTAAATCAGACATTTTTATTGTTCCAAAATGAAATCTTGTGTCTGGGACTCACTCCCATTTATCCAGTAGCTGTGAGCAGTTATTAACTGACTTTCAAGTTCTGTAGAGGCGCCTCCTCTTATAATTTCGCATGAATACAACCATAAAATATGTAGTCTTTGGTATCTGCCTTCTTTCACTTAACATAATGTTTTTGAGATTCATGTACCTTGTGCTCTTCATCATTGTTCCTTGAAACCACTAAGTAGTATCCTCTTGTGTGGACATGCCATATTTTGTTTATGTATTCACAAGTTGATAGACACTGTGTTCCTAGTTTGCACTATTCTGAGGAGTGAGTGCTCTGGCGCATAGATACCTGCATCTTTGCAGGGGCCTGTTTTCATGGGGGATGGAGAGACCGCTAGGGATAGAATTGCTAGGTCACAGAGAGGATGGATGGCTACTGTATGAAGCAACTGTCTACCTTGTCTGCGCTTCAAGCATGACAGTCCTTAGATTTTAAGACCATAATGGAAATTTGCTTATTTTTTGTTTCGTTTTTTGAGACAGGATTTCTCTGCATAACCTCTCTGGTTGTCCTGGAACTTACTTTGTAGACCAGGCTGACATCAAACTCACAGAGATCCACCTGCCTCTGCCTCCCAAGTGCTGGGATTAAAGGCCTGAGCCACTACCACCTACCAGAAAACTAATTTTAATACATTTTAAATACTCTGTTAAAATCCTGCTCTTCAAAAAGCACTCCATGTGTATATACTCCTTTGCCCCTTTACATATGGCAGAGATGAAGCAAGAATGCCATCAGCTAAAGTCCTCAGGGTGCTTCATCCACAGAGATAAGAAAATACTAGAAGGTACATAGGAAATAAAGCATTGAGTCAGAAACTTCAGAAAGTCAATATATAGGCTAATAAATGCTTTCTTACAATTGTGCCGGGAAAGTTGCCCATGGTTGGGTTTGAAGTAGACATGAGAATTTGTTTTGTAATATCATAGCCACACTACATGTGATAAAATGCTGGGGGTAGGGGGTCTTGCTCATTCGGTATGTGAGGACAACCTGGATTACTGAAAGATGAGAATCATGGATTATTTAAAAAGAACTAAAAAGTGATGCATTTCCAATACTGTAGCCTGGCCAGCTGAGAACGTGCAGACGGCTAAGATGCTGTTGGAGACCACCTACCCTACTGCTGCAGCCGCAGGAGCTCCTCTACATGAGTGAGCCCTGTACCCGCCATGCTGCCTGTCCTTGTGTGTTGCCTGTCCCTGGTCTCTGATGGCATTTATCTGCTCATTCTCATTGTTCCTCTCATGGCTGTTACTTATCTCACATTCCAAGCTCCATTCAAAAGCTACCCCACCTAGATTGTTCCTAGTTCCCAGATCCCAATGCCTCTTTATATGTGATTTTTTTTTTCTATATGAAGATGGGCACACCAAATACGCACTTTTACTTTGCAGATGACAAAGCTGAAATGTACTTTATCTACACGTGACAAATTCAGCATTCAAATCTATGCTTCCTGACTCCACAGTTCTGTGCTGTGTTTGTAAGGGCACTGTCCTGTCCTCACCTTTTGACTTATTTTACGCTTGTGTAATTTTGCCTTGGGTTCTGCTGAGAAGTTTGTGAACCTTGCTTATAGGTTGTAAGAGCATAGAGGGAAAAGGTTTGCATTTATTCATTTCTGCATTGCAAGAGACCCTAGCTCTAGCTTTGAATACCACAGAGATTCAATAAAAATGTGCCCAATGGGTAAAAGTCTACGATCAATAGAATACCAAGCAGCTCCCCCTGGGACGTCTTCTCTGAATGCATTCACTTGCTTCTGAAGAGGTGATGCCAAGGTTCAAAACAAATGGCTTTCTCCCTCCCTTAATTAAAACTGTCATTGATTTGAAATTTTTCCTTTCAAACACAGGAGAAAATTAAATTTCAGTAGAGGTCTGCCCAAATTACCATCATTTCAAAAGCAAAGAGCTTGACATTTCTGAAACTATGACAGATATTTATTGCTACTTCAAATCCAGAAATCCCAGTTCTGTTTGATCTTAAAAACAAAACAAAACAAAAAGATAAGGTGAGTGTCACTGGCTGCCCTACTGCATACAGCTAGCGCCAAACTGCTGTGCCAGAGAGTGTCAGCAGCTGCTATAATGTACACAGCAAACCCAATCTACCAGAGTATGTCAACAGCTGTCCTACTGTGCATAGCTAAACCCAAGCCCCAAAGCCAAGAGTGTCAACAACCATCTTACTGTATACAGCTAGGCCCAAAGCTAGTCCTGTGACTCTAGGACTTCACTGTATCTGTTCTGGAACCCTCTATTTGAGGACAGATGGGAATCCAGGACTTCCTAAGGTCCATTTCCATCTCTTTCGTCATCTCTCTGACTTTGAGCAAGTCACTTAGCCATCTCATCTTCTTTCTCTGCATATGAGAAAGAGTAATACAGTCTTCTAGAAAGGATTTCAAGTCATTCTGATTAAATTGCTGTTTAGTGTGCCAGTATGCAGGGGTAGCAAGAGGTGCTCTGGACTCAATCATTCCCAGCCTCATCTGAACCCCAGTCTCTCTTGGCTCTCCCAGGTCCAGGCAGGCTCTTAGCCAAGAAGAAGGTAGAACTAAGTGGAAGATAAATAACCTTGGCTCAAGGTTCTTCAGCACAAGGTAATGATGGAAACATTCCTTTGCAATCACCCCTCCCCGCTCCACACACACACATTCACACACTCTCCCCCTCCACACACAATTTCCTAGAACATATGATTGCTTGCAGAGCATTTTAGGATATTTTTAATTGAAGAAATATAATTAGATCATTCTGGACAGTGTGCATGAAAGGCATTGGCCTTGAGACTGTGAACAACAGAGATTAGCATCATCTGCTGTTGAGGACAATCGACTGTTGCTAGGGTACCTGAAAGAAATGCAGCTAAGGCGTCTCAGTGAGGAACAGATAACTCTGTCTCTTGTAGAAAACTCGAAAGAGAATGAACAGGTCAGTTCACTAATGTCCTGTGCTGTAGCAGCATAAATGTGACACTTACACGTACATAACAGTGATTATTCTGAATGGCTCAAACAGATGCTAGCTATGTTCATATAAAAATTCAGTTAGTATAACTAACAGTGAAAAAGTAACTATTTTTTCTGCTCTGTCTTTTGTCGGGGGAGTAGTGAGTGCAAGAGTGGACGGAGAGAACACTGTCAACCAGAAACTTGTAAATATATAAATGCTTGTATAAATATAAATCACAGGTTCCAATGTCTGCTCAATAATCTCTTATGAAATTCATAAATACTTAACTTGATGCACAGTCTTCAGTGAAAGGAACCAGGCATGGCATGTTATAAAAGATGATCACTAAACCAATTCTACTGGTTAAACTAAGGAAAACATTTACTTACCAGCAATGGATTAATAAAGGAACTTAACTATATTTTTAAAAGGAGAGAAAAGTCTCTCCTGGTATGTTTATGTCTAGAAACATACATATATTCTCCTATGGAAAGTTCAGGTGGATTCTAACTTACGTCCTTCCTCATGAGTTATTAAATTACAAATCCCCACATCACTGACCCATGTGAGGCCCCTATTTCTACTGTTGGCTGCACACCTTTCCCAACTTCTGTCTGAAATGCAACTCTTTCTCTAGGCTGCTGTTTCTGGCTTCTGTGTTCCAAGCTTGCCTCCTAAGCACTTTCTTTCCTTCCCATTTCTAACTCATACTCTACCACATAAATGGCTGCAGTAACTATCCTTCCCTATCTTTTTGCCCCTGGGCCTGAGGTATCAACTCCCAAGTCTTTCACAACTCATAGCACAGTGCTGTGCTTCTTGTAGAAACTCAAAATAATGTAGTAAAGGAAGGAAAAGCCGAGGGAAGGAAGAAGGCAGCGTGGATGGAGTAAGAAAACCAGGAGAGAAGGGAAGCAGGAGGGAAAACCAAACCCAGTAACTAGCTTTGTGTCAAATCCCATAGACAGCAATTACAAAACCCTTTTATAACAGGGAAGAATTTGTTTCTAGGCGATCACCACAAATTGAGGACTTATCCAATGAGGATCATTATAGCTAATATCTGTGTGGGTCATTTATGTAACAATTTCCATTTAAATGCCATGTGCTGTGATTCATATATCGTAGGCCAATCTGATATCTCAATGGGGTGAGTGTGTGTATATATGTGTGTTCATATTTATGTAAATTCATGAAAGAATGTGTGTGTGTATGCATGTGTGTATGCATACCTGTGTGTGGAGTGTGGTGTTTGATTTAGTGATGAGAGATGTAAGGGAGGGAGCATAAGGCCAGTTTGAAAGGCCTTGACTACACTTACTCTGTGTCCTATGGCAAAGGGCCAACAGTAGGATTTTAAAGAACAGTGATGTAACAAACTACTGCTAGCACTGTGACTGGGTTTGGAGGGGATGAGAACACTGGATGATGAGAATACTATTGAGAAGGAGAAAGCATTCCGAGAAAAAAGATATGGGCGATGTGCATCAGTGATAACAACTCCTAGACATAATGCAGAGAATCACGTAGAGAATTAGATGCAGAGAATTCACTACCTAATGAGACACTGAGAACAGTGAAGAGCCAGGAACAAAGGCCTGGTATGTATCACTCCCAGATCTGAGGTGCATCTGCTATAGCAAGTCCTGGATGAAGCTAAGAGAACACCCAGGAGTGTTTTCCTTAAGGGAAAGTGAAATTTGTCCATGACAAAGGGTGCAACAAGAGGCCAAACTAGGAGAAAATGGCTTGGACCCTAAGACAGGGGAAAAAACAGAACTGAAGTGCATACTGGAGTTGACCCTCTGAGAGCTGATCTTTCTACAACCCCCCCCCCCCCCCGCCCGCCCGCCACAGCCTTGTTCTCTGGAGATACTGTTATGTGTTCAAAATTCACTGCAGCTAAACCCATTTCACAAAATGTTACAGCCAACCTAAGTCAGTGGTACTGCAGGAGAAAGAGTTAACTTAGAGACTTCTCTGTTGTCCCTGGGAAGCCAGTATTGCAGGAGCTACTGAGATAACAGAGCATGCACATTCAAAGCAAAGATCAGCAGCAAGGTTGAGAGAGCACTGGGTAATAGCCTAACAGGATTGCAGAGATACGAAGAAGAAAAAAAAGGGCTCGCTTCAGTGTCCAGCCTTGGAAGGAGATAAATAAAATGTACTGAATTTGAAACCCTCCATTGTTTACTAAAGAAACAATGCCACAGAGTCCTAGAGAAGGGACTGGCAACAATAATTGCTGATACCAATGCAACTAAAGGAAGTTGTCATTTGCTTCCTTTGCATCTTCATATTGTCTATGCCTGCTGTCATACTACAACCCCAGAGTTGAGTCATGACAGAGACCACAGGGTCCACAAACCTAAAAAGTGAATGATCTTGCCTTCAACAGAAGTTTGCTGACCCTTGGTACAAAAGCAGCTGCAGGGGGGCTGGGAATATAGCTCAGCTGGAAATATAGCTTACCTAGAATGCTAGAATTCTTGAAGCCCTGGATTCGAACTCCAGTACTACATAAACACTTTTAATCCTAGAGCTCTGGAGGTAGAGACAGGAGGATCAGAAGTTTAAGGTAAAAGAAAGACTCAAAAAGGAGGAGGAGACAGATATGGAGATGGAGAGAGAGAAACAAGGAACAAGAATATATAAACTTTCTACTCAGAATCCCAATCCAATCTTTGGTCTACTTCACATGCTTTTAGGGGAAATCACTAATATTTCGAGGCCCAGGTTTCTTAATCTGCAAAATTAAATTAATGGTTAGCTCACCTAAAGACACAATATGGAAATATTCAAATGTGATGATGAAAGACGATTTGGAAAACTGGGAAGGTCTAAATTCCAGTATGGATGTTTCTAGTTTAAGATATTGTATGAAGAACTAAATACTTCAATGTGTTTTGGGCAAATTAGATGTTCACATATTGTAACTGAGGGGGTAATTGTCTCACAAGTTTGATTATCTACAGACACTTATAACCTGGAATTCATTTCTCCCCAGAAATAGAAATACTAAGAAAATTTTCTGATTGTTGCCTTGACCTCTGACTCCATCCTCTGGGTTCTACCTATCATCTGTGCCCTTCTTCTTGATGGGTCTTAGTCTGGACTGTTCTCTCATCAGTACCTGCTCACCCTCTGTACGTGAAGAATTTTTGCTATGCCTCAGGAATCAGCCAGTGCTGCAAAACAGGAACCCTAGCCCTGCCCCACGGGAGTACTTGGAGTCCATCGAATGCTCACTGTGTATTCTTGTTACTACACTATGCACTATGTGCCATTAATAACTGTGCATGTTTTTATACAACCTAAACTGGCTTCTGGGTCTCACACAAATAGTTTCCATTTATTAAAAAAAAAACACTAGTGCCAGGAAACTTCCAGGTGAATCATTATTATCATTTTATGAAACAGAAAACTGTGGTCTAGAGAGAAGTTCCTGGTAGACCAGGAAAATTCAAATGACGGCAAAGCCATACCCAAATCTGCAAAGCTGCCAGAGCCTTCACTCTGCTGTCATTCAAGTGTGGTGATGTATTGTCTCATTCCACAGTTAGACATTTTATAGGGAAGAAATAGTCTTTATAATATTTATTAATAGGCCAGCCACTTGCATACGTCACTCCTTCTGTCTTCACATAAGCCTAGCCTCCATCTGTCCACCCTTCCTGGTTCATGAAGCTAATAGTTATCTCATTTCTTATTCTGCATAAATGTATGAATGCAGAATTTCAGAACAAAACTACAAATTTTGTGGGTCATTCAATTTGTCATGATTTGCTGAGGACAAAAAAAACTGACCTAAGAACTAACTCACTGCCACAGGGCTTAGAATTTAGCTGAGGAAGAAAAAGATACTGTTAGCTGCCCACACAAGGACAGAACAGGTATGTGGATCACAACTAACTTCTGAGGGTGGGGCAAATTTAGCACAATAGCTAAGAAACCAGAGACAATCTCCTGTTCTTGGGTCCCAAGACCAAGTTGTTTACAGTTGAGTCTTCCCTGGTGAACTTGAAACAAATTATTCTTTAGGGTTCTTGATTAGAAGGTTCCTGCTTTTCTATGATGACTGAAAGAGTGTGAACTAAAAGAAAGATGCCTCTCCTGCCATGCAAGTCCACATCTAGCCACATCTTCCATGAAAGCCAAAGGAGACATCTAACTTAAAGTTTACACACACCAGAATCCCTGGTGTGAGGCCATTCCTAGACCAATCCTTTTGAAAGGTGGTTTAAAACACTGTGGCAGACATTATTGGACCCAAGATGCCTTGAGGGATACTGTGGCCAGGCTTTAGTTGAAACTCAGTTTGAGACATTTGCTTGTGTCCACAGAAGTCCCCCACCACCACCACCACCTTGTGGGATAGGGACCTTTCAGGAAGAAAGAGAGAAGATGCAGTCTTAATTGTTCAAGGTTCCAGACTCTATCCTGTCATTCTAGGTTATGAAGCAATAATATCCAAGAACAGATAAGAGACTTTACTCACTTTCACAGTTCATTGACATGATCTATGATTTATACATACTTCACCATATAGAATATCATCTTCTATTTTCACGCCAACTTGCAAAACCTGCTCTAGCGTGATCGGGATATCATTGATTTGATATTATTGGAATACCTTTTATATGAAGAACTACACCAGCTCTGTGAAGACCTAAATATAGCTTGTGAGGTTGGGTTTCATGAGCTGCTTTTGCAAGAATAGTGAAACTCTTCAACCTTGTATTAAATCTGTATGAGATATGGAAAGGTTATTGGAAAACAAAACCAAGGAGGTAGGCCACCACCTTGTGCACAGACAGGTATCTCTTGGCAGAATAAATCAAGGAATGTGGTTTCATGTGTTAAGATAACCAGCCCCTAATTACTATCATAAACTGTGAAGTCTGTTAAGTTTCCCTTACTCATACAAGGTTCTCTCCTTTTCATGATCCATCCATGTGAAAATATAAACTACTATTATCATTTTTAAATGGAATTAAAACCATGGCTCACATTTGATTAAAATAACATTTGGCTAGACAAAATAGAAATGTAGTATTCACATTAGATGTAAGCTTTCAATTGCAGAATGAAATGAAAGTCATACTAAAAACTGTAACTGTAGGAAGACTGAGAACTTGTCCAACCCAATCTCTACCACTTTACAGGGAATAAACTTGAGCCCCAGAGAACGTCCTAAGCTAAGAACTTAAAACCGACAATGCTTACTATTAATTTTCCCTAGTCTATTTAAAACCTTGGCGTTTTAGATTTAAAATCAAAAGAACATCCCCAAATAACTCATGGGCCAACAAGAAGCATGTGTTTTCTGCTAAATAACTTTTTAACAAATATACCTTTAATATTTTAATTTCTCTGAAACTTAACATGAAAACTTTCCCCAGGTTTCTCACTTTGCTCTAGTGTTTATAAAAGCTTTTCAATACCTTTTTATAATGTTAGACTTCTTATCCCTGGCCTTGATCTCATTTACTTGAATTAAGAATAAGTAGAGGCGACTGCTTTAATATCAGTGTCAGGCCTTTCTTGTAATTGTAAAAATTATGGAAAATACTTGATGGTAATCATTCTCAAAGCCATGAAATAAAAATAAGATACTTAAAAACCATTTAAATCACACGTAGCTGGATTGCATCAACATTCTAAGCATAATAAATCTACATGAGCATATACACATAGACACAAATACACATATGCTCCTTAAAAACATGTGTATGCAGGGACCAAGGAATGCAGAGTCATGGTGCAAACCTTTAATCACATCCAGACTCTTCACAAAGACGGTCATGCCAAATGTTCCTGGAAGGGCAGAGACGAGATGCTTGCTAGGGGCAGGGTTGGGGGGCAGAGTGCAAGACAGTTTCTAAACACGAGAAAGCATGCTTGTAACAAAATCATGACTGAAAATGTAAACTTAGTGCCATTGGTGTCCAAGGGAAAAAGAGATATGTATGGGATGGAAACATGAGAAACAAGAACAAAATGAACCCGAAAATGGGACTTAGGACTTGAGAGAATCAGATAAATAGAATTTGTGAGACTTCATGTCTGGTTTCATTGCCTCTTGAGTTTTCAGCCTCATCTGTAGAAGTGAGATGATGAGAGCTTTCCCTTGACAGATTTGGAAAGGAACAAGTTAGTTAGGAGTGAATGTTAGTTAGGCTTGCCAAGCATATGTCACTGGCTAGAGTCAGAAAGGAAGATACGCCGTCTAGCATGGTCCCCTGGCCACAGTAACAGATTTCCTCAAACTGACCCCTGATCTAAAAACAACATTTGTACTTCCTGACCATAGCACTGGTCATCTAGGTGGACACCTGACCCTATCAAGTCCTCATTATAGTACTATTTAAACTCCAGCATGAGGAAGTTGCCTCTTTCCTAGGTTTCTCCACAACTGAGGGCTTTCTCCAGCTATGTGACCTGCATCTTTAAAACGGGGAAGATATCAGGAAAGAGGTCACTGCTAGTTACCACCTGGAAAAGCACAAGTCCCACGATGATTTGCCCTTTGTGCCTGCATCACCAGGCTGGGTTTCTATCACAATTAAGTACAGGGGTCCTGGTGAGGACACTGGCTATTTCAGTTACTTCAGTCTCTGCTACAACAGAATACCTAACAGAAGAAACTTCAGAAAGGAAGGGTGTATTTTGACTTGCATCATGGTAAGGAAGACATACCATGGCAAGAACATGAGGCTCCAGGTCACATTTCATCGGCAGTTGGGAAGCAGAAAATGATACACACTTGCATTCAACTCCCTTTCTCCTTTTTAGTCAGCCAAGGACCCCAGCCAAGGGATGTTGCTTCTCATAGTTAAAAGTGGATCTTGCCTACTGTGTCCCATCTAACCAATCCCTCACAGCCATCCATACCCAGTGGCCCTGTCTTCTAGGTGATTCTAGACCCTGTCAAGTTGACAACCAATATCAACTATCATGCTGGCTTGTAGATCATGCTGAATAAACCTCAGCTGGTATAACCAAAACTGTGAGCTTCACAGCAGTACACTCAGGATCTTTACTTCCTTTGGCTTAGGTGAAGACAGAGTACAAAGGTAAGGCACATCCAGAAAATAGGTGATTCAGAACCAATAAAGAGCTCAGGAGCAGAAAAACCACATAATATCAGACAGCTGTTGGGGGTTAGAGCTATGTTAATAGAGCCTTGGATGTAGATCAGTTGGTCAAATACTTACCTGGCATTCACAAAGCCCTTGGACCAATTGAGGGCTACACAAACAAAGCATGATGGAGCACACTTGGCGGGGGGGTGGGGTGGGAGGGGGGGGGGGGGGGGGTGGGGAGTAAATGGCAGGAGGATCCAGAGTTCAAGGCCAGCCTCAGTCAATCAATGCCTGTCCTTTGCTCCCTTAGTGAAGCTCCTTATCTGTAGCTGTGATCTGACTTCCAGTGAATAGCCTGGATGCACAGGCTAGAAAACTGTTTGCAACAAACAAATAATATATATCTTTTTTTTTTTTTTATCAAAACAGCTTTTTAAAAATTGTATGGTAGAAAACACTAGGCTTGGCATTGTCCTATATATAAATGAACTGTCTTAAAAATCTATGCTATGCCTGACAGCTATTAAGTAAAAATATATACTACCTAAGGAGTGATTATTTTTCAATGATTTTGACATATGGCTGTTCCTGCTGAGGTATAAAGACAAGACTTTATTAAAATATTGTAAAAATTTTCAGCTCTTTGGTTAATAAAATCAGCTCCAGTAAATTATCACTTAGGTGGCTCCAGCTTCCCTCTCACTGCAGGTAAAGCTTTGTTTTCCTACAGTTAGGATTTTGCAGGGTTGGTGTTGCTGGTACTTGTTTTTAGAGTTTCTTTAAAACAAATAACAACAACAACAACAACAACGTTTTGAGAGTTTTCTGGGGATCTTTGGTTTCTATTGCTTTGCTATTGTCTTCTCATTCTCTAAGGATGTGAAAAGGGTACCCTGGATTACAAATGAGAAATTTGGGAAGACACAGGGCTTGCCATCTTGTAGTTGTTCAGGAGCACAGATGAGTCCAGAGGAAATGAGAATGTTTGCATTTTAAGAAGTGCTGTAGATTTTATGTCTGTCTTAACTAGTTCAGACTGGTCTTGCAGGAAATGAACCAGGCAATTTAAATATTGAAGTGTCTGACAGTTGTAGAGCCTGAGAAGCTCGGGTTCTGGTGAGGGCCACTTTCTGGCTGCCAGTGACATGTGTGCTGTTTTACACATGGCAGAAGGCAGACAGTTAGGGCCTGCTCTGATTTTCTTCTCCTGCAGACATTAGAGGCACTAGCCTCTAATCTCCTGATACAACTGTCTCACAAGACTCCATCTCCTCATCTATGAGGAAGGACTGAATGTGGTGTCCTTCATTATTTTGCATTCACTTCAGGGTTAGATGGGTCTGACCTCACTCAGATCACACTGCATAGACTATGGCTTCTCTAGAGTTACTGAGCACACATTTACTCAGCAGGAGTTGGCATTCATCAAGGGTACCTGGAGGGCTGAATGGACATGTAGGCAAAGGAGGAGTAGGAAAAGTACAGGATACCTGGTTCTCACAGAATAGAAATAGGGGGAAATGGAGCAAAATCAGGGAAAACATTGGGAAATACAAAACCAGGAAATACGTTCATGGGTAGAGTTATAAAGGCCTTTAAGTCAGCAATAGGCCCTCTCAAAAATTTCTAAAGCCACCCCTTTAAACAATGTGATGTTTATAATTTGTATTCCAGATAATATGCTTGGCACTTGCTCTAAAGTATCACATTTTACTGGCTATTTTACAAGATAGTCAGGAGATATCCCAATAGTATCTCTAAGCAAGAAGGAATTATAGATTAAGTAACTCTCCAGGTCATGTGTTTGATCACTGTGACCTGATCAAGTACTTTGCTCTCTGATGGAGGAGTTACTGGTTTACTTCATACTCACAATGATTATAATCATCATCATCATCATCATCATCATCATCATCATTTATCTAAACACTACATAACTCCTTTTTACCCCTGCATTTGTGGTAGAGCTGAGGGATGCTATGTAAAATCTTCAAAACCCAGAGATGCTCTTGGCTGTACACAATCCCCACCTCCACTCTCTTTAACCATGTATTAATTCCAAATCTCTTAAAAACAGAATTTCAGGGTTGAATTGATTTTTTTCCTATTAAAGAAAAGAGGAAAATGTAAAAATGACAGGGTGTGATAATGCCTTTGTTGAGTGCTTCTAGTCTCAAAGCCACAAGCCTACATGTTTTGGAGCAGTTGATATTTGGCATCAACATTAGATATGTGAGATAAACATGGTGAGCTATTTATATACTGGGAACTATAGACTTTTTGTGAACTAGTAACAAAATACCAATAAATTAAGTGACTTTCCATCCAAATTTATATTCAGATAATGAGATGAACCATCCAGGTCTCCATACTGTAGGCAGGCTTTTTCAACCCTGCTGTATATCAAGTTCAAAGTCAGCTCATTTTCCATTCACCTTAGAGATGCTACCCAAAATGTAAATAGGTTTCCTTGGTCTCTCATCCATATTTGCCCTTCCCACAGTGTACACAATAATCATAAGAGCTCTCATCATTTGAGTGGAATATAAAATAGCAATTTTAAATGATTAAAAAAAAAGAGTCATTCTTAAAAATAATTACTATCATTGGTTTTTTTATTGGGGAATAAGAGAGAGAGATAAATATACTGAGAATCAATAGAAGCCTTGGCCCACAGTCTCTAAGCCTTATTTATCTGGGAGTTGTTTATCTCCCTGAGCCCTCCCTCAGAGGAAAGAATAATAATTATTGCTTAATTATAGCAGGAGTGAATTTTATCTCCCAGTTCTAAAACAAGATGACTCATAGCTCTTTTTTTTTTTTTTAAACAAAGAAATGTCTCTGGGAAGCAAATATCTTTTAAAAGCTAACATGTAAAACTGGCACAATTTCTTAGTTACAAGAAGCGAAGACCGCCTGACTTCCCATAGTGGATCAGGCCCTCACTTTAAAGACCTGTCACCAAAAGACACATCGCCCTCCAGGGACTGTCTGAGTTTCATTTCCTGCTGCTGTGATAAAATATCAGGACCAAGACAACTTAAGGAAGAGTAGGTTTATTGGACCCACAATTCCAGGTTATAGTTATCTATTGCTGAGGGGAAGTCAAGGCGACATGAATCTGAAGCATCTAGTCATGGTACATCCACGGTCAAGACCAGAAAGCAGTGCATTAGTGTATGTCTGCTAGGGCTCAGCTCACTTCTTCACCCTTAGCCCAATCCAAGATCCCTTGGCCAATGACTAGTAGTTGTAAACACTAGTAGTAATAGTAGGTTGGTCTTCTAGCCTTAACTAATGCAATCAGGATAATCCTTCACACACAAGCCGCGCCTCTCATCTTGACCATGTCAAGTTGAGAGTTAATACTAACCATTGCAGGGGCCATTCTTCTGCTACTTGTGACTGCAGAAACCCAGGAGAAATCACTCCAGAGAAAGCCTGCTTCTGCCTGAGCTATGCCTCACTTGGTCATGCTCACCATTAGACCCCACCAAGGCCTATCTGTGTCTATCATAGATCTCTGTGGGGGTCTAAGCAGTTGACATGGTTACTGCACACTCATAGAAGGGCCTGGAACTTAGTCCCATAAACTCTCTCGTCTCACTCTCTTACCTCTATGGGTCTCTCAGCTCCGACTGATCTTCAGGTCACTGCCTCTCCGAAGCTTCATCAGAGAAACTTAAATGTCAGCCACCCCCTTTAGGTATAAGAGGAAATCCTGGTAACATCGCCTTCCTCAGTTCTTGGGAAGTGTGGTAAGGATCAGAAATAAAAAAAAAAAAAAAAAAAACAGATTAGGGAAAAGCCTTCTCTCAGTTTGCTATTTCCTGACCATCCATTTATGTGGACTATACTCTTGGTGCTAACTACATTATCCTGAATGTTTCTGTAGCTTCTTGTCATTTGAGATGTATTCTTTGAGTCAATGAGTTCTTTTCTCATCCAACCATCTGTCAAGCTTCCTGGAAAGGGTGAAGGGAATTTTCAGGTTGATAAGAAAGTGAGCGGGCAGCATCAGACCTACACAGGACTTTACAGAATTGTCATTCTTGGACTTTATTAAAATCAGGTTGAACTTTATTTCTGTGTGTGAAGGATGGTAAGAAGTAGATGGATATGGGTACTGACATTGTAGTTCCAGAAAGATCACCAGAATCTACATGCTCACAACACAACACCTGCACCTACCTTTAGTGTGTTAGTGTAAGTTCCAGAATACAGGCAAGTAACAAGGCAAAATAAGTTGCTTTCTAATTTTTTAGTACAAGACAAATGGAAACATTCCTGGAAAAGGCAGCATGTCATTAACAGCTATAAAGTGAATTAGTTTAAACAAAGAGAAATGTGTGCCGGTTAGAGACTGTGATGGGCTGGAGAAATGCTTTGCAAGCATAAGGACCTGAGTCTACATCTAGAACCAGCCCACACATACTCTTAAAAAATAGGAAGCCGAAGTGGCTTGGACTTATAATCCTTGCACTGGGGACACAAAAACTGACAGATACCTGGGGCTCAGTGGCCTAACCTGCTTGAAAACTTCCTGGTCAACAAGAGAGACTATCTAAAAGAACAAAAGAAAAAAAAAAAAGGTAGACAGAGCCTGAGGAAGAACACTCAAGGTTAACCTCAGGCCTACCACACACATACACACACACACACACACACACACACACACACACACACACACGCACACGCACTACGGCACACACCCAACAGTACACACCATACCACACACATGCACCACACATCCACTACACCACACACCATCACCACACACCATACAACCACACACATACACACCACACCACATACACACACACACACACACACACACACACACACGAGAGATAGAGAGAGAGAGAATGATGAAAAGGAATAGTAATAAGGGTGTCATAGATGTCTGTACAGACATGCATTCACACATGTGCAGACATTCACACAGATACATACCCGCTCATTACAAATCAATAAAATTGATCTGTTTTAAAAAAGAAAATGCAGCTTCTAAAAGCGATTTGCCTGTGCTTACTGCACTAAGGATCTAATCTGGATGAATACAGAGATATCCTCTCTCCAAAAACGAAAAAAAAAATATCTCTTGCCCAGTACACACCCAAGTTCTTAGCTGTTGTGTACACAGTAATCAAACTGCTTGATAGCTAAGGCATTTTTCCTAGAAAATGAGAAATTGTTTATACCACTTGTTATCGGTGGCAAGTCTAATTTTAAGAGCCTTTTCTCGAGAGACTAGGAAGAAAAGCATGCCTTCATTTCCTTCGTGACCCACTTTACGACATTCTGCCCCACTTAACATTTCCCTCCTTTGTGTTCTCCCGCGTGTGTTAGCAAAGATATGCTGGGCTAGGGAAAACAAACTGAATTTGTCTTCTGGCTTCTTCCCTGAAAGATGGCACAGAAACCCGACCATATCCATCGACCAAGCCTCTGTGCACAGAGCTGCCAAAGAAGATGCTAGTCTTACAGGAAAGTCCGAAGACTCTTAGGGCACACAAAGAAGAAAATTCAAATCCACCTCCTCCCCCACCCCAACTATCTCCTAAGAACATCCCACTCCTCTATTTGGTGAGGTCTGACCTTATTAGATATCATTTCAAAAGGCTGGTGGAGATGCTATGTGCTTTGCCTCTCTGTCTCCTGCCTGTGATGGTCAGCCAATGGAAGACAGGCATGGGGTGGCAGAGCCAACGCCCCTCAGGGATGCTCAGCTGAAGCATACAGCTTTATTTCTGAACAGGAAGGAGAACCGGGCTGAATGACCCCCAGGTCTGTGCTCATTTCCCAGTCCATCATGTATCTGCTTCCTGTGAACTTGTTTCCACTTGCTTCCTCATGCTGAGACTTCAGACCTAGAGCAGACAATGGCAAGATCTGACAAAAGGTGTTTTTCAAACCCGACTGTGATTTCCAATGGCCAGTGTGCCAAAGACAGTAAATTGTCCATTACTCTTCCTTGTTACTCTTTGTTACTTGCAAAGTATAGCACGTTGTCCATGGCCTTGATGTCATCTTCAGGCTTTCTAGAAATACAGATTCTCAGGTTTTACCAGGACTGGCCAATCAGAGCCTGTATTTTATTACAGCTTTTAGGTGATTTATTCATTATAATTTGAAATGTTTTGATCACATTGCTTGCAAAAGGTCTCATAGCCTCTGACTCCAATTTAAATAAAACACTGGCAAGGTGTTCCAAGAGACAACCTAATGAACAGTGTGGGTTCAGTCCACCAGTTCCCAGTCACACCTAGAGAGGAGTCTGAGCCTCATCATGATAAATAATGGAATTCTTGGAGCTTTGAAACCTCTTCAGAATTCCATGACATACATGTCGGATGGTACCCCAGGAGACTGCTGAGCAAGACCCAACCTGGATAACACATGTACTCCTTAACTCTTCATGAATGAAAGTCTAGCACTTCCTGGAAAAGGTAACTACTCTTTGATTAAAGAAAATGAATCAGGGAAGCAAGCATAGGGAAGTTTTAACAACCTAGGTCTGCACTTGGTTTGGAGTACACACAAATCCATCTTCTCATAATGCACTCAGCAAGGTAGGACCCCTACCTACAACAAGGTGTATGTATGTCCAGTCCACTCCGAACAGTGGCGTGTTTCTCCTTCCCTAACAACCATCTAAACTTCACCTGTGACCCTGGGTCAATGCTCTGCTTTGCTTGTGAACAAGCTGTTTTTGGTACTTTGCAGTTTATGCACTTCTCCGTCTCTGTTTTAGCCTTTTCCAAACATATCTGGATACAGAAGGAAGGCAGGTGATGCAACCTACACTGGTTTTGAGTGCATGGACAATGAAACTAATCATGTGTTCTGAGTAAACTTTTGGGGGAGAATTCACTATTTACAGTCTTCTGCCTTATGCACAAACATGCATATGATTGAAATCAGATCAATCATGGGAAGGACATGTGAAATGAACAATGAGTTATAGAACTAACCAATCTGTCAATCAAAAAAGAAAACTGCAATGGTACACTACTTAGCAACAAACTCTTCCTTCCCCTAAGATCCCGTCAGGGGTCCTTGAATACTTATAATTCGTGTGGCCTGCTGTCACACTTGACATCTGTGTCCATACTATGGCTTTGCTTGTTACTAAGGTTTTCTTGCTAATTTGGAATTTGTATGCACCTTTTTTTTCAATGATTTGATTAAGATTTCATACACCTAGAAGCACCAAGTCCAGACATAGACCAGCTATAACAATAACATTCTCTCAATTAATTTTAGCTGCTCCTTCGCTCCTTTGGAGCAGGCATGTTCATGCATTGTTCTACAGGCCAGAGTTCCCCGTTTGCAGCTTGTAATTCAGATCTATTTAATGTTACAATGACAAAGAGAAGTGAAAGCTGCATCATCTGAACACTATCAGGAGAAAGAAAACTGGGGCCTACCATATTTAGAAGAAAAAGCAAAAGATGTGTATGTTCGTACAAACTTAGGAAATGATCCTAATAAAAACTGCACTCCTTAAATACACAACAAAGACATGAAAAGCTCCTGCCAGCCCTGGAAGGACCAACTCTCTAAGCTCATGAAAGCTGCAGCACCCTGTGGTCCCAGGCAGGGTCAACACAATGCGATGCTCATTTGATTGCTGTTCCAGTTGACTTCAAAGCATGTCTTTTTTTTTCCCTTGTCATAGCATGTTCTGATAGATGCAGCATTAAAGATTATCACAAGACCTGAATTGTGAAAGTAGTTATGTTTATTCTGTTTTGATTTTTGCTTCTCAGGTGCCCTGTGTCTCAACCCTCTTTTTCATTACAGGTGGAATATATTTTCGAAATGCCAGGCACTCTGTGAAGCATTCCTAATGGGAAAGATGGTATGGGGCTGGTTTCTTGTGCCAACTACTTCTGATAAGGGCCTCAGGAGGCAGTGGAAGTAGGGACTTCTTTATCCTAAGGCAGCAGCAACCTTCATAGTTCTTGGATTTGGAACACATAAGACATTTTCATTGTATTCCTTCTCACTCTTGAAATCCCCTGTCCCCACCCTGCTCACTTTCCTCCATGATGGTCATTTTTCCTGTGCTATAGGATGGACTACCCAGGAATCAAACACTAAGTTTGATCTATGTCCAGGAAACCATTTGATAAATGTTGTCAGGAATAGTATCTGTGTAAAAGGAAGGAAGAACCAGGTGTGGGTGTTCATATCTGTAATTCCAGCACTTGAGATGTTGAGGCAGACAGATGATTGTGTACCTGGACTAGAGAACAATACCTTATATAAATACATACATACATGCATAACAGTGGGAGAAACAGACTTTCAACTGAGCCTTTGGCCAACCCCCAGAGAAGGTTCAAATCTGAGACAACAGGGCAGAGATATCTTCAACTAGGGAGAAGGGCCTCTCTCCTGGTCTTTCCCATATAGAATTCACACTGATACAGAGTGAGAGGACATCCTGAGGCCAGAAGGTTCTTCAGAAATGGGCAGTTTTCACTGAGAGGCCAGTGTGTATGCTATCAGGAACCCATGGTCACTGGATCTATGAGGATGTCTTTGTAATAAACAGAAATATGGAACCCACTCTACTTGTAAACTTTCAAATAGTCCCTGTATTTTAAGATGTGCACATAGTGTAATGAGTTGTTCATATCTTAAAGATATAAAAAACTAATTTTAATCTTTAAGTTACACTGTTTTTAATAGCACAATGGTGTGAGGGGTGGGGGTTGGGTATGGAAGAATGGGGGCTTGGGAGTTGTGAATGTGTGGGGTGGTGGGAGTATGGGGAGTGTGGAGGTGTATGGGTATGTGGAGTATGGAGGTGTGGGGGTATGGAGGTGTGGGGGTGTGGAGGTGTGGAGGTATGGAGGTGTGGGGGTGTGGGGGAGTGTGGAGGTGTGGGGGTGGGGTGTGGGTATGGGGTGTGGGGTGGGGAGTGTGGAGGTATGGAGGTGTGGGGGTGTGGGGGGTGTGGAGGTGTGGAGGTATGGAGGTGTGGGGGTGTAGAGGTGTGGGGGTATGGAGGTGTGGAGGTATGGAGGTGTGGGGGTGTGGAGGTATGGAGGTGTGGGGGTGTGAAGGTGTGGAGGTATGGAGGTGTGGGGGTGTGGGGGTGTGGGGGTGTGGGGGTGTGGAGGTGTGGAGGTGTGGGGTGTGTGGAGGGGTGTGGGGTGTGGGGGGTGTCGTGGTATGGAGGTGTGGGGGGTGTGGGGAATGTGGAGGTGTGGGGGTGTCATGGTGTGGAGGTTGAAATTCTTGCCTCACTCTGCAGATATCACTTACGTCATTTCAGAAAAAGGAAAAAGAAAACAGTAGAACACAAAGTAGAACTTCCCCTTGAAGGCTCTGCAGTGGCAGCAGACATATATTTTCCAGATGCAATCCACTGGTCAAATGTCACCAAAACAATTTCCAAGCCTGCCTGCCCTCATCAGTTCTTTGGGCTCTTGATTACAAATTTATGAGATGCCTGCCCCAGACAGCCAGGGGGAACCTTTGCCCCAGCTGTCCCTTTGGCCCCCAGCATTTTTCACTGGGAACATTAGAAGCTTGCCCATCAGCTCAAACAAACAACTCCTCTCATGAATAGACTCAATGAAGGACCTATAAATCATATCTGTCAAAAGCATCAGTAGCATTGCAGAAGACAGAAATCAATCCAAAATTCATTAGCTTGCCTGACAAGAGCTTAATCTCCTATTGTTTAACAACTGTGGCACCTTGGGTAGAATAGAAAGCTGTAGAGCTCTTCTTGTGTCCTGTGACAGGAGTGTTCAATTTTACAGCTTAATCTGGCCTTCAGACCATTCCCAGTCTGTGACCAGAACCCCTTGCCCCTGCTTAGGGTCAAGTTGCCCGCAGAAAGAGGTAGGAATCACTCTGATGCTTCTGTCATATTTCATAGCTGTTAGTGCTGTGGGTGGGTGGTTTGCACTACTTCAGGTTAAGAGGATGCATAGGTTGCAGCAGGTCTGTAGTGCTCTGTGCATGCAGCAAGCTAAGGTTGAAACATAGATGCACAATCATCAAAAACACTCCTGTAGTGCAGAGGTCAGCGGGACATTCCCCCATCACGCCACCCAGGAAGTGGCAGCTTTGGGGTGAATGCATTTTTTCCTGTAAGGCTGTTCATTTTAATCAGATTCCAACTGCATATTAATATTCAGGGTCAGAATTGATAAGAGGCATGGAGCTGGGCAAGGACAAGCAGAAGAGACAGATATAGATCTGTTGTGACATCGAGCATGTTGTAGCCTTCTGCACACATGAAAAGGTCAAACCCTTTGTTCCAGTAACAAAGGAGTTACACAAAGTGGCAAGCATTACCATGGCCTAGTGAGTCTCCTGATGTCCTCTCAGGTCATCTGCACACCCCTGTGTCCCTTCTCTCACCTGTACCCCCCAAGTGGTTCAGCTTCTTCAGGACTATCCATTCCCCCTGTCCCTGTGAATAAGCATTTGAGAGAATTGCCTGTCTGCTCCCATCAGTAGATCCCATTCTTGCATTCCAGATTCACACTACCTGTGTGCCTAAGGACACTTTCTATATTTCCTATTGACCTTGTTTGCTTTGATTTTCATTTTTGTTTTGGCATTGTAATCATCTTAAAGAAAACAAAATAACATTTTCCTATTGGATTTAAGTCCCACTTCACAAGATGAAATCCATACCTGGTACCATTATCTGGCCAATAATCAATGTCTAGACAGATCATAGGCCTAAGATAAGAACCTAACCTCCTACTACAATCTGATAAATGGATATTGTATTAAGCCAATTCCTAATGAGTTATCATTATAGCCACTGATTAATGAAACTCTCAACCCTTATCAGAGAAGCTTCTATTTGCAATATATAGTGGTTAACATAGAGACCTACAACTCGCCAAGGTATAAAGAAAGAAAAGCCTGAAGAATGTTCAGCCCTAAATGAGATATTTATATCATACTCCTATCTTCCAGAGCCCAGGAATCCCTGTGGAAGGGCACACATCCAAGAATATACAGGCAGCATTGCCTGAACTCAATGAGTTTTTTAATTAAAAAAAAAAAAATAGGATGGGCAAATAAGGGGGAAGGAGGAGGACTTGGGAGGGGGTGGAGGAGGAGCTATGATTGAAACTCATTGTACAAAATTCTCAAAGCAACTGTGAGAGTGTGTCTCCTAATAACATCAGAAGCTGTGCCAACACAACTGACCAAATGTGAGTTGAATGAGGAGGTCACCAATGGACATGCCAAACTAATGGAGAAAGCCTACATACAGTACTACAGGCAAGGGAAGAAAGCTGAGAGCAAGGGAGGGAGGGGGTCCTCCTCAGAGAAGACGACACCAATCAGTTGTCTGGAGCCAAATGATCATCCCTGAACCGTACATACAATTAACATGATACAGATGAACAGTCAGTGAAAAAATAACTCATGAATTTGAAGTAAAGTGGGGAGGGGTATATGGGAGATTTGGTATATGAGAGGAAAGGAAAAATGCTAAAATTATAATCTCAAAAAAACTATATTAAAAGATTTTGACATGGAATCATGACCACAAAATTAAACCTGGGGAGGATTAGAGAAAGATCAAAAGATTCCTCATTAATTCACTACTGTTGTATTAGTCAGAGTTTCTATTGCTGTAATGAAACACCAACACTGAAAAGCAAGCTGAGGAGGAAAGGGTTTATTCCGCTTATACTTCCATGTTGCTGCACATCATCAAAGGAAGTCAGGACAGGAACTCAAACAGGGCAGGAACCTGGCTGGATGCAGGAGCTGATGCAGAGACCATGGAGGGGTGCTGCTTACTGCCTTGCTACCTCTGCCTTGCTCAGCCTGCTTCCTTATAGAACCCAGGACCAGCAGCCCAGGAATGGCACCACCCACAGTGGGCTGGGCCCTCCCCCATGGATGACTAATTGAGAAAATGCCTCACAGCTGGATCTCAGGGAGACATTTCCTCAACTGGGGCTCCTTCCTCTCTGATGACTCTAGCTTGTGTCAAGTTAACACGAAGCCAGTCAGTACAACTGTGATATACTGAATTAATGATTCTGGTGCCATTTCAAATTCTGCCTGGTAACATATGAAAGGCAGAACCTGATTCAGTGGCTGACATGTGTCTAATCAGTAAGTGTTGCCCATTATAAAGGCTGAAGATAGTGAGGAGCACAATAAAGTAAACCAATCTTCTGCTTTGCTTAGCTTTTTAATTTGTTGATCAGGCCAGGTTGTCAGTGGCTTTGCTAAGATGGTCCCCAGAAGCTTTGGTTTTCTGTTGTAGGTGTGCCCCGAATATAGAAGTGAGGGAGGTATGTGAAGGAGAGGGATATCAAGGCATTGACTGACACCCATAAAAATTAGAGGTCTCAGCTCTACCACCTAGAATATGCTGGACCTAGTCTTGGAAGCTAAGCAGGGCTGGCTCTGGTTAGGATGTGGATGGGAGAAATCTGAGAAAACAGAGGAAGCAGAGCTTTACACTGAGGAATTAGAAACATCATTTTGACTAATGGGCCTTTATTTCTTGTTGAGGTGGGAAGGATTTATTTCAGGTTACAGTTCTCAGGTCAGACCCAGGGCTGAGGGAAGCCAGGATCTCAAAGCAAGAACCTGGAGGCAGGAGCTGAAGCAGGGTCCATGGACGAATGCTGCTTCTTGTCTTTCTCCCCATGGCTTGCTCAGCCTGATTTATTTTTAATTTTTATTTTCTATTTTTGAGATTATAATTAAATTTCTCCTGTCCCTTTATCCTTCCAAGCTCTCCCATATACTCCTCCTCACTCTCCTTCAAATTCATGGCCTCTTCTTTCATTAGTTCTTATTGCATGAATATATGTATATACATAAGTATTTCTAATTTCAACCTGCTCAGTCTGTATAATGTTACTTGTATGCATGTTTCCAGGGCTGACCCTTTATTAATGGATCTTTCCTTTAAGTAGCAAAGAATAGAAAAAAGTAAATGTTAAAAACAACTCCTTTACCATACCAGTCCTGTTAATTAATAAAGTTCTTTCATTTTGTTGCTTTTTGAGGTACTGAAGATAGAAATCTAATGTCTTACATGTGCTGCTCAGGTGCTCTGAGCTGCTATCCCAGAGAATCTTAATTATGTTTAATTCTCTTGCAAAGTCTAGGAGGAACTGCCTTGTTGCTGCATTGGCTTTCGATAGCTGTTACAATAACTGATTATATCAAATATATATATATATATATATATAAAACAATTGGAGTTGGGGATTTAGCTCAGTGGTAGAGCGCTCGCCTAGCAAGTGCAAGGCCCTGGGTTCGATCCTCAGCTAAAAAAAAACAAAAACAAAAACAAAACACTGATCAGCTAATTTAATGATAGCCATCTACCATCTCACAGGTCTGTAAACCAGAGTCAATATTTCTTTCCTAACAAAGCCAAAAATCAAAGCATTTGTAGAGCTATATGTCATTCAGGAGTCTCTATGCATGAGTCCTCTTTGAGTTACACGAGGCTGTCAGCAGAGTTTTAGGCATGTTGCAGAACTGGGGTGCATTACCTTGGAGCTCACTCTTCTGTAGATGTTTTTCTCCACTTCTGCAGCCCACTCTTATTATTTGACTAGTTGGGTTTCTTCTTCATCTTCAAAGCCGGAAATGGTAGGTCAAACCTCTCTCATACTTATAGTCTCCCTGCCCTGATCTTCTTCCAAACCTTTTGTGCTGCCAGGTCTCAGCAGGGAGAAAGGCACATTTTTAAAGACATGGGTAATTCCACTGGACCTGCTCAGATAACCCAGGGTAACTTGCTCTCTTAAGCTCAAGTAACTCATTATTTTGTTCCAGCGGCAATGCTTTTTTATCACAGTGGTACCTACATGAGCATTTAATTTAGGAATTAGGAAAAGAGAATGGTGGGATTCTGTATTTTTAATTCTGTCTAAAATGATTAAGAAAAGTAGAAATTGGCATCACCTGGTTCTTGTAGAGAGGATGATGAAAAATACTTAGGCAAAAATTTGTGGTTGTAACAAAAGAGAAAGTTAACTCAAGACAACTTTAGACCACTGTGTGTGTTTCTGGAAGTACCTGGGAATTGTGAAGGGGCCATCAGTATCCATTCTATTTTCACCAATGATTTCCTAACGTAAGTCACTGTGCTTCTAGTTTCTTTGCTTTTATCATCTTTGCCAGCCCCTTGAAGAGGAAGGCAGCCTCAGTGATAAAGTCGTAATCAGCTTCACTGTCTTGTCTCCGCTCTATTAGCCAAGTTGGTATTACTACAATAAAATACTGAAGGCAGGGCATGCTATAAAGATAAGAGGTGCATTTTGGCTTGTGATTTTGGAGGTGATAAGTCAAGGAGCCTCAAATGAGATCTCACTGGCAGAGTTCAAAGGTTATATGAGGCACTCTGCACAGAGGCAGGCTATATGCATGTCTACATAGTCTCTTCCCCTTACAGAGCATTCCTGCTCCTAGATTGGAAGAATCTTACCCTGAAGCCTTTCTCTAATTCCAAAGTCCTCATCTCTAAACAGCAGAATTGGATTAGTTTCCTCACTCTTGGAACCTCAGCGAAAATTCAGTTTCAACCCACAAAGCCTTGTAGTCCTTGAAACCACACGAAAACTGTGGCATGCATCCCCCATTCCTGTTATCATGCTATATCTGATTTAAACTCTGAGAACCATTTAGAAATGACCATGACAGCCTCCTGCATGGCCCTCTCCCATCTGCACCATGTGGCTGGAGGAACTGTGACTGCCAGGCAGTCTGCTGGCCTGCTTACAGACACTTCATTGAGGTGGAATTTCCCACTTTGGCAGATGGCAATTCTGTTACAAAGCAGCTACTTTTCAGTAGCTCCTAGAGTTGAATTCTCAAAACTAAAGACAGGTGACTGTTTCTGGTGTAACCATCCTTCAGAGGATGGGCAAGGACTAGGAAAGCTCTTCCATCTTATGCTTTCAAGGTTAATTTGTTAAAAATACAATCTGTTACTCAGATGATATTTCCTGCCCTGGATCTCTTTGTAAATGACTACTAAGATGTACCCTTTTTTTTTTTTTTAATCACAGTCCACGTAGAATTTTAACCAACAAGACTTTGACTGTGCAAATATGCTATTAAACTACAAATCACAGCCCCATGTAAGGCTATGCACCCCTAAGCATACAAGAAGTCTCCATTTCCCTTTTCTTAGTAGCACCACAGCCTAGTGAGTTATAAAACCATATATAAAACTAGTCACCCCAATGAAGATGTACAGACATAAGCTAATTAGAGAGTGGAAAGAATGAGGAAGCCACTTCAAACGGATTTCACATTTCTCATGAATCCATTATTCTTAGTCATAATTTCTGGTTGTTGATATAAATTAGTGCTTGAGTTTCTCAGCTGCCAAACGAACCACAAGGGAAGAGTAGAGACAGCTGTGTCTCTCATTCCTCAACTGTGGTTTTCTCCTCAAAGTATTTACTAACACTCGCTAATTAATAAGTTTACTTAATTGGGTTTTTTGCCTAAAGGAAATAATAATTTAAATAGGTCTATTTTAAATAGATCATAAAATTCCCAGAAAGGCAAGCTGAAGACATCCCTTATTACTCTTTCTAATGAAATTTCATTTGTAGGTTTCCATGACATTTTTGTTTTCTTTGGTCTTTAAGGGAATAATACACAAAGACTTTTCTCTTTGCACTCCTTCTAAGGACATTCTAAATGTATGGGTTTTTATAACTATAAGCTACAGTTTCAAAATTTGCTTCATGAATCCTCACTGATTTTCCTGTTCCCCAAATTGCATTTCCTTCTGCCCTTCACCAGAGGTACCCTCTTTCTCCTGTTCTCCCCAGGAATCCTGATCTGTTCTCTCCCTCCAAGGACATGCCTAATGGCATCTCCTAGGAGCCCTTCCTGGCTACCAGTCCACAGCACTTCATTTGCTGGCATGTCTCAAGAAAGATTTGATGAGTCCCTTCATTCAGAGGCAAAAATGAGGAATAGAGCTGAGGCATCCCCAGAGCTTGCTAGGTGAGCTCTACCAGCTGATAGGAAACTACACTTAACTGTGTGTCTGTAGTAAACAGATATTGCTGTGGATATTGCTCTGTGTAAATAAAGTTCTGATTGGCCAGTGGCCAGGCAGGAAGTATAGGCCGCCGCCATGAAAAGCAACATGTAAAGACACCGGTAAGCCACAAGCCACGTGGCAAAGTATAGACTAACAGAAATGGGTTAATTTAAGATAGAAAAAGTAGATAACAAGAAGCCTGCCACAGCCATACAGTTTGTAAACAATGTAAGTTTCTATGTGCTTTCTTGGTTGGGTCTGAGGGACTGTGGGACTGGCGGGTAAGAGAGATTTGTCCTGACTGTGGGCCAGGCAGGAAAACTCTAACTACAAGATATAGCTTTGGATTTGGGGATATTGAGGTTTTTGTCAAATTTCTATTTTTTGCTTTAGTTTTTATCACAGAAATAACAATAATGTTGCTAGGAGACTCAGGAGAGATGTCTGTAGAAGTTCTGACACAGCCTGGAGTTTGGATCTCAGCACTGTTGTTGCTGGTGTTGCTTGTAGTTCTGAGGTTGCTCTAGGATTGTCCCATGCATGCCAGGCAAGCCTTCCACCAACTGAGACTATGACTGGTCCCTTTCCCCTATTTAAACTAGGGTCTCACTAAGCTGCCAAGGCTGGCTTTGAGCTCACTCTACCCTAGACAGACGTTGAACTTCTGATCTGTCTGCACGAGCTGAAGTGGTCACAATTCCAGGCCTGTGATGCCAGTACTGGATTGTTTAATGTTTATCTTAATTATCACTATAATTGCATAATAATTACTGGATCATGTCATTTTAGGCAGGTTTCCTGTTTTCCTGCACACTTGCTGCTCATCTCAGACCATCTTCTGTTCAGAAGGCACTCCATGCTCTTCTACAACTGTCCATCTTGCACAAGAACAGATAAAGCAAAATAAACCAAGACAACCCCATGGAATATGCAGATGCTCTTTGAAACTCAAAGAATGAAGGCTGGGCTAAGTAGGGGGTGAAAGAAGAGGAACTACTCTGTCCTGGAAGGTTGTGTGATGCTCTTACAGCAGGCAGGTCCTGGAAAGCTGCGTGATGCTCTTACAGTAGGCAGGTCCTGGAAGGCTGTGTGATGCTCTTACAGCAGGCAGGTCCTGGAAGGCTGTGTGATGCTCTTACAGCAGGCAGGTCCTGGAAAGCTGCGTGATGCTCTTACAGTAGGCAGGTCCTGGAAGGCTGTGTGATGTACTTATAAGACACAGGTAATGGTCTCTACGATATTGTCCAGATGTTCTTCAGTTTACACTGATTAACTGCACGTGCTTACCCTACCTCTACAGCCAGGCATGAAAGCAGTGAGCAGCTAATCCAAAGATGGCCAAACAGACCATGAAGCTACATGGCTATGGAAATATTGAAACAAGAGGCTTCAGAATAACATCTTCTTGTCTTCTCCTGGGTATGTTGGGGAGCACAGAAGTAAGAAGTTGAATGGCCCTATAATATGGGGAACAGGCAGAGTGGCACACCTATTTATTAGAGCAGCCCAACACTCAAAAACAGAGAGAGGAAGCCAGCCATAGTACTCTATAGGGCAAAGAGACACTTATCTGTGTGTGTTTCTTTGTCTTCTAAGAACCATGGCTGGAGATTGTCTACCTCCATGAGCCAACACCCATGGCTATCCTGTCCAGGCACAGAGCTGAGAGGACATCCTTGATTCTGACTCTCACCTCAGTGAGACAGCACCCATGGCTGTCTTGTCTAGGCACAGAGCTAAGAGAAGGACTTAACATGTCCTTTAAAGGACACATAGCAACACAATTATATACAGTTGTTTGTGAAATTAAAATAAATACATGGGAGCACATGGTTTAGGCAGTGTTCACATTAAGAAACAACATCAACTAGGGACACTATATGCATGAACTCAAAGTGGCTGAGACAGTATGCATAAAACCTGCACAAGCTCAAACCCGGTAAAGTCTCAGCATGGACAGCTCACGAAGTCCCACCCCCACCACCCCCATATCTGAGAAACTGTCGGCAACTGATGCTTACTAGGGTAGGAGGAGTAAATTTTCTTCAGAGTTTTGTCCCCTGAGAGGTTACCTGTGCTCCAGTAAATGGTCCCCCATCTGTGCACATACAGACAACACTAAGTGGCTCAGTGGGTTTAAAAAAAGAGCACATGAAGTTGAAAGAGAAGAGTGTGGGGCAGATAGAGGAGGAATTGGTGGTGAGTGAAAGGGGGCTAGATTTGATTAAAGCGCATTATATGCATCTATTAAACTGTCAGTAAAGAAAAGGCAAAAACAAAACCAGTGGTAGGCTTCCCATGCTTCAGTGGATGGCCTCACACTCATACACATATGGGCAGATTCTTTTTTCCCACAATTGAGCTGATAAAATTCTCCACATTGAGATCAAACAATGGTATGCCACACCCCTCATGGGTTCTAGGCTTCTCTGGGGTGCTAGAGAAAGCAGCTCATTTTCAAGAAAGGGGTTATCAGTACACATGACTTAGGGAGCCTGAGGGAGGCAGATCTCTGTAGGACTCATGCCTCACCACAGAGGCAACTCCATGCTTTTTCTGAGACAATGAAATCCTCGTCTTTATTTTCCACAATAAGACACTGGGGTTCTAAGATTTCCTTCTTCCAAACTTATGTCTCTCGTACCAAGCTCTCAAATGGTTTGTTCCCAGATGTTGCATTTGCCCTTTAATTTGAAGTACTAAAATATCCTGGCTGTTTTCTCGTTGGTCAGTCCAGCACGTTGAGCAGGGGTAGCTCAGGAGTGCCTTTCACACAGTTCTGTTTGAATGGGCTTTTCCGTTGCACATAGAAATGAGGAGATGATTCCAGATTGGCCTCAATCTATATCGATCTCTGAGGAATACATATAAAGCATGCTTTCCTTTTTAATAAAGCTCTAAAATAAACCTTGAAACATTTACAATTCTCCTTCAAGTTGGTTTCAGGAAGAAGGGATCTGTGCGGCAAGTCAATTTCACCACATGATCTTACTTTAATTTAAAAGGAGTCACACACCCTCCCTAAGGCATGTGAGGATATATCCAATAAAGCGTCTAATGGTGAAGGAAGAGCGCTGAGGCTGTTACAACGTCCAAAGCAGAGGTGCCTATCAAACCCTATTGAAAACTTCCTTCAGTCTTCTGCTTAAGTCTCCCACAAGACTCAGAGGCAGATAAACAAGCTGGGACAGTCTACCCAGTTACTTGTCCTGCTCCATGATACAGTTCCTAAGTGACTTAACACGGGAAGAAAAACACCTGGTCGAGCAACGGTGACTTTCCTACAAAAATTTATGTTATTGTTATTGTTTAAGATATTTCTTGTTGATATTTTTCAAACTGGAAAAATTGGAAAAATCGAGATGACAGATGAACCAGGTGAACATTGTAGAGGGGACAGCATCAACAATGAGTGATGGGTCCCAGGCATTAGGAGTGGGCTGCTGCATACTAGGCTGCAACATGAAAAGCAGCTGTCTGGCGGAATTCTTTTTTGCTGAAGCCAAGAAAAGGTTGGCAAGCCACAATAACAGTGTTGGTTCACTCCAGGAAACCAGTCATGATTCATTTTAAATCCAAGATGAAGACAAAATTGGAGGGAAAACACGAAGATAGAAAATTGGCACACAACTTTACTTCTTGCAAGAACTGCATTACAGTGCTAGCGAAGGGTCGACTGGGAGGCCAATAGCAAAGCCATGGCTGATGTTCTTCCAAGCACACTCCAGCATGCAGCCCAATCTTCCAGACAAAACATTAATCATTCATTTATTTATTTACTGCATTTGTGTTTGGTTTGCTTTTCAATGAGATAGAGTCTCCTTAGGCAGCTCAGGCTGGCCTTGAGATCTTCATCCTCCTACTTCAGCCTCTCAAGTGCTGAGGTTACAAGCACACATCACTATTTCCAGCTCTGAGACATAAGAGAATACTCTCCTATTCTATAATGCTTAATGGTCTCTGAAACATTTCATGAATTTATGTAGAGAGTAACTCCACACCCATCATCGTTAAAAAAAAAACAAAACACATTCTAAATGAGCATTGAAATTGCTCCTAATTTAGTTCAAACAGGTCATTTCAAGGAGCCTATTTAACTATTATAACAAATAGGAGAGATTTAAGATGCAATCCCTACTTGTGAGAATTTTATAGTTTAGTTTGAAATCAAGGATCAACAAACATAACAAAGGACCTGGTGCTGTCCTTCACAGGATACCTGAGATGTGACATCCCAGCCATTCTCCTAAATGGACCTTCTCACCCTAGATTCTTCTATAACCATTTTTCAATATATCAACATATAACAGCAAATTTATCTCAGGAAAAATTACCCAAAATTTGGAAATAAGGATGAACGTATTGTAGATCCTTCAGACATTATCCTGGAGCACTGTTACACAGATGCTCCCAGAGATCAGTTAAGTCTCTAAAACAATGTCTCTGCTTTGGAATAGAACTTACTGCTCACATTCCAGACATTGTTATCTTGCATGCTGACTTGTAGATTACTGTCCAATAGAGGTGCAAGTGATCTGTGTCGTAAAGAAGTAAAACACAAAAATGAGTCATGTTGTCCTGGAGTGTTCTCTCAGACCAAGCGAAACTGCATCACCTGGCCTCTTTCTAACTAGCACTACTATCCTGAGGGTTTCCTCCTCACTCAGTTAAGTAAATACTGACCTGTACTCAGTCTTGGTCCAGGAGTCCTGCTTTAATTGTTGTGAAACAGAAAATGATAGAAGGATTTGTCTTGTCATTGCTGTGTTTCTTTTATAAGTTGAAACACTTAGAAACAAATCCAGTATCTGGCAGTCAGCAAGTAGATAACAGTATGTAGGTACATGGCATGCAGCTATTTAAAATGACGGCACTCATTCTAAATTAGTGCCATTACTCTGATAACTTGAAAAAAGCAGCTTTCAGAATGAACAGCATATGCAGTGTGGTACACTTATAACGAGATTACATTAGCATATTTCTATTTTATGCTATAGAACACTATCTGGGAAGACATTCACTGTCAACTTTCATCGACCTGTGCAGATCTTCTCTGCTGGCCCTGTATCTGAGGACCTGAAAGAATGGGATGGACTACAGTCTAATGCTGTAGGCAACCTTACTTCAGTTTCAGTGTGCTTTATACATGAATGTAACAAAGAAAGCAATGATCCAAGGAAGGTTCTTTGAATTCAGAAAAAAAAAGACATGATCAGAAAAACATGTAAATAAATGTCAGTAAGCACATACTAAATATTAACAGAGCAGCCCTTTCCCAGAACTTTCTCAGGACAGACCAGTTTAAACATAATTCCCTGGCATGTACTGTAGATTATGTCTCGGAAAAGACAAAAGCAAGGCAGAAGGCCATATCCAGATTCAGGGGATACTCACCATATTGGGTTCTACAGCTATGATCTGACATCCAACAAGAATAAAGATGTCTTATAAATTGAATGTAAATGTTTAACCTGGGAGACACAAAATCACACTTAAGAACAATCCAGGGAACAAAATGCACCAGAGGTAAGAGGCCCTCTGCCTTTTTTACTGGATGGAGCCTCTCTCTCTCATGGTCCCCCAAGGCATTGTTCGCCATGCGTCATTCTTTTGGCTGTGCTCTAACAATTCACAATGGCCATTATCTTAGTTTCTTTTCCTATTGCTGTGACAAAATACCCCGACAAAAGCAACTTAAGGGAGAAAGGATGTATCTAGCTCACAACTTCAGGTTACAATCCATTATTTTGTGTAAGTCAAGGTGACAGGAACTTGAAATAGCTGGTCACATGACACCTGCATCAAAAGCAGAGAGAAATGAATTAATGCTGAACTCAGCTCACCTTCTTCACTTTTGTGCATCCCAGATCCCCCACTAATGGTGCTGCCAATAGTTGGCAGATCTTCTCACCTAGATTAACATAAAGATGAATATACTTATACACATATACACACACCTCTAGCCAACCTGACCCAGAAAACTCCCTTTCTAGGGAATTCTAAATAGTGTAAAGTTGACAGTTAATACAATCACAACTGTCTTTGAGACACTGAATTTCATATAGTTTTCATTACTTTATTTACATCGCTTCTTCTTGGACAAATTATTTCTAGAAAAAAAAGGCATATTTTTTAAAAAGAAATTTCTTAAAACCGTTGATTTAAAGAGGGTTTCCTAACTTGGGAAAAATATATTTTAGTTGACCACCTCGTCAATAGCTAGTCTAGTCTGGTGGCTCATCTAGCTACTTTCCACCCTTGTCCTCTGTGCTTAGAGTTCAAACTTCATGTATGATGGAAGCATAATCCCAACAACTCAGGAAATAACTTCCCACTTAGTCTCCAACATCTGCAATAAAGTGTGCTAGTTGAGCATTAGTTACACCCAAGATGGTAAAGACCCATGTCTGAGCTCCACCTCTTCTGAGAACTCAGGTATAAGGACAATTGGTCAGGAGGACAGTAATGCTAACTGAACTCCCTAGGGGCCAAGAATTACTCTTGCCTTGTGGTTCCCTTTGAGATTGTGTTAAATTCATGTATAAATGAGAGAAGTGACATCTTTCTAGTACCGAGTCCCCGTTCACAAAGATAGCAATTTCAATTAATTTTTCTTAATGATATTTCATAATTTTCAGTATATAAATATTTCACATTTTTTACTCAGTATGGTGATTTGAATGAGAATGCCCACCCCTCCCCCATAGGCTCTTAGGTTTGGTTCCAAGTTAGTAGAACTGTTTAGGAAAGATTAGGAGTTGGAGCCTTCTTGGAGGAGGTGTGCCATTGGATATGAGCTTTGAGGTGTCAAAAGTCTATCCCAGGCCCAGACTTGATCTTTCTACCCGCTATCTTCATATCAGGAAGCAACCTCTCAGCTATTTTTCTAGTATCATGCCTACTTACCTATGCCACATTCCCTGACGTGACGGTCAGAGAATAACCCTCTAAAACTGTAAGCTACCTACAGTTAAATACTTTCTTTAGAAAGTTGCCTTGGATTGGAACATCCATTTTTAATTTCCTCAAATTTTCATTTTTTTCATTTTTCTTTCATTGGCTGTGTGATTTGGGGCTCAGTAAAGCATGCTTTATGTCCTTAAGTTGTCAAAATGCTTCCAATTGCATTATGTAGCAAGATCCACACGTTGTGGAAAAAAAACAACAGATACAGAGACACAGAATGTCATTAGCTTTTCCAGATTCTTCTGGCTGGTAACAAAGCCATGGTAAAATTGCAGGCCACTGACTTATTGCTATGGGAGATGTGAAGACCAATTGTAACCACAAACTTCTCTTTCATCATAGTCAGAATCTTGGATCAGTTACTTCGTAACACTGATGCCTAGGTCTTAAATACCCCTCCCGTTATAACCATATATCTAGTGGGTGTGGTTTTGTAAGAACTGCTTTCTTCCTCTAAAGTTTCATGTAAGGTGAATGACTCTAACGTTATCAGCCTAAGTGAAACATTTTTTGAGCAATAAATGGGTTAGTAATTGCAATGGAATAAATGTGTTAAGACATGCAAAAAAAAAAAAAAGAAAAAGAAAAAGAAAGTTGCCTTGGTCATGATGTTTCATCACAGAAATAGAAACACTAAGACAGCTTAGTTGGTGGTTTAAGGAACTACAGAACAGTATGATTTAAACATTTGTTATTTTGGCATCTTTTAATGATAGATAAAAAATTGTGGTAAACTTCCAGTACTTCATAGTCAAATATATGTGGTATTTAACAGTATCCACTAGTGCTGAGCACATGAGAATTCTAGGACCCAGAAATCATTAAGGGTGCATATGTGTGTGTGTGTGTGTGTGTGTGTGTGTGTGTGTGTGTGTGTGTTGTGCATGAGCACACTGTCATTGTGTAAAAATTAACACATCTAATTTATTCATGCTAGCTCTTGAACTATAAGCCACCACCAGTGAATGATAGAGTGGACACAGAAATTGAGGCAGATGCAAACCAAAATACTGCACATCAAAGAGAAAAGATTCATTGTAAATACATGCAAAAAATAATCTCACAGTAGTAGAATGACTGAAACAACTATATACAAATGAATACATTCTGTATGATTCCATTTATACAAAGGATCAAAATGAGCCAGGTCACATTTGTGCCCTCAGAAGTTAAGTGTATATTAGAAGAAATGTTTTAAAGAATAGGAAAAAAAGTTTTTTAAATTATATTTGTGTTTTAATTTTACATATCAGCCATGGGTTCCCCTGTCCTTCCCCCTCCCGCCTCTGCCCCCACCTTCTCCCCAGCCACTCCCCTCCATTCCCATCTCCTCCAGGGTCAAGACTCCCCTGGGGATTCAGCTCAACCTGGTAGATTCAGAACAGGCAGGTCCAGTCCCCTCCTTCCAGGCTGAGCAAAGTGTCCCTGCATGAGCCCAAGGTTCCAAACAGCCAGCTCACGCACTAAGGATCAGGTCCAGGTCCCACTGCCTGGGTTCATAATTCATGTATTTCCATTAGTTTGGCTATTTGTCCCTGTGCTTTTTCCAATCTTGGTCTCAATAATTCATACTCTTACAGTCCCTCCTCTTTCTCAACAATTGGAGTCCTGGAGCTCCACCTGGGGCCTGGCCAAGGATCTCTGCATCCACTTCCATCAGTTATTGGATGAGAGTTCCAGCACAACAGTTAGAGTGTTTGGCCATCTAATCAAGAATAGGGTAAATTTTATGAGGGCATGTAATGTTTTATTTCTTGATTTATGTAGCAGTTATAAGCATATATGAGTTTGTGAAGATGTTCTAAGTTGAAGGCTTAGATCATCAAAGTTTAAGATACAGTTGTAAAATGCAAAGAAGATTCTACTTATACCAGATAAAATGCAAAGTGAGTGTCACTCATAAGACCTCTAAGATCCACCCAACATTCAAACCGTATTTGTGTAGCTCCTGGAAGGCTACTTGCTCTCTTTCCCCAGTTCGTTACCACTCTTGTTACTTTAAGTAGGACTAACATAGTGTAGTTATAAAACCAGTAACTGGAAAAAGTTTGCACTGTGGCTTCCTAGTTTTGCTATCTGAGCAATTTACATAAACATTCTGTGCCTTGTTTTTCTATCTGCAAAGTAAGAATAGCAATGGCATTGCTTTATAGATTCTCCTCAGCAGTTGCCTCTCTGCCTTCTGTGACCTCTTATAGGGAGGTCATTATTTTTCACTTGTCTATCATTCAGAGTCATTTTCCCCTCACAGTCCATTCTTATGAAGTGCCTTAATTGATATGCATTAGGTTCCAAGGGGTGCTCTTAAAAATACCATGGATGGGCTAACTTCAACAGCAGACATTTATTTACCCATCAAGAAGCTCTGAAATGATGAGAACAAATGACCATGTGGTACCCAGTCCCAACTGACACATCTGCAACACCAATCCTGCACGTGAGGCTCAAGAGTCATTGTGGAAGACAAGGAGGAACACTGTATGAGTCAGAGGAACAGGAAGTCTGCTGTGAGACTGTGTCCTCTAGAAATGTCAAAGAAGCTACCTCCACGAAGTCTCATCAGCATGGCTGCCTAAATTATATCAGAACAGGGATGACAGCAACAGACTTCCTAATGTAGAAGGGAAAATCTAACAGGGACTCAACCACAGACAAAGAACTACAGGCAATGAAAGAATGCAGAGGGTAGGGGAATAGTCTTTGCCAGGGAGGGTGAATAGCCAAGGTGTTCAGCCTTAAAATCATAGGATACATACAAGTAATATGATATGGACTCAGCACGTTGTATCTATATATTTACTAATGAAGAACAAAGAGGCTATGAATATGAGGTTGAGAGAGAGAGCAAGGGAAGCTTCATGGGAGCAGTTAGAGGGTGGCAAAGGAAAGGGGAAATGATATCATCATATTTAAATAAAGAAATAGAAAGACGCAACACTGAGCCAAGGTTACAGCGTTGTCAGGGATGGCATCATTAAGACCCCTTTCCTTGGCCGATTCTTTTCCCTTTGAATGTCTGTGCCCCAATCTCCTCTTCTTACAAAAACATCAGTCACTTTGACTAGTGCCTACTCCCATGACGTCATTTAACCTTGTTTGTCTTTTTATAGATCCTCTTTCCAAGCACATATACTGGTACTTATCATTTAAATATATGAAGTGGGTGAAAGGGGGAACTTCAGCCCATGATAGATACTTATCTCTCTCCCTCTCACTAGACCCGGCATCCTCCAGAAGAGTGGGTGTGTCTTATGGTTTGTGCCTCATAACCTCCCAGGGAGGCATCTGCACATAGGAGATGCTTAATAAATAAGAACTACAAAGGGAAGGGAGTTCAAACGAGCAGGCTCATGGCAGCAAAACACATCACTTCTTAAAAGGCCCAGTGATCTAAGGAAGTCAGGAGAGCTTTATTCAATTACGTAAATGATTGTAGTTGAAAGCAGAAGTTGATAGATGATGTGCACTGACCCAGTTGTGGCTGGCATAGATATTGCTGCAATTCTTTATCACTCACTCCAAAGTGAAGTTTGTCCTGAACACCAGTCCCTAAACGTTAATTACACATCACATCTTGCTTCAGAGCTTTTTAGGGTAGCAGTCACTTTCTTAACTTCAATTTACTTGCATTTCAAAAGACAATTAATTCCCTTACTAAAATAACAGTATAGTTAAGGATCTTCTTTCCCTCCTGTTTCCTTCTATCCTTTTCTCAATGTCTTTCACATCCGGGGTTTTGATTCACATACTTAACACGTAGTGAAAGAGAAGTACAGAGCAGAGTCTCTGATCCAGACGAACTTATGATCTCTCTAGGAACATTAGGCACAGACACATGAACAGGACCAGTGTGAGATGACAGATGACAGATGATTTTCTGCTCGCATGAGTAAACACACAGCGCAAATGAGGACAGTGACCGAGTCAACCTAGGGGACTTTTGTCACATGCAGGTGACATCCAAACTCTGCAATGTGAAACATTACAGAAGAAGCCCTGCTAAGCAATTCCAGGGCATGCAAAGAAAACCTGACCTTCTAGGGACCCTGCTCTTGAAGGGGACTGAGGTCAAGACGCCTTTTCCTTTAGCCTGAAATCAGCACCTTGGTCTGTGATGAGAGATGTGAGTTTGTCAATCTTGCGTTTCTCTTAGAGAGGATTAAAACTCATATAGTCTAAGAGAATGTTTCCAGTGATGGATAAAACTAAAAAAAAAAAAAAATGATCCAAGATCTTCCATACCTGGAATAGAAATAAGACAAATATTGCTAACCTCACCTCCATGGCCGTGCCATTAACACAGTTGACAGCCCAGCATCTGCATTTACTTTCTCAACTGTCACCTTTGTCTTAGGTAATCTTTTGTCTCTATTTTTCTGTAGCATTCCCCTTAGAAATGTAAGTAGAAGAAACACTTGAATTATTTATCTCATGAAACTGCAAGGCTGTTATTATAGTCTATAATAACTGTATTCATCCAGAATTTAATATAAAAACGGCATTTTCAGGAATATAACAGGGGTTTTCCAACATATGGCTTCCCAAACCTCCTGCTACAAGTCATTGGCATGCCAATTTCTTTTAAATCTGAGGTCAAGAAACTCCAGCCTCACCCCTGTTTGTCCCTACCTTCCTTGGCAGTCACCAGGCAATAGGCTACTTACCCTTGACCATCAAGACAGAGCTGGTCTGGAAAATAAGAGAAGTCATAATTATGTAGCTTCAAGGTTTGCAGTAAGATAGGGGAAGGAGACATTTCTAACCCCTGTTTATAAGCAAGGAAACTGAGTTTCCGCATAGTTACATTACTAAACCAAAGTCCCGCTTTTGTGAGTGAAAGAGCCAGGGCAAGAACTCAAGTTCTGAGATCTTTATACCACATCTGTCTATGCAGATGGCCTTTCTTCCATGATACAATGACAAAAATCCCTGGTCCTCGGTACATATGGAAAACAGCTGGGGTTCTGAGCTATAAGTCTAGATTCTCCACACGATAGCCAGTGTGGTGTAAGTACCAATCAGTTCTTACAGAAGCTGAAGCTATCTCCACCAACCCCTAATATTACAAATGATTACACTTAGACCCAAGGACGTTAGCAAACTTATACAAGATTGGAATGTTAATGTCTCCATCTGCTGTTTCAAACTCAAGGCCAAACCATGAATTTGCTCTCTTAGTTTGGTTGCTTTGTCAAAGGGAAGCCACAGAATCATGGAACTCACGTGCAGATGTTATGTGTGGATGTCAACAAGCAGAGGCAGGCATTGAGTCTTTAAAACACATTTTATTCAGAGAGCAGGCAATATCTGAGAAGACAGTGGATTAACAGCCTAAAGATCTGTCTTCTATCTAATCTTTACCCAGCAGATTACATTGGGAAAAGATAGGGACAAAGACTGTCAGTCATTTTGGAGCTCAGTCTCCCCCTCTGTTCAGGCAGTAAGCCACATTTCTGAGACATGTGATGCAATTTCCTGTCTTGTTATCATCCATCATATTCTGCCCTCATTCTGTGGACATCTAGGTTCAGGCATGTCTTGAAATGCTGAGTCTATTGAGTTTTTGTTACTACCAACATTGTATCCCTCCAGAGGCATTTGGGCTGAGAGGAGAGTCGCTCAGAATAAACAAATCCTTAATGGGGTGTGTGTGTGCTGAGCTACTGATCACACACATGTGTTGATGCATCTTTACAATATGCAATTCAAATATGTCTTTATAATATAACATACGAAAATGTCCCTTCCATGCATACTGTTCTGTGCCCTATCAACTCTTCCCCTATGATTGTTTACAATTATTGCTTTGTCTTTCAATTACTGTTTTTTAAATGAGCTGTGTTTTCTCATTTAGATGTAGATCAACTTCTGCTTTCTGAGACTTCTTTTCTATCTTAATCTTTTGCCTATCCCTTTTGCTTCCTCGCTCTGTTACATGATGTCATTCACAGAGCAAAGACAAATAGTCATGCTTGAGTTTGTAGGGGACAGACAAGAGAGACCCAAGTGCTGAGAAGGGTCATAGCTGATAAATGTATCCAGCACTGTTAGTAAGCCTAATTACATACAGGGTGAAAACTGCCTCAGCAGGATGCAGGGTGGCTGCCAAGGAGGTATGTTGTTCAGGATCCTAAAGCATGGCCTCATGTGGAAGATGCTGTTGTTACCACACTCCTTTATGTGGTAATAGGGATTCAGTTAATTCACTAATTGCCCACATACCTGGAACTCTCAGATGAATAAGGCAGGGTGTTGCTATAAGTTATTTATACCTCATGGGAGGGCAATTTAATTAAATTGCTCTCCTTCTAACATGTACTTGAGCTCAGTATCAGGAGAAGTTAAATGTCTGTAACTAGAGATGTAGGAAAGTAATTTTGAAAGGTGGGAAGTTGTGCAAAGGGCAGACTTGCCCTGGGGAGCTGCAGTGAGAGGCTGCAGCAAAGGGAGAAGAGTGGACCCTTGGGAGGTGGGATCTAGAGGAAAGATGAGAAGGGAGAGGGTGTCATAGAAGCAGGAGAGGAGGGTGGGCAGGAGACAGGCAGGCAAGGCACAGACCTGTCAGGTCCTGAAATTTCCAAGCATCATAGCTGCAAGGTTTTTGTGTTGGTTTAGAGGTTGCCAGAACTTGAAAATTTTAAGGTTTCCCGCTGGATATGGTCTGTCAGGCACTTTACCCTCCCACAAAATAAACAGAAAGGTTTATGAGGAGGAGGAGATGCAATATACTGCCAAGGAAGGCCTCGCTGCCAGGCGCCCACGCTCACAAGTCACTCCCCAGCTGCCAACTGTGAAGGGAGGCTTTTAAATTGTGGTTTGACTTTCCTGGCCTCCTGCGATTTTATTAACCCCCTGTAGCAATGGTTTCCATTTGTGAGCCATTTTATTTTATTGGAAGGAGCATGTAGCTATACCATGGCCCAGGGTCAGGGGCTAGACACTGAAGGAATACTTCTGTAACTTTGCTGATTGGCAAACACATGATCATTCTAGGAGGCAAGCTTGGTCATATTTCTTCCCTGCTTAAGATTTCAGTAGTTTCCAGCTTCCTGGAAAGTCATAGCCAAAGTCCTCTGTGTGGCTGGCCTGCCATCATTTCATCATTCCAGACTTCTCTCTGCCATCATGGGAGAAGACCCACCCCCGCCTTTACCTTCTTTCTTCCTAGGAAAAGTACCATACAGTGCATAGCGAAAAGCCAGTGAGGGAGTGTAACAGCCTGAGTCCAAAGCCTGACTCTTGTTAACTAACAGGGCAGGTTTCCTGGCCCCTCGGTGCCTTGAGCACCTTATCTGTAGAAGGTAATGCTAGAACTTTCCTGTTAGACCTTGTTACTAACACAGTTTCCGTGGGGTTGTCATGGAGATTAGACAGCATGCAGAGCATTTGGAAGAGGCAATGGGGTTTGATGAGTTCTGAATACAGTTTCATCCAGACTCTGCTGGTCTAAGGTGAGACATTAGCAACTCCTCTCTGCCACCCTGGACACAGGGTGTGCAATTGCCAACATCTCACCACTGGACCAGGTATGCACTGTGAACATCTTTGCCACTTTCCAGGGAGGTTTGTCTTCAGCTCATACTGTGCTTTAATCCCCAAAGCACTTGACTTGAAATGGGTCAATGGCTTGGTAATGGGTGACGAACTCATAATGTTGGGCTTCATGTCTACTGTGCCTCTAATTTCTAGTCACATGTTAGTGCCCAGTTCAAGAAGTGTTTATAATGCGATGGTGACAACTTCAGAAGAGTAAACATGGCAAAAATTCCATGTAAGACCACATACCTAAGACTATATGGGCAGCACAACTGGACATGATGGAATTATTAGAAATAAAAAAAAAAAAGAGCGAGTAGTGGACCTGGGAGCAGTTGGAGAGAACGGTAAAATCAAAACACATTGTACAAAATTCTCAAAGAACTAATAGAAAATGTGATTCATCCCTTGGAGGACACAAAGCCTTTTAAGGCTCTGACGCATTATTACCAAACTATTTCCCAATACCTAAATCATGTTTCCACAAACTGTGTATGAGATGGGGTGGGGGATGCAAACAACCATGTCTTAAAAAGTTCTGAGCTCCAGGGAACCAGGCAAGTCCCTCATTCCTGCCCAAACTCAACAGCATGCTCTCTGCATCTCCACCAGGAATATGTAGTCATTTAAATCTTTGTCAGCTTATGGATTAAGAACTAGTTATCTCTTTGTAAACTTTATATTTTCTGTGGTTATTAATAATTTAGCTCTCTTCTTCTGTGTCATATCTATTTAAATCCTTATATAAGAGCATATTTGACAGGCCAAATAACAATAAGGAAGACAGCCACATTAAAGAATCATGTGGTTAAGATACACACACATCACACACATTTCCTAGAAAAGTTTTATTCACAACTTTGGTTTTAATCATTGACTATCTCATGGGGGTTTCTTTACATAAAATCAGCTACTTCCTTCTGTCTCAGGTCACAGCCTCTCTGCCTTTTTCAGGGTTCATTTCCAATGTCCCCACTCACCTAAAATTCTCTATCTCTGTCTCCCTCTGTCTTTCTATGTCTTTTTTTTTCCCTAACCTATAGGCTCCTTGGGCATGAGTTGATGTTGTTACTCTCTGATATCTTTGCTCTGCAATGTTGCATGTGGAATAATTTGTAGAAGACCCTCACTGCTTAGAAGATTAAATAAATTTGGTTTCATTCACAAAGGTTATGACTTGGTGAAGAAGATGGCAAGTAACTCCACAGCAAGCTCGCAAGATGGCAGCCACCCCTTCTGCAAGCCATGCCATTTGTCAGGCTAACAGTAATACAGCACTATACATATTTGATGGAACACAGAGCAGATAGTTTTGGATTTCTGTTACCTGTGGTCAGGAGCTAGGGAAGGAATAAGAAACATTCCTCATTCTTTAGAGCCAATTACTTTCTTAGACCTACACATTTAAGCCTTTCAGAACATAGCAGAGGGCCAAAAGCTATCTGAAGCAACACCCATGTCTTCTTAGATGTCAGCTTTGCCATCAGAGCAGAGGGAAGTTAATTAGACCTGATTTTGCCTGGTAAATTTATTGGTGATGTTGCGCCTGGGGTCAGTTTACTGAGATTAGTTTGGGGGCAAAGGAAGAGTTAACACCCAAAGCTCTGCAGATTGGCTGCCCTCCACACATCCTTCAGAGCACAGGATGGATTCAAGGCCAAATCAGCGATCCACAGAGGTCACAGCAACTCCTGGCATGGTGAGAACTCTACATAAACTCTAGATTAGAATGACTTCCTGAGTGGGTGGAGAGCTACACATAAGAAGGAATTTAAGTCTCTCTTCTATAGACCTAAAATTCCTGCAATGACTGAATTCCTTCAGCACAATAGTTTTCCTATTATCAGTTACTTCTGTCAATAAAACAGCTGTGAGGGAGGGAGGAAGGAGACCATTACAGAAGTTAAGAACACATTAGAAGATAGATTCATAAAAGCCACAGCCCAGTTTTTTAAACTGCAAAGATCACAGAGCCCTGGTGTGAGCCACCTCTGCTCTCTAGTTCACCATGAAGAAGACTTGCACTAGCTCTCTAGTTCACCATGAAGACTTGCACTAGCTCTCTAGGTCACCATGAAGAGTTGCACTAGCTCTCTAGTTCACCATGAAGAGTTGCACTAGCTCTCTAGTTCACCATGAAGAGTTGCACTAGCTCTCTAGTTCACCATGAAGAGTTGCACTAGCTCTCTAGTTCACCATGAAGAAGACTTGTACTAGCTCTCTAGTTCACCATGAAGAAGACTTGCACTAGCTCTCTAGGTCACCATGAAGAGTTGCACTAGCTCTCTAGTTCACCATGAAGACTTGCACTAGCTCTCTAGTTCACCATGAAGAAGACTTGCACTAGCTCTCTAGGTCACCATGAAGAAGACTTGCACTAGCTCTCTAGGTCACCATGAAGACTTGCACTAGCTCTCTAGTTCACCATGAAGAAGACTTGCACTAGCTCTCTAGTTCACCATGAAGAAGACTTGCACTAGCTCTCTAGTTCACCATGAAGAAGACTTGCACTAGCTCTCTAGGTCACCATGAAGACTTGCACTAGCTCTCTAGTTCACCATGAAGACTTGCACTAGCTCTCTAGTTCACCATGAAGAAGACTTGCACTAGCTCTCTAGTTCACCATGAAGAAGACTTGCACTAGCTCTCTAGTTCACCATGAAGAAGACTTGCACTAGCTCTCTAGTTCACCATGAAGAAGACTTGCACTAGCTCTCTAGTTCACCATGAAGAAGACTTGCACTAGCTCTCTAGGTCACCATGAAGACTTGCACTAGCTCTCTAGGTCACCATGAAGACTTGCACTAGCTCTCTAGGTCACCATGAAGACTTGCACTAGCTCTCTAGTTCACCATGAAGAAGACTTGCACTAGCTCTCTAGTTCACCATGAAGAAGACTTGCACTAGCTCTCTAGGTCACCATGAAGAAGACTTGCACTAGCTCTCTAGGTCACCATGAAGAAGACTTGCACTAGCTCTCTAGTTCACCATGAAGACTTGCACTAGCTCTCTAGTTCACCATGAAGAAGACTTGCACTAGCTCTCTAGTTCACCATGAAGAAGACTTGCACTAGCTCTCTAGTTCACCATGAAGACTTGCACTAGCTCTCTAGTTCACCATGAAGAAGACTTGTACTAGCTCTCTAGTTCACCATGAAGAAGACTTGCACTAGCTCTCTAGTTCACCATGAAGAAGACTTGCACTAGCTCTCTAGTTCACCATGAAGACTTGCACTAGCTCTCTAGTTCACCATGAAGACTTGCACTAGCTCTCTAGGTCACCATGAAGAGTTGCACTAGCTCTCTAGTTCACCATGAAGACTTGCACTAGCTCTCTAGGTCACCATGAAGAGTTGCACTAGCTCTCTAGTTCACCATGAAGAAGACTTGCACTAGCTCTCTAGTTCACCATGAAGAAGACTTGCACTAGCTCTCTAGTTCACCATGAAGACTTGCACTAGCTCTCTAGGTCACCATGAAGACTTGCACTAGCTCTCTAGTTCACCGTGAAGACAGCTTGCACTAGCTTCTTCACCTTCCTCGGTCTGGTTTCCCTGTTTGACTATACTCCCTTACTTTTCAGACCTTTTATAATCCTGGCTTCTTAGTCTTATCTTAAAATGAAATCGTTTCTCTCTTTCCCCCCTTGTCTCTTAATAGACATTGCTACAAAGAAAAGATGGAAGCGACTGTTCCCACCCAATTGTCATCTGAGATCACTGGAAACATGAGGAAAATCCCATGGGGACACAGCCGTGCCAAGGTTACCATTGTCCCATAACCTTCATTGCTGTAGTCAAGTCTGTATGTTTCCCTTGGAGTGTCTTTCAGAGAAAGGCCTGGTCTTTCCTGGAACTCTACAGAGAGATACACAGATGTGGGTTGACTGGGAGGAAATATCACTGCAGTGGTTATGCTGTTTTCATACCAGCAAAATAAAGATAACATGTATATTACCTCAGACCTATCAAAGAGCTTTCTCAACATTGTTTATTCTGTCTTTACAGCAGACAAGATTCTCATCTGCTTCTTGGTGAAGAGAGGTTGAGACACTAAAAAGCTAAAGCATCTTCCTAAACTTAGGGTCTTTCTTAAGAAAACAAACTTAAAATTGAACCTAAGTGTTCTAACACATTGCCTGAGATTGTTCCAGGAAATAGCAGGACTCCCAACACCCTGGATAATTGTACATCCTATCATCCAATGAATCTATCCCCCTATTCATTCTACAAAGGACCCCATCAGTTCCTGCTCTGGGACTTCATATTTCTTTGTGCATATTTTTCATGACCTACAGGCACACATTTATTTTTGTGTTTATTTTTCTAACTGGAATGGGAGCTATTGCAAGTGTAGACTATACTGTTGGAGGCAAAGCCCTTTGACAGATAACATGAACTGGGGCCTAGCAAGCTGTCAACATGTAAAGTGCCAGCAGAAGTTTAGACAAGTAAAGGGCTGGTGAAGCGGCCCAGTGGGTGAAAGCATTTGCCATGCAAGCTTGTTGCCCACGGTCCTTTCTTGGATCTCACACAAAAGTGGAAAGAGAGAACTGACTCCACCAAGTTAGCCTCCAACCTGTACACATGTGCTTTGCCAATCCCACCACACACACACACACACACACACACACACACACACACACACACACTAATGCTTTTCAGAACTTTAGATGGTGAGAACAGGAAGAGAGGCAAAAAAGAAGAGAGAGAGAGGCAGGTGGGGAGAAAGGAGGGCAAGGAGTGTAGCTGGTGCTACCTGACCATGCACCAAAACCCTAGAGCATACTGTGAGTATATAGCTGAGTTTGCCTACCCACATTCTGCTTACCATCATTAGTAACAGTAGTTGAGGGTTTATGTATTTGCAAACACGTGCACCCAAGGACAACAAAGGAGTAGGGTGGACCAGTGTATTGGTGTAATTATTAAGGCCACTCCACGTAGTTAAAAGGGAGGTTTATTTTGTGGGGTAACTTAAATGAAGGGATAGGTAGGTTGCAGGGTCTGGCAAAGGTATGGCGCAGTCCGGCAGCGTTCTCTGGAGAACTCTGCTCAGTCTACCTCCAGCGTCCAGGGTCCCAGAACCAAGAGAGACCTCCCCTCTTGATCCTGGGTCTTCAGCTTCCTCCCTCAGCCCTGCCTTATGGGTGTGACCATTGCTGAAGCTTCAAAGGGGGTTGGAACTTCCAGGCCAATGCTGGGATGGCTACCCACTACACCAGTGTTTCTGTTAGTCATCCACCGTGGTCATCAAGAGTACTCTCTTCTTTAGAAATAAGACATTAAGTAAAGACCCATCTCCTGGGGTGGAAAGAAACCCAAAGGTTTAATTAACACTGTGTGACATGGGACAACAGATATCACAATACTGACCAAGTACCTGACCATGAACAGCTTAAAGGATAGGTTCTTTGTCTTTACTCACAGTTTAGGAAGGAAGATGGCCATGAGAGAGAAGCCATGACAGCAGAAACATGAGGCAGCTGGTGACATTGCACCACCGTCAGGAAGCACAACTCTGATTGCAGGTGGAACTAGTATGTACGTCCGGAAGGCCCACCCCCAGTGACTCACTTCTTCCAGCAAGGCTGTACTTCCTAAAGATCCCACAACCTTCCTAAACAGCACTCTTAGCTGAGGCCCAAGTCCTTGAACACACCATTTCACATGCACACCAACCCCAGTATACACATTGCCATACCCGGTAGCTGTGGTAAGCCAAATCTGACAACTTCACAGCTATCTGAAAATTTGTCAAGTCTTGAGGATGCAGAGATAGATGGCCCAAAGACTGAGAGTGCTTACTGCTCTTGCAGTAGATGTGGGCTTGGTTCCCAGCACTCAAATGATGGCTCAAAAGTGCCTGTAACTCCAGTTCCAGGGATTGAAGCCTGCATCCATTATCTGTGGGATCCTGCATGTGTGCAACACAACACATATACTGAGGCACATACGTACACATGAAGTAAAGAAATTTAAAAGCCGTGCAGTCCCCCCACTTATTATAGCTTCTTTTTTGGTTATACCTCGCACACAGAACAGTAACTGCTGTGTGGCAGACACTTTGCATGTCTCTGTGATGGAAATGAATAAATCAGTACAGTGTAACCAGAAACATGTTTGAGCAGATGCTGCTTCTCACATGCTGGAGTATTTCAGTTCCTTAAAAGGCTCAGTTTGCTGAGAATGGGTCACCAGGCTATCCGAAAATGGTAATGAACAAGGCAAACACTATTTCATTCTGTGCACATGTTCACAGATATTAAGGAATATAAAACTCTTAATTCAGTAGATTTTATTATACTCAACTGTATCGTCAATACACATCCATTTAACAATTACTTCACAGAGGAGAGTCTAGTGTGTGTTTGAACCTGCACTAGGGATAAAGCACTAAGGCAGATATGGCCTTTGCTCCCATTCCTACACAGAAACCAATGAAAAATCAATTTCTGATACTTTGAGCTACACAGGAAAACTACAGCAGCATTTAATTTACCTTGCATGCCCCTTTGATTCCAAAGTACATTACATATTCATGTAATTGTTTGCCCTTTATGTTAAAAAGTACAGTTAAGTTCATTTCCCTCTTAGTAATTATAAATATGTCTTGTTTTCCTGGGAAGCAAGAAATTAGATTATTGAGCTCTGTGCATTCTGCAAATTCACCTCCCAAATTATCAGATGGCATAAAACTTCTGTTCTACCCGATTTCACTGCTTCCCTCCTTGGGAAGTGGTAGGAAATTAACTTTTATGGAATTGAACTGCTTTAATATATAAAAATCATTTGGAGTCACACTGTAGTGTTCTTGCACATAGAATTTCTACAAAAGCCATTACCTATAGAGTGGCCAGTTGTAAACAGTTTTTATTACTTAGGTCATGCACAAAGGCAGAGCAGGACTTTAAGCAGTTAAAGATGAAAACTTCAGAACAGTGAAAAAGTTATATCTAACTCAGAGATGACACTTTATCAGATTCCTAATATATTAACTATTTATTTCTCACACCAGACTGCAAACAGATAAGGGGGAAGAGATGCAGAGGGGAACAGCCGAGTATAGACACAAATAGGTTAAGAGGAAGCAAGATGTGCCGGGTGATGGTGGCGCATGCCTTAATCCCAGGACTCAGAAGGCAGAGGCAGGTGGATCTCTATGAGTTCAAGGCCAGCCTGGTTTACAGAGCTAGTCCAGGACAGCTACAGCTGTTACACAGAGAAACCCTGTCTCAAAAAACCAACCAAACAGAAGAAGAAGGAGAAGAAGGAGAAGAAAGAGGAGAAGGAGGAGAAGGAGAAGAAGGAGGAGGAGGAGGAGAAGGAGGAGAAGGAGGAGAAGGAGGAGAAGGAGGAGAAGGAGGAGAAGGAGGAGAAGGAGAAGGAGAAGAAGAAGAAGAAGAAGAAGAAGAAGAAGAAGAAGAAGAAGAAGAAGAAGAAGAAGAAGAAGAAACAAGATGCCCATTATCTGACAATAATAACGTTAGCAGGCAATGAGTGGCTACTGTATAAGATCTGGACTTTTGGTCCTTCTCAACAACTTGTGAGACAGCAGCACTAGGTGACACCTACAGTCTACTAAAATGGTTCTACAGATTGTTTCTTACTCTTGCAACAAATTAGTAGCATGGTGTTCAAGGAAAGAATTTGGTTTTTATTCTACCCAGATTCCCTTCCTTAGCAATGTTGATTAGTGTAGCATAAATATGACTGGCAAAAATATGTGTATATTGACTTCAGATCTTTTGGGTATATAGCCAAGAGTAGTGTGGCTATATCGTATGGTAGATCTAATTTTAGTTGTCAAGGAACTTCCACACTGATTTCCATACTGGTCATGCCAGTTTATACTCCCATCAACAGTACATAACTGTGTCCCTTTAATCATGGACTGCTTAGTTTTTGTTGTCAATTTGATTTAGAGCCACCTTCGAATGGAGAGCCTCAATTGAAGAGTTGCCTTGATCAGATTGGTCCACGGCCATGTCAGTAAGGGAACTGTCTTAAGTGAAGATTGATGTGGGGCCAATACAAAGCTCAGCTGCCAGTACAAGGTACAGCCTTGGCCTCCTCTGAACCACACCTTCTGTGTGCTGACCCTGGGGAAACACTTCACAAAAGATTTTGCCTCAATGATGTTAGTGTCTTCTAAATCAAAACTGATTCGTGATCATGGCTGGATAGTGTCAATTGCCCCAGCAAAGCAAAGATTTGGCTTTTGTGTTTCTGGTCTCTTATTAATTTACAGCCATTTTTTTTCAGCTCCAAATGACCAGAATTACAAATTCTTAATTCGAAATAACATGTAAATAGTACTAATAGAGTATTTGCTTCCCTCCAAAACTTCAGTGGCCAAACCTCCATCATCTGCACTCTTTATCTTCCAAGCTGTTAGGAATCTCCAAGCATTCCCACCTTTCTAACTGCCCTAAACTCTGAGCACTCAGATGGCTTTCTTAGACCAAAGTTCCTTCTATACTCCCCCCAAAATAATATGGCCAGATCTGTTACAGAAATAGCCCATAATCCTGCTATCAGTTTTTGTCTTAGTTAAGGTTTCAGAAGCAACTTTGGTGTGTGTGCAGTAGAGGGTGTGTTTCATCTTACCCTTTCAATTAACAGTCCGTCACTGAGGAAAGTCAGGGCAGGAACTGCTGCAGAGGCCATGAAGCAATGCTGCCTTTTGAATTGTTCAGCCTGCATTATTATATACTCAAGGACCACCTGCCCAAGTTGGTACCACCCATAGTAGGCTAAGCCCTCCCACATCAATCACTAATTAAAAAATGTCTCCAGAGACTTGCCTACAGGCCATCTCATGGTGCCGTTTTCTCAATTATGGTTTTCTCTTCTCAGATAACTCTAGCTTGTGGCAGCTTGACAAAAACAAACAAACAGGACACTCTAAGTTGGTTTTGGTCATGGTGTTCATTACAGCAACAGAAAAGAAATTCAGCACCCTTGCCAGTATCTGCTTCTCTTTGTGCTGTTGATGATGATAGGCATCCTGCCTGGGGTAAGACGAAATTTGAAAGTAGGTTGATTCTTTCTCTGCTGGCTAAGGCGGCTGTGCGCCTTTTCAAATATTTATTGGTGATTTGTATTTCTTTGAGAACTGTCTACTCAGCCCATTAGCACATTTATAAATTGGATGATTTCTTTTGGGGGTACTTCATTTTTGTGGTTCTTTGTGCATTCTAAATATCAATCTTTGTCAGGTGCACAATTGGCAAAAGGGGATTTTGTTGTTGTTGTTCAGTCTGTGTGCCATCTCTTCACATTGCTAATTAGTTACTTTTCTGTGCAAAAGTTTTTAGTTTCATTAATTGACAATTCCTGTGTCTATTTCCTCAGCTACTTTCCAGAAAGCCCTTGTCTATGTTCATATCCTAAAGTGTTTTACTAATGGTTTTCTTTAACAGGGTCCAAGTTTGTTGTATTACTTGTAGGTCTTCAATCCATTTTGAATTGGCTTTTGTGCAGAATGAGAGACAGAGGTCTAATTTCATTTCTCTATGAGTAAAATTTGTTTTGCCATTTGTTTGAAGAAACTCCTATTCAAAGTTTAGATGTCCACATGCATGTTGAATTATTTCTGAGTCCTCCATTCTGTTACATTGGTCTGCCTGTTTGCTTTTTGTTTGGTTGATTGTTTTTGCTAGCACCACAGTTTGGTTACTATGGCTCTATAGCATAATTTGAGATTACACATTGTGACACCTCCAGCATTACTCTTACTACCTAAAAGTCGTTTGTTTATTGAGGATCTATTGTGCTTCCTTATGATTTCAAGATTTTTCCTAGAACCACAAAGAGCACCATTGGAATTTTGATGCAGATTGGGTCTACAGATAATTTTTGATAGCATAGCATTTTCATAATATTAATTCTAACAACCTTCAATCTTCTATTGTCTTCTTCAATTTCTCTCAAGAAGGTGTAACATGCCCCCAAACCTTAGCACATCTCATGCCACATTAGCAGTAACATTCTGCCCAGAGCATAGGCCCCAACACCTGACAAAATGGGAAGAAAGACGTAGTCTTTCAAAGACTTCCTCCATCATTCTAGGAAAGTCCCTAAATGCAATGATGTTGCTTCTTGACTTCTGTAGTTCTGCTTCTTGCTAACTAAAATGTAACAACCAGAAAGTAGTTTTTGTGCATAAAAGACAAAAGATTATAAGGTTCATGGATGCATGATTTAGGCAAGTTCCCATGCAGCAACTGACTGGTAATAAAGGTTTTCTTTTCAGCTTTAAGAATGTACATGTGGCGGTCTCTGGTGAGCCTACCTCACAACAAAGGTAAGTTTTAGTTGTGTAGAAAATGTTTGATATTCTATAAGTCATGTGAAGAAAAAAATGAAGGAGGAGGAGGAGAAGAAGGAGGAGGAGGAAGATGAGGGGGAGGGGGAGGGGGAAGAGGAGGAGGAGGAGGAAGAGGAGGGGGAGGGGGAGGGGGAAGAGGAGGAGGAGGAGAAGGAGGAGGAGGAGGAGGAGGAGGAGGAGGAGGAGGAGGAGGAGGAGGAGGAGAATTCTTTTTCCTGTACAAATGCTTCTTTCCAAACTGAAAAACAAGACAATTTGTGAGCTCAATCCCTGAAGGTTGACTGCATATTCAAATACTTGCCATGACTGAAGGTTGATTCGATATTCAAACACTTGCCATGAGTTGTATGATCTTAGGCAAGTTATTTGCCTTCTGTAATCATAGTAGTCTGTAAAATTAAGGAAGTAACTGTACACCACTCCCTAGAGAGCAGGAAGGACAATACAAGTTAGTGAATGAGAAACACTTAGTGAATAAGAAACATTTAGTGAGTAGTAAAACCAGCATGCAGGACACACAAAGTTTACTTCAGACAAGAGATTTTAAATCTATCAGTATCATATTAATATCATTAAAGTTCATTCCAGTTCCGATGCTTTTCCTTTTTGAAAATTTAAATTGTAAATGGAAGTCAGAGAATTTGAAAAGAAAAGAAAAAAAATAAAATATGGCATTATGGTACATGACTTTCATCTTTCACTTGGAAGCCTGAGGCAGAAGGATCTAAAGTTAAAGGTCACCTCAAACTTGTTTTAAAACCATCGAGTTCAATTACCTGAGTTTTAGAGAAGGAAAGCAGAATGAGTGACATAGTATTATTTCTGGGTACTTATATCTAGAAGCCCACCTCTCTCCTTTATATTACTGATTTTCAGAAGAAAATAGAAAACAGAAATTTTCAAAGGAAAAATTTTATGGGACTTTTATTTCCACTCTGTCTTTTCTCTAGCAATATTTCTATACTATAGAAAGGACAAGACAGAATCCAGGAGACACACACATGTTGATGAGATTTAACTCTGTGGCATCCTTTCCTGAGAAACAAGCTCCTCCTCTGACATCAGGGCTTTAGAGTTTCCTTCTCACAGTGTGGAGTTCCTAGAGACATCTCATGTCTGTGGGCTCCATTGTTTAAGCACTACACTTTCAATCTGGCTTCTTCAAGGCATAAAACCAATGGAGTGACAAAACTCAGTGTGGATTCTGTGTCAGCAAGTCCTGGGTCTTTGTGCTGGATAAAACATGCCTTCCACGTTGCCACGCTGTAACCTCAGGCAATTTCATTTAAGACATCTGAAGCTTTTATTCTCAGTAGACAGAAATAAGGATTAAAGATTTCTTTTGTCAGAAATCCTGAGGATTAGAAGGACATGCTAAGAGCCTGGAGTCACACTCCAGCACCAAGTGTGGCCTGAAGGATGTGGCTCCTGGGAGGGGTTTGTCATGTCCAAGCAACAGCAAGATGCACACAGATCCTTTGACACATGGATTCGACTTCAAGAAATACATCTTATAAAAAGAAAGATGTTAAGGGATGTTCATGGAAACCTTAACTATACCAGCAATAACAAAAATAATTAAATTGAGGGCAAGAAGAAAATGCTTTAAAAAAGAGAAAGATTTCATTCAAAGGCAGTGGTAAGAATTTTTATGATATTTTAAGCAAAAATGAATTACATTAAATTTGTGAGGTTGAATGTTGAACACCTTATTGACAAACCAGAACATATATGCACATACAAATAAAATTTTTAGAAACTACTCTGATGGGAGAAAAAATTAAGAATAATATCACCATGGATTATATACAGTCCTGTAACTTTTAAATTTTCATCATAAATGTATATTATTTTCATGTTAGAGAAAGTATACAAAATGCCTCCTACATAATGAATCGATAATAAAGGAATGTTTCCTTCTATTCATATACCTCATGCTTAGTGTTATGTTCATTATTGAAATTGGCATTATTATTATTGTCATTTCAATTTCTTGAACACTGTTGGAAAACAAATATTGTTCTAAGCTCATGATTTACATCCTATCAGAGGGCTCTTCCACAGACCTTCAGGCCTGGCTATTCCTTTATGACCTGCACTAAAGGGTCTTCAGAGCCAGAGCTAAGGGATGAATAGAGGTTAGTTCAAACACATAAAATCAAGGCAAGGGAGCCTCCCACACCTCTGTTTGTGCTGTCATTTGTCTCCCTGTTAAAATGCAATAAAGACAATAAAACGAAATAGGCTGTGGAGAATGAAAGAGCCCTTATTCATAGAAATGGTTCAAATGAGAAAACTCTTTTAACGGTGGTGAGACAGTTACCATGCCAGGCAGTGGGAGAGAGACACATAAAATACTTAAGACAATTCATTAACCACAAATTATTGTGAGCAACTAAACTCAAAATCTGTTTCACCAAAGCTTGTTTATGTCCCAACTATCAAAGGGATAGATGGCTTAGTGTATCCTGCAAAGACAGGAGACAAAGCAGTTTCTTCGGGTCCAGGGTCATCCCAAGTGATCAGTGAGTCATCAGAGGAAATGTGGCCTTCAGTGGGAATGACGAGGACATTATAGAGCAGGATCAAGGCCAACCCACTCATGCAGCACTGGAGCTGAAAAAGTGACCAATGACACCACACCCTGACCAGGACTGACTAAATGTCCTTTGCTCCAATTCTTACCCCATTTAAACCTAAATCCCTCTGAAGCAGACCTCCAACAAGCTTCCTCACTAACTCCACAGAGATTCTCTTTTTATACCTATCAGTTTGTCTCTCAGGAAGACACAGTTCTGAAAGTTGGTCTGTGTTCTTACCATTGCCAGCCAGCATGATTGCTCTCATCAAGGGGTTCTGGATGGCTTTGCTTTTTTTGCAGCCCAAGGTGACTGCAGATTTAAGGCAATGACTTATTTGTCTGCCTTCATCCTTGAAAGGGGATAACATAAGTTGGACAGATTCTTCTGGACAGAGCGACATGCCTGTGATTGGACCTAAAGTAAAGAAGATAGACAGAAATGAAGACAGTGACAGCAGGCTTTTCAGTACCTTCTGGGCCTAAGTAAGAAATCGATGCCTGTGAGCAAAAGGCTTAAGTGCCTGGTGCATGATTTTATTTTTTTAATGAAATAAAATTGATATCTAACATTTACCAACTTAGAGTATACAATTAAATATTTCTGTATACGTTCATGGAATTGAAGAGCTATTACAGGGTCTTTGACTGGATTCCTGAGTGGTGGTGGCCATACAGCACTACCAGTGTATTTAAAGCTATTGAGTAACATACCTCAAAATGGCTACATATGAAAAATTAGGTCATATATGTTTTATGATAATAACATTTTAACTGATGTTTTTCACTAAATTTTTCTGTCTATTCAACAGCTCAAGAATTAATGTTTACTGCCTTGATTTTTAATAGCCCCTGAGGCTCTGAGAACAGAATAAGCATACTGGGAAAGAACTGTGTAGATTTCCCCATGTAATGGATTATAGATAATGGCCTTTCTTCTTTGCATTTAACATGGAAAGGCATCACAATTGTGATCTTTTTGTTAGTATCATCAATCCATAGGATTAAAATTCTTGAGCAAGCAGACACAAAGAACTTTCTAGAACATGAGAAACAAAAATTTTGCAAGGCATGTCAAATCACACTTTCATACCTGTGGCTCACTTTTTTTTTTTTTCCAACACAGGGTTTCTCTGTGTAGTTTTGGTGCCTGTCCTGGATCTCGCTCTGTAGACCAGGCTGGCCTCGAACTCACAGAGATCCACCTGGCTCTGCCTCCCCAGTGCTAGGATTAAAGGCATGTGCCACCACTGCCTGGCTTAAAAGTACTGTGAGCTTCATGTACAAGCTATACAATTTTGTATCTACAACTTTTGTTTATAGATGTATTTCAGAAAAATATGTATCAAATATAAAATATATTGGCATTCACATATATTTGTAAGTGACCGAAGAAATGAGGAGAGAATTGGAATGGCTTCATTTTGCAACCTTGAATAGTAAGTTTAAGGATCTAGTCATCCACTCTCACAGCTGCTGAGAGAGGCAATCTGACAGCATCTGATACTGGAAAACTCACTGACATGGATCCAGCAGCTTTACCACTGAAAACTTACCTGGCCTACTGGTCACTTTTCTCATTACCATGATCTAAAAGTAAGTTAGGAGAGGAAGCATTTATTACGCCCTCCAGCTCTAAGAGGGACAGTCCATAATGGCAGGAAACGCACAGTGGCAGAATCATGAGACTACTATCACACGTTTACCACAGCCAGGAAGCAAAGACGACAGGAAGCAGGGCTGGAGAAGAAGCCTCAAGGGCCAACCCAGTGACCTACTCCCTCTAATTAGAACCAACCTCAAAGCCTACCTCCAGCTGAGGGCTACGTATTTAAATACATGAGCATATGGGAGATATTTTATATTCAAACCCAATGCCTGGATTTTATTAAACTACTTGACTCAATGATAATATACAAAGAAAGTAAAACATAAAAATGAAGTTTCAAATCTTTTTGAGCATACTTTAAAGACACAACCTACAAAACCCAGATTCTAAAGAATTACAGAAAAATGCCTGGTTTCCTTAAAAAATATATGTATTAAAATTATAGGGCAAGTGTCCAATTTCCTTCAACATTAAAATTTTCAGACTTGATTCATACAAAATATTATATAACCATGAAGTCTGAGGCAACTTGAAATCCTAACAATGATTTTTTTTTTTTGCTTATGACAATGTAATTGTTATTTTTACATATATTTTGGAAATATACTAAAAATGTGTACAGATTAAATAGTCTGGCTTCTGGGGTTTGCTTCATGTATGTAGAGGTATTGCTGAAGATGTATTGATCTTCAGTGTGTAATTTCTGAAGCTGAGTTGAATGTAGCTGGAGTTTGTTTCACTATTAGTTTTACTCTTGTATGCTTTTGTGATGGTATGGGTTCTTCATAAATTTCCCAGTGTTTGATATTCTATGAACAGCAATGAAAAATGTGCTAAGAAACTACACTTGATTGAAATTTCCAACACACTTCATGAAGAGAAACAGTTTATGATAAACAATGTAATAGTTATTTATTAAGAGAGTAACTTAAAAGGTCTATGTATTTATTTGTTGGTAGGTTTCCAGTTGCTTTGTTTTTCTGATTTTAGAAAATATACAAGATCTGATTCATACTTCATGGTGGTTTGCATGGTGGGCCTCCATAGATTCATGTCTTTGAATGTTTGGCCCATGGGAGATGTGGCCTTGTTGGAGGAAGTGTGTTAGGGGGGTATTTGATTACACTATGAACCCTGAGTTTTCATTTGTATTAATTAAATAAAATTAACCTTGGGTCAGGAAGCTGAGTTAACAACCAGTTAACAGAAAGTAATCATAGAGCCTCAGAAGGCACTTGGAAGAGCTAGAGAAACAAACCAGAAGTAGAGAGGGATTTTGCATTGTGCAGCTTATTTTGTTTGGTGGAGTAGAAGGATGCTGTCTTTGGGAGATGCCAGCAAAGGAAGAACATTAGCTAGGTGCTACTTAAATTCTCTATGAGCTAGCAGGTTTTCACCCCAGCCTTTGAATCTCGAGTCTTATCTATAAATAAAATAATAGATTTAGTTAAAGCTACCTTTAGCAGCAGCAGCAGCAGCAGAGGAAACAGAATTCCCACCAGGCTGTGTATAGCCTGAATGGCCAGGCCACTGCCAGAGAAGCATACCAGTAACTTCAGAGTTGCAATTGTTGGCTGAAATGGCAGTAGATTAAGGCATAGCCACTGTGCTGAAGATAAACCATCAGAAGTGTGTCACTGTGGGGACAGTCTTTGAGGTCTCATTTGCTAAAGAATGGCCTAATGTGGCTCTCATCTCCATCTCCAGCACCATGTTTGCCTGCATGTTGCCATGCTTCCCACCATGATGATAATGGGCTAAACCTCTGAAAAGTGTAAGCCAACCTCAATTAAATGTTTTTCTTTATAAGAATTGCTGTTGTCATGGTGTCTCTTCACAGCAATAGAACCCTAAGTCACACTTTAATGAAATTTTTTAGCCAGATGCTCTCATTTGCCATGATCTTGTATATAAATGCAAGAAGTAATATTTCTCTACCCACTTCCCTTGAATTGTGAAGGCATTCTATTCAAAATATACTTCCTGGTCTATAGGTTGATGGTATGTGGCTTTCATGAATAGGAAAAAGCCGTGAGAGCCAGAAATAATCAATTTTACAACTTGAATAGCAAATGATTAATATTCCATACTTTAAAAGTACATTAGCACTCCTGACAGACAGTCAGAACATGAAATGTTAAGTTGTGAGCAGGATTATGGGGTAATAAGAATGTGCAGCATGGTGGACAGCAGGGAAGCTCACTGACTGTCGTCATGACTCCTGGATAGGAAACATAACATGTCTAAGGATTTGGAAAGTAAAATATACAGATTTTTTTCCAAGATCAGCTACACACACACACACACACACACACACACACATAATATTAAGATAAAATATTCACATAGCATAAAAACTCAGCATCAACATACTATAAAACATATAGTGTCTATTATATAAAACTATATTTTATTGATACATCAGTATTGTTACTCTAAGACATACACATATGTATTGTAAATTAAATGAGTAGTTATTAATATATTAATATTATCAAGAAGCAAAATGTCTAACACAAGAAAAGATTATATATGTATGTATACAAATATATATAATCAAAGATTACACTTGAAAAACCTGCCATCTTAAACTTAAAGCTGAAGTAAACAGTAATGTACTATGTGCTATATATATAAAAATAATTATGCTAGAAGCAATGAGTTTCTTCTAGCAATAGTATAATTACCTAAAATTTTGCCTTTATAAAACACAAGGAAGAAATTTTACAACTTTGCAGGAAAGAAGAGCTCAGAAAATTCTCTTTATACCTATACCAAATGGGATTTAACACCAAAGTTGTCAAAAATATCTAAAAACTCTGAAACTCAAGCAAATACAAGAAATAAATTCCAAGGTATGTATTTACAGAAAATTTCTATTTTGTTGGCTAATAATAATAACAACATAGTACCAACTTGTCTGAGGCTGAACTGTATGCCCACCTCAGAGTATCCAAGAACAATGGCTTTGCTCCCAAATATAATTATTTCCATTGAAACCCCAGACACAAACTCCTTATGCATTCATTTTGATTGAGAACCTGTACCTGTGTAGGACATTTTTAAGATAATAAAGGTGAAGGGGAGAGAGAAAGAGAGAAAGAATAGGAAACAGTAAACAGGAAGAAAGTGAGGAAGGCGAAAGGCTGAGAGGGAAAGGAACAGAGAAATAAAGACAGGAAAGCAGACAGAGGGAAAACAAAATCAGAATACAAATTTAGAATAATTACATTTCTTCAAATGTGTAGTTTAAAATCAAATACTATAGTACATGGGGAAAAGTTAGGGCAAGTCAGGAAATTGTAGTTCATGTGTAGGAAAAAGGACATTCATTATGACTGGCCATAAAAAGGAAGTGTTAAAATGAACATTTAAAAGCTGGGCTCTTAAATCTGCTCATTGATTAAAACACAAAGGTGACAGCCTCCATGTAACCAACACAGGTTAATTAGAGAAACTGAAAGTATGAAAACAAAACAAAGAAAGTGATGAATTCAAAAGATGAACCCCCATCAGCAAATTCATGATCATGAGAAGAAACTCAGTGATTCTGAAGATAGGAAAATAGAAATTATAACATCTGAAGAACAGAATGAAAATAGATTAAAGAAATGTGAGCAGAGATTCTGAGGCTTGGCAGAAAACACAAACAGATGCTGAAGGAGTCTGGAGTGGGCTGCTCCAGATAGCGGCTTTGTCCTATGAACTGATTTGAGCCAGAGACAAATTCAGGACTGACTCACTGACTTCCCCTTCTACCTAAATCAGGTCATCAGATTTCTTGTGGTACAGGTGATACCCACTCTCAAGTAGATCAGTGATTGGCATAGTGGTAAGTCAAATGTACTGAACACTTCCTACCTTGAAAGAGATGAAGGTGCTGTATCGAGGCCCATTTTACACACTCATATTTATATTTACTACTCACAACTCCTTAGCTAGCAAGACCATGTGCATTGCTTTTCTGGGACTTTTTAAATAGATTGCTAACAGGTGGGTTCTTTCTACCAATGAGGCAGTTCCCTCACAAGTCTGAAGGCCAGTACCTATAACTGCAGGGATGGCTGCTTGCAGCTTCTCTAAGGGAAATTCTATTCTGTTTTCATCTCCTAGCTTCAAGTGGCAGGGGCCAATCCTAACACATGCTCAGACTCTTTACTCTGATCTCTCTACCTGTATTCACAGTGCTTTTTCTCTGCCTTCACCTACTCTCCTAAAAAGACTGGATTGTTTAGACATAGACCTACTTTAAACCAGGATAGGTCTTCCTCATACTCCTCAGAAAGATGCAGCCAGGATTTCTAATTCTGAAGTGATCTCTCTTATATTTTACTAATTTTGATGCCCATTCATTCACATTTAACCTTATTAGACTGTTAGACTGTTATGTTAGTATAATGATATACTGTCTAGTTGTTTTATTTCTGTTTATTGAGTAGTTGGTCATATAAACAAGTAAATGAATAAATTTTACTTGAGAAGTATATTTCTCATCAGAACAAAGATAAATCATTTCCTGTATAAGTAAACGATGATTATTATTCCATGGAGAGTATGAGGCATTAATTTATTAAACTAATGATGTTTTACTGGGTGGAGTCCACGTTCCAAGTAATTAAGTCCAAACTCAAATTCTGAGCACACAGATGTACTGGTGTCATGCTGTGTTATCTGTTGAAAGAAACTGTGCAAAGGTCAAAAAGAGCTTCTATAATACCTCATGGAACTCTAGCACTATTCCAACTGTGAAGGGATTGCTTTGAGTTCCTGCTATTTCCCATACTTACTACAGTCTTTGTCACCAGAATGGATTTATGTGAAGCCACATTCTGCACACATTACAAGGTTTGTCAAGATAATGAAAGGCTGAAAATCTGAATTTCCAGCACAGATGGTAAAATATGAATGCACATCTTAGAACAATCTCTCATTGCATTCATCTCCCCAACAGGTTTGCTCATCACTCCACTCAGAAACCACATTGTTGCTAAGGAGAAGTCTGAAGGGTCAGTAAGATAGAGATTGGAATATTGAAGAGGTCGGTATGACAAAGCCTCATCTTTCATTCACACCACATATTAGACATGAAAATTCTAGCTCCTCATTCTTATGACAAATGAGAATAAAAAATAGCATAAAATTAATCAGCATGTGGTGGCAAGTGGCTATTAATTTCTTGGGTATTCATTACAATAACATTAATCATGAAAAAAAAACTCTTTGAATGTGAAAGTAGCTGGTATGTGGAGTTCCATAGGAAGTCCGTGGTAATTTAGCATTTATTAATGTTCATTTACAAAGAACTGTTACTGTATTATTGTCTTTTCTGTGGCAAAACTTATAATATACAAAGGACATAAAATTGACTCCCTCTGTAGACATTAATTTAAATTGCAAGGCCAACATGCATGTTTAGTTAAGACAGTAATCATAACCAAACTCGGACTCAGGCAGGTGTAGCTCACTATCCTTTGTGTCCTCCATTATGACCTATCCATTTGCTCCCACAGTCCTAGATCACCCTGCGTGTTGGTGCCCCTCCTGCCATCCCAACTCCATTCACTGGAGAGCCCACCTCTTGGTACTGACCCATGGTCCCCAATTCCTTTCATCCCCTTTCTCTCCAGATTTATTCTTTGTATTACTGCAGCCTATGCCCACCAAGCCTCCTCTTCCTGGGAACTCTGCCTTATGGTGTGAACCTGATCCCCCTAGCTTTTTTCCCCAGCCCTTCTCAGCCTTTCTTCCAGCCCATCTCCATTTCTTTCTGCCACCCACTGACCTACAGAAGCGCTCTCTACCAGGCAACCCACAGCCATCATACTTGCCTAGGATCCAGAGAAGGCAACAGCAACCAGCCCATCCAACAAAGAAAATGCTGGATATCATCACCTAGAAACACCCCAATCATCATAACTTCAGCCACCTAGACATTGGCACAAAAAACACAAATATTAACAGCCAAGACAAGGTGTTTCCAGTAAAAGCCACTAACCCCACCACAGAAGGCCCTGAGAAGTGCAATATAGCTGAAGCACAAGACAAAGACTTCAAATAGTAATTATGAATAGGTTCAAGGACCTCAAATATATAGACAAACACTTTAAGGAAGACAGTAAAAATACAAAGGAACAGCTGAACAAAATAATAAAAGTAATTCAAGACATGAAAGTAGAATTCTTAAAAAAAAAAAAAAAGACTAAAAAGAAATCGAAACTGAAATAAAGAAGGAAATAAAAAATTTAGGAAGTCTAACAAAACCTCAGAGGACTTTCAAACAGAGTACAAAATATGGAAAGAAGAATTTCAGATCTTGAAGAAAAGGTAGAAGAAATGTATATCTCAGTCAAAGAAAATGTTAACTCTAAAACCTTATAGGCACAAAACATACAGGACACCTGGGACACAATGAAATCTACAAATAAAAGGGAAGAGGAAGGAGATGAAACCCAGGCAAAGGCACAGAAAACATTTTTCTTTTTTTTTCTTTACTAAGAAATTTTCTACTCACTCATGCTATCCACAGATCCTCCTCCTCCTCCTCCCACCTCCCACCCCCCAGCCCTCTTTCCCAAGCCACCCCACATCCCCACATCCCCCAAATCGAGGTCTCCTATGGAGAGTCAGCAGAGTGCAGCTCACTGAGCCTAGGCAGGTCCAAGCCCCTTCCCACTGCACCAAGGCTGTGCAAGGAGTCTTTAGATGGATGAGGTTGTTCAGTGGGTAAAGGCTCCTGAGTGAAGCCCAGTAGCCTGAGTTCTAGCACAGGGACCCACATGATGGAAGAGACAGCTCCCACAGGTCATCCTCTGTGGTGGTATTATGTTCCCGAAATATTGTGTGTCCCCAAAAATAAATTTATCTGGGGTCAGAGAACAGGACGGCCACAATATTAAACATGAGAATAGGCTGTGGTAGCACACGCCTTTAATCCTAGCATTACAGAGACAGAAATTCCTCTGGATCTCTGAGTTCAAGGCCACATTAGAAACAGCCAGGCAGGGTGACACACACCTTTAATCCCAGAAATCCAGCCTTTAATCCCAGGGAGTGACAGCAGAAAGTAGAAAGATATATAAAGCGTGAAGACCAGAAACTAGAAGCATTTGGCTGGTTCAGCATTTGGCTGGTTAAGCATTCAGGCTTTTGAGCAGCAGTTCAGCTGAGAGCCATTGGGATGAGGACACAGAAGCTTGCAGTCTGAGGAAACAAGACCAGCTGAGGAACTGGCGAGATGAGGTAGCTGTGGCTTGTTCTGCTTCTCTGATCTTCCAGCATTCACCCCAATAACTGGCTCAGGTTTGATTTTATTAATAAGACATTTTAAGATTCATGCTATACCTCTCTTGCGGAGAAGAAAGACAGAGCAGCAGTGAAGGGTAAGGTTTTCAGCTCTTAGCTATTGCTCTGACCTCGTGGCTTTTAACTGCAATTGGTTCTATGTTTCTTATTTAACAAGATGGTTACATCTACAATCCTCTGCTCTCCAAACACCTGCCACACCATGTAAACATACAAACATGAACGTGGATTTACTAATCTCCTGTTTATATAAAAGTTTTAAAAACTGTAAGGCATTTTTAAATTTTAAGCCACTGTATTAGGTGAGTTTTTTTAGTAGCTTCAGGTTACATTAACAAACTCAGTGGTATAAGACTTGATCTTACAGGTAAGTAGCCAGATTATATTTCATGCCTCACTCCTAACCTTATAGTTCCCCATCTTGTTATAGGTAACTGAAGTGAATGGATAATATTTATCCTGAGGCCTGACTTATGTAAATGGGAGAATATTAGAACCCATAAACAATATCTAATGTGGAAAACAGATAAAAACTGGAGATTGTCAGCTTCTTAATAATAATGGTGTTATCATCATTATAATCCAAGCATCATCAGCGACTACTGGACATTTACTGTACTCTAGGCTCTGAAGCAAGAAATGAGCATTGCCATGGTTGAGACCCTCTCAATAACATGGACGTAGTACTGTTACAATCCCTATTTTCCACAGATGAGGAAAGATGCATAGGGCAGGCAGCCAGCAGCTGCCTGGGATCTGAAACACAACAGTCTGGCAGAAAGATCTGTCCTCCAAGGAGCTTCACAGGGCTGCCTCCTGTCTTGCCAAATGAGCTGTTTCTAAGTGTATTCAGTGAAATGCTGGGTCAAAACAGCAAGATTGGAAGCTAGACACTTAAAAAATAATTTTTCTAAGGATTCATAGGGAGAGCAAACATATCCTCCTAACCTGCATCTTTTCTGGCAAAGCATGCTTACAGCAAGTGCCAAGAGGGACTGAGGCTACCAGAGCAAATGAGTTGGTTAGTGTAAGTTCTACCCTACCTCTTGGAGGCTTCGTGGGGCATCTTAGCAATGAGCAGTCTTGGGCCATTGGTAGGATAAGCAGCAGGGGCACCACCACCGCCCTGCACCTGGTCAGGCCAAAAGCACTCAGGGTGACTGCAGAAGTCATCTGCAGAGCACAGCACTGCTGGAGAAATGAGCCCCTAGAGACTGTTAAAGGGTGAGAAGCCATGGATCACTTCTGTCTAATCCAAGGTGTAGCTGGTTGCTGGTAAGGTGGGATGGGGTCCAGGTGCAAGGATGTGGTATGACAAGCACCCAGCAGAGCCCTGAGAATCCCTTTCCTCCTGCATGTTGAAGCGTAAGTGAATACACAGAATGATGTAGCCTGTGGCACTCACAATGTGTGTTCTCAGTCTGCAGATGAGAACTCTGTAATTATTTCTCTATAGTCCACATGAAAAAGTTCAATTAGAGCTGAATCTTCTCACATTATGGCAGAAAATGCCGGAATTAGTCTAGGAAAGAAAAGGAAGGGCTGTTATATACTTATATGTGATTTCAAATGTTACAAAGTGTGAAGTAATAGCAAAAAAAAAAAAATGGGTTTTAAGTTTTTGGTTAAACCATTTGTGGCTTAAAATTTCTTCATTGACAGAGAAAACTGAGAACTTAAAGACATTCAAACCTCTCAATCAAAAACAGTATGTAGTCATTTCTTGCATTAACCCTTGTAGTAAAAAGATATATTCACGTGCTGTTTTCTGAATAAAATAGATAAAAAAGAATTCACCAATAATTTTGCAAATAGTTTATATTTATTACTTTCTTCCAAGTTCATGATTACTGTTTTTGTAGTTACATATCATAAAAGAGTAATAACCATTTTTTACCAAGCCACAGAGAAAAGTCTTTTCAACATAGTCTAGAATGCCATACATTCTTTTTTTTAAATTAAGAAAAAGTTTTCATTCATTTTAGACACCAATCAAAGATTCCCCTCTTCCCTCCTCCCACCCCCCTCAGCCTCTCCCTTCCAACCTACCCTCCACTCTCCCCACAAGAAGCCCAGGGCCTCCTATAGGGAGGCACATCCAGTAGAGGCAAGTCCAAGCCCTTCCCCCTGCCTTAAGGCTGCACAAGGTATCCCATAATAGGTAGTGGGCTCCAAAAAGCCCGCTCATGCACCAGGGATGCATGATCCTACTAGGGAGGTGGGGGAGTGGCAAGCTGTAGCATGAATCTTCAAAGGTCTTATTAATAAAAACAAACCTGGAGCCAGGTACTGGGGTCAATGCTGAAATGTCAAAGAAACAGAACAAACCACAGCCACCTCACCTCACCAGTTCCTTAGCTGATCCTGTTTCCTTAGACTGGAAGCCTCTGTGTCCTCATCCCAATGGCTCTCAGCTGAACTGCTGCCCAAAAGCCTAAAAGCTTAACCAGTCTCTAGTTCCTGGACTGCACGCCTTATATACCTTTTTGCCCCCTGCCATCACTTCCTGGGATTAAAGGAGTGAGTCACCATGCCTGGATGCCTGGCTGTTTCCAGTGTGGCTTTGAACTCACAGAGATCCAGACGGATCTCTGCCTCTAGAATGCTAGGATTAAAGGTGTGTGGGTGCCACCATTTTCTGGCCTCTATATCTAGTGGCTGTTCTGTTCTCTGACCCCAGATAAGTTTATTAAGGTGCACAAAATATTGGGAAACACAATATCACCACACCAAGCAGATGTGAAGGTCAAAATGCTTTCTTCCAGGGGGTACCAGGAAATGACAATGGACCTATATTACAAGGTTAAATGAACAGTTAAATGCAAAGTGTTTCATTGTTATATCTACTTAAAAGTAACCATGCCTGTGTGAGAGACTTTGCTTTGCTTTCAGCATAGTGCATACATTTTACGTTTTGTGGAAATTCCATAAATATTTGATGCATATACCTGTCAATCTATAAAAACCAACAAATCATAGAGATATTCTCCAAAGCATAATGACATTTCTTTGAGTCCAACTTCACAATGGTACTGTGCATATGATAAGCATGCTGTCAGTCTAAAGTTGAAAAGACAGTTGCTCAGCAGATGTCCTTGTAAGAGTGCCTTTGTGCAAGATTGCAGCTGCCTCTGAGAAAGTTTGGAGGACAACCTTCCATTACAGTTGCCACAAGAATATCCCAGATGAGAATTTAGCTTTGTAACCTCCTGGGTTTGTGTGCCTTTTGCAGATATATTATCTCAAGCAATTCTAATGCTGACAGTGTTCAGATTCCTTTCATGAATTTATCAATTAATGAATATATAGATAAAGTATCAAGATACCAAAATGCCAAAATGCCAAAATGTCAAAATGGATGCTTTTGGGGTGGTGAGAACAAGAATGGTCTTTGTTTTTGCTATTGTTTTTCTTTCCTGTAGTAAAGTTTTAAATTTTCTATAGTGATCATATACTAAAATAAAACATTATTCAGAAAGTAATAGCCAAATACATTACTAGTGCATATTTCCTATTCCTGGAAAAGTTTGACTGTTGTCAAATACAAAAGATGGCATAATGGATTTTAGCAGCATATATATTTTACAAATAGTCAGGTGTGATCCCTGGCAATACAGATAAGGATTCACTTCTATATATTTAACTTTGATTTCTCTGTCTCATGAGAACTGCACAAACAAGTTCACTTTCTGGAAGTTGAGATGTTTGCTCATTTTTCTGTATGTATGAAACTTCAATAAAGCTTACCTTAAAAACTGAAAAATATAATTATCTTGCAAATAAAATATCTCAAAAGTTAAGGGTTTCATTTTTACTTTTTGGCTTGTTGATTCTAACCTAACCATGATCATAGAGAGAAAATTCATGTGTAAACACTAATAGGATTATACACTGCCATATCATATCAGAGCAGCTGAGCAATTGTTGGAATGAAAAGCTATGAAACTTGCAGAAATGATTAGTGTCACATCAAAGCTCAAATTGTCAATCTTTAAAAAGCCATACAATTATCTAAGCTACAAACACACCTTTAATATATAATTCTTGCTTTTCTTTATGATTAAATTATAATTTATTACAAATCTTGTCCGGTTTCAATTTTTATTTTTTAATTTAAAATTTACATATATTTTCAATTACTCTCCTTTAGAATCCTTCCATGTTCATTCATGGCTTCTCTTTTCTCATTTCTGATAACCTGGTATGTTTCACTGTGGCTGCTTACAGAAGCATGAGAGAGGGGTCGTCTACAGGATATTTTACCAAATGTCTGCAACACTGAAGAAAATGTCTCTCCCTCCCCATGGACTGATTCCTGTGTATAAGTCCTCATGGAAGAGGAAGACCCATGAGCTCCTTCCCCCTCCACAACAACGTGTTGGTGGGCCAGTCTTGAGTGTGTGTCCGTCTGGTGTATATAGTCATAGCTGCTATGGGTCCAACAGCACATGGTCATGGCATGCCCCAAAGTTGGTGTTCCATACCACTCTCCAGCTTCTGACTCTGACATTTCCTTTGCTCTTTGCTCTGTGATATTTCCTGGACACCATGGGGTAATATAGATGTACCTCTTATGGCTAAGCATTAAAATGTCACTTATTCTCATGTCTTGGACCAGTTGGCATTGCCCAGTGCAAAAAGAAGTTTCTCTGATCAAAGCTGACAGGCACACCACTATAGTGAATAAAGATAATTACTCAGAAGGAAATTTTATGGGCATATCATGTCCACATAGCAAAATAACAGGAGCAACTTCCTCTCTGGGGCCTATGACCTCTCCTGCCACAGGTTTTTAACTGGGTTTACAGTACCAAATGTGAGTTCCCTTCTTTGGAGTAGACTTCAAATCTGCCAGAAAACATTTGGTTTCCTCTGTAACAGTTGCTCCAGTGGGCAAATCTTTCCTGGCTCATTAGTGTTGTTGCACATAGGGTCCACAGCTTAAAAGACTGTTGATGACAGTTCTCCCCCCACTATCCTGCCTAGCACCTTCTGGCATTATGAGGTCTAGCCAATAGGATGAAGCTTCCAGCCCAGCCCAGTTCCAGCCTGATTTCTCCATGTCCTATGACCCAGGCATATGGTACCTTCAGAAATTGGGTCTTAGCAACTGGTTCTGGTTGAGTTTGATCTAATACAGGAGTTCTCCTTGTTTCTTTCTCTCACTTAAAATCAAAACACATGGGAGAGGTAGGAAAGTCTTAGGACTAACCTCCCATATGCTTTGTTAGTAAGAAATGTCTATGTGGGGAGTACTGGTCTACCAGCATAGATCAAGACGTTTCCAAATTCTTTATCTTATAAATATGCTATTACTGAATGATTTTCCTCCTGCCATCTCTGGAAACCCTGGTAAACTGATACAAAACAATCTTGAACTGGATTATCTAAGTAGGTCCACCTATACATAATCTCAGTTTCCCACAAGGTCACAAGTGTTAACAATTGGCAAGGGCAGAGTACTTTGACAAAAACGTCTTTTTCTATGGCCACAAGGCCCATTCTGGTGCCTTCGTTGGTAAAATAGAAAGTAAATCTGCTCCTCTCCTCGAGCACACCTAAATGACATGTTTTCTGTTGCTGAAGCGTGGAGCCCAGCATGCCAGGAGCATGATTAGGTATCACCTAACCACTTACAACAATATCATACAACAACCAACATCAGACGTGGAAAATTACCTCATTTTCACAACATTCATTTTTCTGTCTAATTAGAGTATTGCTGGAGCTTAAGTGATAGCTTAAGAGTAACATATCATGAGGATTCAGAAATATTTGGTATGTAGTTAATTCAAAATTTTATTTAGGAAAATTTCTAAAAAACAGAGTCTTTGTTTTTAAAAACACAGCAAAGATATTTTACCTTGCCATGAATCAAATTGAAAATATAATACAAAGCATTTCAAATCAAGTTAGGAAGATAATCACAAAACCTCTCAGAATGAGATATTAGACCCTATCAACATTGTTTTAAGCTCTGAATTTGAAAAGAAATACATGGAAGTAGACCAATGGTGATACAAGCAATATTCATAATTTTAACCCAATAGTTTCTGGTATTGTATTAAGGAACTAATATTCTAAAAAAATTGTCCACTGCAGCATTACATAAACTATATTGTAAGTAATAAGTAATCTGTTAAAGTGAATAAATCCTACAACATTAAAAAAAAATCAAAAAAATGTAAATATAAAAAAGTGATTTTAAAAGATAGTTTATTAAAATAATTCAGGTCTGAAATTCATAGTTCCTGTTACATAAGTGTGTGTGTGTGTGTGTGTGTGTGTGTGTGTGTGTGTGTGTGAGAGAGAGAGAGAGAGAGAGAGAGAGAGAGAGAGAGAGAGAGTGTGTGTACGTGTGTGCAATAAAACCAATGGAATAGCATACCACAGAGGAAAAAATGAAAAGTGCTGGTGCAGACATACCAGTTGAGTGGTCAATTTTGCAGTACTCCCTCTGGTCTGATGTGAATTCCACAGCAGAAACATACCTTTCGAGGGCTGGGTTGGCTCACATAACCAGGAAGTGTTTTCCTTTATCAGTTCACACTATTCAGATACTTGGATCTTTTAAATTACCTCCCTCTAAAATATTGTATGATTATGCACATGTTCAATAGTTATTCTACACTACAAAACTGCCTTCAATATAATTGATTAGGCTAAGGATCTAGAAAATTAACATAAAAAGATAAACTAGGTTAATTTTCCATATCTGGATCAGTTTGTTCTCTTGTACTGAATCTTCTTTTCTTTAGACTTATTTTTATTAGTTTCAGTTGTATGTCTGTGTCTGCATGTGCATTTTAACTTGTGAGTGTAGGTACCTGCAGAGGACACAGATACCCTGGAGATGATAGTTTGATTCACCTGCTACAAGTGCTAGAAACTGAACCCAGGTCTTCTGCATGAACACTACGTGCTATCTCCAACCATTTCATCTTCTATCTGAGTAGACTTGTATGTGTCTTTACTGCATGTAATAGTGTGAAAAGTAGTACAAATAAATGATTTACTCATGTGCAGCCTGTGTATGACATAGAAGAAATACTCATGAGAATGTGGCACATGCTTTTGGAGAGAGAAGCAAATTAAATGGTAGAATAGGTATTTGAAATGAAAACCTTTGCTTTCTACAACCTTTAGTATTCCCATCAATTTTCTTCCTAAAAGAGTTCATTTAAAGCCAACATTTATTAAATAAATGCTACTTTTCACTGACTCATAATACATGTTCAACATGCTTTTTTATTTATGTGGAACTTATTGTTAATGAAGGACACCTTCTTCTGATGACTTGAATACATGTCTAGAAATCTCTTGGCCAAGTTTCAACAAATAAGAAACAATGAGTATCAGGCATACAGAAGGCTAGAACCATAGTTGACTGTCAGAACACTTCCTCACTGAGAAAAATCAGAGCAAAGAACCTGAACAAACATTAATAAGAACTGGCCCTGAGATCTTGGCTCGCATTCATGTCTATATTTTCTGAGCCTCAAATTTCTAATATAGAAAATTAGAAAGTACCTAATTCACAAGATTTTTGTGAATACTAAATAGATGGAGGCCTACCTTCCCAGACTGGAGATCTGGGAACACTCACGTGCACAGCTGTGGTGCTCTGGGATAGAAGAAGAAGAAGAAGAACAGGTGATGCTAGGCACCTGCCATGCTCAAGCTCCTAACTCCTGCTGAGATGAACTGGTTGTATTTACTTCAAATGCATTATACCTTAAAAAGAAAGATTTTGCATCTGCCTCCATGGCAGAGAGATGTGACACTGTGTCTTAACTGAGGATAGCTTTAAGCAGAACTTTCACATATTATGAGCAAAATCCCTTTGTCCTTTTCTACTTGCGATTGAGAGCCTCTTGTGAATTGAGTCTCATTCTGTGCCCAAGTAACACATACTACAAGCAACATTTGCCAAGATTGAAAGCAAACATACCTATTCCCAATATTAGTAAAATGGGGTGACCTATCCCACCCAAAGAATTATAATAAGAGCAAAGTAGCTCTAGGATGGAACCCTGTTCTTGACCTTCTCTGTGTTATGATGTGTCCTGCTCAGCACAAGACCTGACCCTTGTTAACTGACTGAGAATAAGTTTGCAGAGAGTGGCCCCTTCTCTAGAGCATGTGACTCAAAGAAGGCTGTAGACAAAGCATTGTTTAAACATAGAAGCGTGAAACTCTCTCCTAGCTTAGATTCCTATAGGAAAGTTCTTGAGTTGAGAAACCAAATGCAAGAAATCATTTAAAATGTGAACCTACGTGTACTGGCTGGTTTTGTGTGCCAACTTGAATCAAGCTTGAGTCATCAGATGAAGGAATCTTAGTTGAGGAAATGCCTCCATGAGATCCAGGTGTAAGGCATTTTCTCTTTTAATGATCAATGGGGAGGGCCCAGACCATGGTCGGTGGTACCATCCCTGGACTGTTAGTCCTGGGTTCTATAAGAAGGTGGGCTGAGCAAGCCATGGGAAAGCAAGCCAGTAAGTAGTACCCCTCCATGGCCTCAGCATCAGATCCTGCTTCCAGGATCCTGCCCTGTGTGAGTTCCTGTCCTGACTTCCTGCAGTGATGAACAGCAATGCTGAAGTGTAAGCCTAATAAATCCTTTCCTCCCCAACTTGCTTTTGGTCATGGTGTTTTCATCACAGCCATAGAAACCCTAACTAAGACACCAAGAAACACTGGGAAATAATTAGATGAGAAACAAAAGAACTCTGACATGGTTATGTCCTCAAGTTATTATCATGCCACCACTGACAAACACTGCTGAGTTCATCTAGAGAACAGGAAAAACAGATCATGAGTCTTAATCATGCCCCACATGCTGGGGGAAGGAGCTGGGGTATTGAACACCCATCTGAATGAGAGTGAGAAGTATTTGGACAATTTCAGATTGCTCCATGGGTAATCCTAGAAGGCTTCAACAGCCAGGTAAAATATGAAGCACAGTTGTAGGTGTGAGAAAGCAGAAGAAGGAAAATAATATAAGAAGCATATTGCCACAAGGATGTGAGCTGGGGATTTGCAAAGTCACCTATGGGGTCCTATTCTTACTGATTTATTCATATGTTACTTGTCTCCTTTAAACTAATTAAAATATCATGAAATTGTACGTTAAGTAGAGATGAAATTGAAGTGTATGCATTGTAGGTATAAAAGCCTTCTATGAGTGAGAATTTTAAACTTTATGTAGTGTCTTGAAGAGGTTAATATTGAGAATTTTATGGTCCCTTATTATAAGTCTAGCAAATACTGGCTAAAAAAAAATCTTTGAAAAGTTATTTTCCTAAGCAAACATAAAGTTCAGTCCAAGCACTATTTGAGCCATACAAAGTCAAGATTAATCAAGAGTGAATGTGTGAAGGTTTTCTGTCTGTTGCTTTGTAATGGCAGTCACCATTGAAATGATTGCTGTATTTTAAGGAGGGGTTCCTACCCAGCTTGTAACATACAGCAGCTCTTTGCTGGTTCCCTGGTGGTATAGAGAGGAGTTTTCTGTCTGGTTTGATCAATCCTGGGGAACACACAGCCTCTAAGTGTCAGAACGCCTCAGGCTAACACAGAAATTTCCTGTGGCCTCACTGAAAATATTTAAAAATAGGACACTTGTATTTGTTTCCCAGTAGCTTCCTGGGCTCTTATATCAGACTGAGTAGGCAAAGAGAACAGCTTGAAGGAAATACTGTGTATGGCATATTTAATATTGAGGGTTTTTTTTTTGAGGCTTAAAGAAAGTGTTTGCTTGAGATCTTGAATGTCTTTTTTAAATTGAAGAAATACTGCATAATTAGGGCAATTCATATAACTAGAAAACTAGAATAATTATGAGTTTTTCTCATCAAAATACTCATGATCAAGAGTCTCAAGTCAGATGAATGTGATTCAGTGTTAACTAGTCACTGTGGGTTAGGGGAGGTACATCTCTAAGGGCATTACTTTAGTGAATGTAGACTTGCAGAGGGCAAGTTTGTCCACTTATAACAATATATGAACTCAAAATCTCAACTTTTGCTCATCTTCTTCTGTTTTGGAGGATTCTGGGGATTTAAACCATGACTTATCACTTGCTAAGCAAACTAGAAGCCCAGAACTTCTGCTTACTCAGATAGTTATGGAAAAAAATAAACATTTATATTATTTTTGAGAATTTCATACATGAATACTGTATTTACATCACTTTTATCCCACCCTTTCCATTCTCCAACTCCTCCCATATACCTCCAATTTCCTCTCAAACTTATGAATTCTTCTTTAATTTTTGTCATCTAGATAGATAATAGAAGGAGAGATAAACAGACAACTTGCTTTGTCCATTTTGTGTTCCATATATACATAAAGATATATTATATATATATATATATATATATATATATATATATATATATATAGAGAGAGAGAGAGAGAGAGAGAGAGAGAGAGAAAGAGACAGAGAGAGACAGAGACAGAAAGACAGATAGACAGGACAGACAGGATAGATAGATAGATAGATAGATAGATAGATAGATAGATAGATAGATAGACAGACAGGTAGGTAGGTAGGTAGGTAGGTAGGTAGATAGAAAGAAAGAAAGACAGGCAGACAGACAGATAGATAGATAATGAGACCCTGTGAGATTTCCCCATCCTTGTTGGGATTTCAATGGTGTTGTCTTTGTGCAGGTATTGTTTAGGAGACCACATTGTTAAGATTTTATGGTACAACTCTTTCATAGATAGAAGACATGGTCTTTTAGCAGACATTAATCCTCTGACTCATACAATCTTTCCAGCCCCTCTTTGCAATGTTCCCTGAGCTGTACCTATAGTAGCTCTGTTGTGGATGTGTCAATTGGGGATGGGTACCTTGTAGTCAGTTGTTCTCTGAATTTGACCATTGAGCATTTCTGTGATGACCTTTGTCTTCTGCAAAAAGAAGTTGCTTTGATGAGGGATGAGAGTTACACCTACCTGTTAACATAGGGTAGGTATTTAGAAAATATTTGGGAACTATATTGTTTTGTTTTGTTTTTTAAGCAGCAGTAGTAAGTTTTCCTCTAGGGTTCATGACCTCACCATCCACAGGTAGTAGCCTAGGTTTGCAGTACCAGGCAGGTGTTATTTCCACCTGTTGAGAGAGCCTAAAGCCCAATTAGGTATCTGTTGACTACCCCAGATATGTCAAAGCAGAGGTGGAGAAACGGCTATATTTCTTAAGGATACTAGTGTTACTAAACAGAAACTGTGTAAAGGTACTTGTCACACAGGTGTGACAACCAGAGTTCAATCTTCATGAATATTTATAAGAATAAAGTGAAACCATGTTGTCTTCACTGGGACAATGAGAAATGTACCATGGGAGTAAGGCCCCACACATGCAAGCCTCATGTGGATCCATGCTTTCTTTCTCACCCATGTAAACACCTAAATGCAGAACAGCTGGTTCTTATGAAAGGCACATTTTTAATGTTCTAATAAATTGGGAAACTGCTTTTCAAAGTTGTAATGTCATTCTATATTCCCACTAGCCATAGATAAGCATTCCAAGTGTCCATCCATCCTCCTTGCCAAAGCTCCAGGTCCTGAGCCTTCTTTGGTCACTGGAGTGGGAGTGCATGGGCAGCTCAGGCTTTTCATTTGTACTTCTCTAGTGTGTAATACACTGAGAATCTGTGCACATTTACTTGCTATTTGCATAGCTTCCCAGTCAAGATTCTTTAAAGTCCTTTTTCTTTGTCTCTTTCATCTTCCTCTTGCTGAGTTGTAAAAACACCTTCTACATTCTGCATGTAAGTCCTTTGTAGATTCATGCCATGTTTTGTTTTGATGAAAGTAAGCTTTTGCCTTTTCTTTTTTGTGTCTTCTACAGAAAAGGTTTTTTAAACCTTTGGGAAGAGCAATTCATCAAGGTTTTTCTTTCACTCCTGGTACTGTTATTTATGTGGTACTTCAGAATAATTTGTTAAACTCAAAGTTATTTCCCCTCTATTCTCTCTGTGATATTTTATAGATTTAGCACTTACTATTAAGGAATGGATCTGGTGGATAGGCAATGGTATTGGGGGAGGGAATTTTGTTTCTGGACAAACAAAAGCAAAGAGAAAAGAATTCCAGAAGATGTGGAATCAATGACAAAGGTGATAAAGATGAGTCTGGGCATACAACAAGAATAGAACTCAAGCAGAGAAGAGAAGGTATGTTTTCCATTGCAGAATAAATTGTACAGATACGGATGATGAAAGGGCATGCATTGTTAAGGAGACACCATCCACTATATTCATTCAGTCAATCAACTGAAATGAAAAAAATCAAAGAAATGACATTTTTTAAAGAGCAATGCAAGGTACTCCAGCAGTTTGGAGACCAAGAGAATCAAAAGTTCAAGGCCAGCCTAGACTATCTAATGAGACCATATCTTAAAGAAAACAGTTTGCTATTTTGGAAATGCACAGGAGACCCAGTGCAAACCAGTATTGTTCAGATGTTTTTAGACCTTAGCCTTCTCTAAACACAATTCTGATTGAAGTGACATCTCCAAGTCCTTCCTTGGACTACTGACCACATTAATCATTATTTAGTCTTGCCTAAATAAACACACCTATTCCTTACTTGAATGTTACATTTCTTACATTTAATTGATGAAATAGCTCACAATGTACCCTAAAATTTACATACATGCAGGATGAGTTTTTATTTATAACTATTTTTCTTTTGTTTGTGATCCTTCCAGCAAATTATATGGAAGTTATTAGAATTAAGTTATCTTTATACTAATCTGTGTATGGTTTGTTTGGAATCAGCATGCTATCATCCTTTTATAGCTCCATATCAGGTTTATGTATAATTCAATCAATACCTTGGGGCATGCTATTTGATGATTACAATAAAAAAAAAGATCTATTCTGTTGTTCTTTGTGAAGGTATTTTCATTATCTCATGTCATTCGGTTACAAGAGTTTATGGGGCCATTTGTACCCAATGGACAATTTAAACATACCATTTTTATGACAACTAAACTCCAAGATGAATGAAAACATTTTTAAAAGATATTAGGAACCTTTCCTTGGTCTTTGATTGATATGAATCAGAGCAGTAAAAGGGCTTTCTTCTGTAGCCATGCTGGTTACAAGTCACTGGAGAAATGGGGCTGAGATGGATGTTAGAAATAGCTAAATGCCCTGCCTCGCTGGTTCATTACCAGCAGGGCTCACAGAGCCAAGAATAAAAAGTGAAAGCAAGCAAATAAATTTTAATCAATATACAAATACCAATTAAGTTATACTTACTGGACACTTTTCAAAAGATTGATTTCAAATGTTAGTGGTGCTGCTCTGCTCCCATGTAACAACTCCAGGATCTATTATCCCCCCGCAACGTATCCCACTTTGAGCCATGAGACCTATTTTGGTCTTCAAGAAAGTCATTTAAAACATAAGCCCTTGCAGTTGGGTAAGTTTGAATAAGAGCTTCATGTTAGCATGTGCTGTTACATTACTGTTACATTTCAGGATTGTGGGAACTGCACAGATGGTGCATACAAAAAAGGCCATGGGGTGTGTAGTTTATCATTATATACACTGAAGAACTGTTTTCAGATGGCTAAACGAGATGACAGTGACACCACAAATAATTAGGGTAAGACTGTGATGCTTTATATAGAAGAGGGACACAGCCAACGTGATAGAACTTTGGCAATGGACCGCATCTCAATGAATGCCTAGGTAGTACAATGAAAAATTCATGAAAATAGGGATTTGATAGAAATAATGAAAATGTATTTAATTTGGATGGAGGGTTCGAATGATCAGATTGTTTCTAAAGTAATAATGACTCCTTGGGGGGCGCTGAGTAGTGTGTGTGTCTTCACACCTTACCATTGCTGGGCTATTTTCCTCCATTAATTACAGACTCCCACCCCACTGACCAGAATCCCTAACTATCCAATCAGGTTGCTGTCATATGACCCCTGCATCACCATCATCTGGGTTAGCCCATCAGCCTCACCTATCTTAACTTGTTATTCTTCAAGCACTGGTATCTTCCCTCACTGCCCACCACAGAGGCAACCTTCCCTCTTCCATGGTCTACACCATCAGAACACTATCAACTATCAGATCATTATATCAGATGGGCTGTGGCCTCTTCCTGCCGGTCATCATGTCTCTTCCCTGGCCCCACTATATATGTGGTCTCTCCTTTCATAGCTTTAAAAGTACAGGTAAGGTTTCAATGAAAGCCTGGAAATAAAAGAAGAAATGAAGGCTAGACTCCAAATACACATTCTTCACACTCTCTTCACCCAAGCAAAACCATGCACAAACTGCCCAAGATCACAGAGGCGTGGCAGAAAGGATATCAGTCATATTGGTACAGTTAGAATGACAACATGCTAACTACTCAGAAGATATTTGAGAATGCAGCCAATGAAAACCATTGCAGTGATGGAAAAACATATGAGTGTTGCCACTGGGCTGAGGACCACAAAGGGCAAGGTGAACATTACAGGATTCAGGACTGGCTTTTTTGTGATGGTGATTACAAGATCATGGGGATTTGTCAAAACTCAACCAATTCTATCTTTCAAACTGGTTAATTTTGTTGTAGGTAAATTATAACTCAACAAAGTTCCTTGGAAAGTTGTGCCAGTGTTTCTGATTATTGGCCTGTGGACAGTGATGCAGCTCATGGGGCAGAGTAATAAAGGCTGGCTGCTCCTTTCATCCCCTCAGGGTCATTGGGGCCTTCCCAGTCTGTAGTCCTTGCCCCGAAACTCTGTTCCTTTGGGACTTTCTATCCTGTATTCTGTGTCTGAAAATTCCCTGTTGCTTGACTATTCTGAGGTTCTCTCTGTTGTTCAGAATATTCTCCAGCCCCCCCGCCCCGAAAAAAATGCCTTTTCACAGAGCAGAAAGGGGACACACAGGCTCTTATTTGTTATCAGATATTATCTCCCACACACTGGGCTTCAAATTACCTAGATCGGCCATAAAATTCTGCCCTTTGTATTTCTCCTTTTCTCTGGGGAGACAAAGGAAGAAATGGTCTAATTGCATCTAAGATGGTATTTTTCTTTTGTTAGGCTCAAATAACAAACCCAGGAAATTTTAAATCCTATCAGTGTAGTCCCCAGAGACTGGGAGAATGCTTTCATTTAGATGGAAGCTGCTGCAGGCAGCTACACGCCCACCTGGGAAAAATACATCTTTTTTTTTTTTAAGCTGAGGAAATGATTGCTGGGGGTGGGGCAGAGGGTCAGAGCCCTAGTTAAATAAGGCCCTTTTCTGAAGCTTTAGAGCCCAAGGTGCAGGTTCCAAATAAGATGGCAGTGGCCTGGGGGATTTAAGAATTCAGTTTCTGTCTGACATCTCCAGGGATCCCAGGTCCCCAGTAAGGAAGGTAAATTCCCTCTGTCAACAGCTCAGAAAACCTATCACTGTCAGGGACTTAGGGACTTAGCTATTGCCCTGGAGACATCACCCCTGGGCCCTAAGTTAACTTTCCAAAGCAGAGTTTTCCAAGGACAGACAGGATGGTGTGATGGATGTGATGGATGTGATGGTCCTAGACAAGGGGAAACAGTCAAAGAAGTTCTCATCTTCCCTCAGTGCCATCCTGAGCTGCCCCTGCTAGCCTGCCTGCCCATCTACTTAGCTCAGTCCTCTATCCTGCATCTCCAGACCCCTCTGCCCCTTCCCCATGGCAACATCAAGGATAGCCTCAGGACAATTGTACTGGACATTTGATATTCAGGAATATGTTCAAAGGCTTTCACTCTTACCTGTTTGGAGAAATACTTTAGCACATAATTTCTGATATAAAATTCACACAGTGAATTCCATAGAGCAAACCCTCCAGTTAACTCTTCTAACCTTCAACAGCCATTACTGTGTGAGAGGTCATGACAAGAAAGGAAACAGAAACATTCTAAGATGCAGATGCTGAATGGCCACACACAAGCCAGCCTCTTGCTGATAGGCCTTTTGCTTCTGATTTGGGGGCATATGGAAATGAGGGTGCTGTTGGAAAGGAGCTCTCAAGCCCTTCCAGAACTAGAAAGACAACCCTGTACACTCCCAGCACCCATCCATCTGGTTAGACCATTCAACTATATCAGGACATAGAGGCTGGACTGGAAATGTAGCTCGGTGGCAGAATTTAGAACACTTGAGACTCTAGGCTTGAACCCCAGTACTGCAGAAAGATTCAGAGATGACAATCTGGTTGCTAAGCAGGGAGAGGGACCACAGACTCCTCCTTGTTAAAAAGGCCAGGTTTTACCTGTATGCCCAGCAGTTTGGCTGAAGTGGAAACATTATAAATGGAGGTTCCTGCTATGGTCTGAGGAAAAGGAGAACCTGAGTCCTTGGTCTTGTGATAGTCCTTATGTGTGTTCATTTTCATTATCCCCTTCTCTCTTCAATCTTCTTCCCACCCCTGCATGCCTAGGCTATGATGCTAGCACTTCCTGGCTTCACTTCCTAATCTCTACCTAGTGATCAGATTTATTCGTTCACACTCGATTTTCCATTTGAGATACATCAACATGTCTTCATTTGCTCTAGCACAGCAACTTCAACTGGCGTGGCTCATTTTTTCACTGCTCCCCCATCACATCCTTAAGGACCATTCCACCCACTCACCTCCATTCTAGACAACAAACTCATTTACCACCCCTTGTCTGCTCTGATCATTGCTCATGTTCCCACCATGCCTACACCACCCAGTTTTCCTCCTCTGTTCTCTCTGCTCCTATAGAAAACATGTCTACCCCTTTCTGCACCTGAACAAATCTTAGCTTATTGTCATCTTTCCAACTTCTTCAACTCTTGCTTTCTTTCCTCCTCTCTTGTTTGTAATTAATGCCATGCACATTAGCACATCTCCAGCCAGCTATTTCATGTGTGTGTGTGTGTGTGTGTGTGTGTGTGTGTGTGTGTGTGTGTGTCCATGTGCCTTGAGGTTCAACCTGTAATTACTCTAACAACTGATAGAGTTACGGACACCTTGAGAGCTTCCCAGCTGAGTTCTGAGCTATAATACATCTTAAATAATTATTTACAGCTATTTCTTTGTTTCTTAAGAAAACTAAATCTAATGAGCTTAGAAATGAGCTTGGAATTCAACACTCACCATGAAAGATACTTTCCTCCCTCCCTGGCGTGGCTAAGATTTCCTCAGATCATTGTCTACCTTACTTGCTGCTATTTCTCAGACTTGACACACAGGACTTCATCTCAAATCTCACTTCAAGTAACATTTAAACCTCTACCCTTCCAGTGAAACCTCCAGACCAGATCTCACAGCACCAATATGCTTTGTGGATTTGCGACCCCCCTTTGGATTTGCTAAGTTCCAGCATTGGGCTTAGGACAGATGGCAAGACTGACTTTGTGGACAGAGAATGAGATAGCCACCCCCAGCTTTGTGTTCAGAGATCTTGCGAAAAGAATTAAGATCTTTTGCCAGGTAAGAAGAAGAAAAGAAAGCATATGGTCTCAAAATGGCCTGCAGCTAGATGAAGTCATAGAACAAGATTTCTTAGAACATGCAAAGCTGGGGAGAGTATGCTTGTCTGGGGCTTCTCTGCACACTTTCACTACATTCTGAGGAGGCAGTCCTTGCAGAAGACTTCTGTTCTCTGAGTCAAAGTGGGGTGTGTGCTGTTCCTAACAAAGACTTCTGCCTCTAATGAGAGGAACTGGCGGCTTTGATCCCTAGTGCACAGTGAGAACCTTTGCCCGTTCTGCAACCCTGCAATCCAAGTGCTTGGTTTGGTTCTCCTCTTACCTCCACATCCTCTGCTCTGTGGTCTCAGCTCGTCCTCAGTGCCTCCAAAGGCATCGCCATATTGTCACATTCCTACAGACTCGTCTGCATTCATACCCACGGAAAACGACTCCTAGCCCCAATGTGGGATTCACACTGTTAAGGCTGGAGAGATGAGTGAGCCTGCCCTCCTCAGGAACAAGAACACTGACACTGAGGCCAAGAATACAGGGAACTATATTGGAGGGAACCAGGGAAGCTACAGCTTTAGGTTGTGACTATGTTACCTCACAGTTAGCATGCAGTTAAATGTACTTAAGTTATTCCCAGTGTATCAGAAACTGAGACATCACAACACTTTCCTAATTGCAACTAGCAAGGTGTCTACATCTTCAAAAGGCCCTGGCTTCATTATAATGTCACTTACACTGGGAGTTTGTGCAGTCTTCCCCACCCCTTGGGACTTTTTATGAGAACCATGGGAAGAAATACTCTAAAGTCAAAATCCAGTTCACCATGATTTGGTAGAGAAAAACATCACCTTAATTCATGAATGTGCCAGGGAGCTCATAAACATTCATAAAAACTTCTTTAAAAGTCACATGTAAGACCTAAGAGGCTGATCCCCCACCTTTGGGGCAGCTCCCTCTGGTGTCTTTAGAGCACCCATTTTTCTTTTTTTTTTTTTTCTCATTTTTCTTTATTAAGAAATTTTCTACTCACTCCACATACTATCCACAGATTCCCCCCTTGTTAATCAAACCTGAATCAGGTATTGGGGTGAATGCTGGAAGATCAGAGAAGCATTACAAGCCGCAGCTTCCTCACCTTGTCAGTTCCTCAGCTGATCCTGTTTCCTCAGAATGCATGCCTCTGAGTCTTCATCCGAATGGATCTCAGCTGAACTGTGCCGCTCCACAGCCTGAAATCTTAACCATCCAAAATGCTTCTAGTTTCTGGTCTTCACGCCTTATATATCTTTCTACTTTCTGCCATCACTTCCTGGGATTAAAGGCGTAAGTCACCATGCTTGGCTGTATCCTTGAACAGATGGATTTCTGCCTCTGGAATGCTAGGATTAAAGGCGTGTGCTACTACTGCCTATCCTCTATGTTTAATATCGTGGCTGTTCTGTCTCTGACCCCAGATAAGTTTATTAGGGTGCACAATATTTCGGGGAACACAATACCACCACACCCCCTGCTCCCTCCTACTACCCCCAGCCTTCTTTCCCAAGCCACCCCACATCCCCACATCCCCCAAATCAAGGTCTCCCATGATGATGGGCATGAATCAGTAGAGCCCAGCACACTGAGCCTAGGCAGGTCCAAGCCCCTTCCCACTGCACCAAGGCTGTGCAAGGCGTCACACCACAGGCACCGTCACACCACAGGCACCGGATTCCTGAAGCCTGCCCATAGACCAGGGACAGATCCCGATTCCCCTGCCTGGGAGAGCACCCATTTTTTCTTACCTTTGTTGACTAACTGCTTTTACTGCCTGCTGTCTCTCATCTGGATTCTTCCCTTTACGATCAGGGCAGAGAAGACACGTTTGCAGAGTAACAACCAAGTCCAGGGTGGGGATGGGGTGACATTTACAGTTGATTTTGTTAACGAAGAGTCTCGGAACTCTTCGTTACATTATACACTGTCTGGATGGCTTAGACACTTATCTTTGATTGTCATCTTGAAACAAGCACCAACGAGAAGAGCAACGCATACTTGATTGTGTCTGAGTTGGAGCTTACAGGATAATTAGAGCTTCAGATACAATCAGGTGGTTAATTCCTTGACAGAGTCCCAATATGTTGGGAACATTGGGAGATGGGATAAGTGGAAACCGGAGAGTACTTGAAGTAAGGGTGTGATAGAGCCAGTGTCTTCTTCCTTTCCTGGCCCCTTCCTGTAACCCCTCTCTGTCCCCTGGCTGTTGCAATACAAGCTACTCTGCTCTGCCACAATGAACTGGCACCTCTGAAAGAATGACCCCAAATAAATCCTTCCTCTCTTAATTTGCTTCTGTGAGGCATGTGGCTACAGTAATGCAAAGCACCCATAGATAAACCACTTTGGGACTGGGACAGTATCACATATGTGAGGAAGTGGAGCCTGCAGAAGAGCATAGGTTGGAACTGGGAATGGGTTAAGATGGGCTGCCAGTCACACAGGCTAGCCGGGATGGGAAAATGGGAAAGGTGAATTCTGCTGGAAAGCAGTGAGTTGCTGAGTCATAGGGATGATGGACATGAATCAGAATAGAGAAAGGGAGATGACTCTTTTGTCCAGAGGGGGCACAGAAAACCCACTTTAAGATAAATAGATCCAGTTTACAACCACAGAGATTCAGTCACAAAGGAAATTGAATCTGTGGGCCTCTAGGAAGACAGGAGAAAATGATTGTCCTTTCTTTGATATGTTTTATTCCCTAGTAGGATGCTTCTTTCCCTCTATCCCTTTTGTAGGCCGTTCCCCTTCATTGTCAGTGAGATTTTTCTTTCCTCATCACAAAAGGGATGATTGGGTGCCCACTCTAACCCTAGCCAAACCACAGTTGCTTCCACACTCTGGCACTGAGATCAGAGACCCTGTCGCAGCTGCTTCCAAGTTCATGTTCATGCACCAAGACAAGGTTGTCCTAACAGAGTTATTCCCGTGCTCATGGACAGAAGCAGAAACCTAATCCTGTACTGGAAGAGACACATAAACACCCAAGCACCAAGAAAGAAAGTCAATGGGAAGGAGATACTTGAACCCAAATAAAAGCCATAACAACACCCCAAGAAGCAGTATTTTCCCAGCTCTGAGAGCCCCGTATGGACCATAGAACTCTGTAATGTTTGCTTTTACCCTTCACTCTCACTTTGACTTGACCTATTTTTCCTGTCTTTTAACTCTATAACTGATGGAGAAGTGAAGCCATATGCTGCCTCACAAGCTAGCCAGCATCAGCATCAAGTCAGTTTTCATGAGCCATCAGAGTCTTGGTACAAAGATGCCTGAATTTTCTTCTGAAGGTTTCCTTCCCTCCCTCCCCCACCCTTCATTTTTTTCCTTCTTGTCTTTGTTCAGTATGAGAACTAGCTATTTCAGCATTCCCCAAGGAAATACATTTTCACCTTTACCAATTCTCTCTTGTGAGTATTTCTGTCCTGGTCACAGACTAGTCACAGTTCCTCAGAGGTTCCCTACAAAGATCCTCTAAGTATTAGAAGTTCCTCAAATGGGAATAGCATGAGCAAATGAAGCTGTGAATTGTATTTGTGGAGGACACAACATCAGATGGGTACTTCTGAGTCTGTGCTGAGGTTCATTCTCTGGGGGGAAAGGAGACAGTTACAGTGAAAGAAAGAGTTAAAGGAAAGGGTTACAGGGTGATGTCCCTTCTGTTGTGACCTCACACAATCCACATAGTAAACTGACAAGGCCAGCATGTCCATTCTCATAATTTACAGAGGTAAACCGAGGTTCAAAGTGCCTTGTTGGAGCTTAGAGATCAAGCCAGAGGCAAAGATAGTAGCTAAACTCACACCAGTAGAGGGTGACCCACACCCTGCCCTGCTCCTGGAGTGCCGGGATCCATAGCATGCTGGATGGATGGGAAGACGTGATTGCAAACACACATGTGTTAAGCTAAATCACAAGTGACCATAGCCCTGAGAGGTACAGGAAGAGCCATCTGAGTCCTGCTGCTCTGGAGATTATTAAGTTTGACTTTCCCAACAAAAGAACTATATCCCTAAAGATCTTCCATTTCATGTTTTTGTAACTTCTGTTAGGTTGGTCTGCTCATTTTTCCTGTCCTCATCTCTCCAGATAGGAAAGCATCCCTCCCATATAACTGAATGAAAGAGACAGATGTCCCCACTGCCGGTGTTATTCCTAAAGCAGACTGCAGTCTCCTCAGAGCTTGTGCCTTCACAGTGCCTATAGAGCACAGTTCACATGAGTGCACACAGTGGGAACAATACCTCTCTCTCGGAGAAATCTTTCTGCCTGTCCCATGGCTCAACATTTTACTAAACTAATCACTTGGCTTGACAAAATAAAAACCATTATTTAGCCATGTTTTCCCCTTAGCCTCAAAGGGCCTGAAACCCTTAGAAACTGCCCAATATTTGTTTCAGTATGTTGAGCAGTAAACTCCCTAAATGACCTAGAAATCAAACCTCCATGATGCTCAAGTCAAGAGAGACCTAATAACCCCAAGGCTTTCGAGGAGAAAGTAGAGTTTTTATTTGTTTTGTTTTGCTTTACTGGACATCTCACACAGCCCAGGCTAGTTTCAAACTTGCTATGTACCAGAGGGATGACCTTGAATTCCTGAAGCTCCTGTGTGTACCACCATAACCAGCCTGTAAAAACACCATGTAAGATAGGCACAGACAAATCCGTAAGTGGGAAGTCTTACAGTCTAGAAGGAGACTGTGGGTTGATTCAGGCAGAGCTGGCCAGGCCTCAAGTTCTGAAACCCAGTCTCATAGCTGTGCTTCTTTACTATAAATTGCATTACATATCAAGCTCTAAATACTTGCTGCAAATGGATGCTGCATTGGAATGAGCATGTGGGGACTTCAGCTTTGCATTTGATGAGACATCCCAAGTCAGCAGCAAACCAAGGAAATGCTTGCTCCTTAAGTGTGTAGGCAGTGTAAAGACTGGGCTACCACTAGCTGCACTCTCCAAATTTCAGAATTGTAACTGCTTTTAGTAGAAATGAAAGTAAACTCACGTCAGACAGGACAAATGAAGGCTATGCTGGGGCACAGTATGAGCGTGAGAACAAGATCTGGTTCTTTTGCAATGAGGTTAGAGATTTTGTGATACTGGACAAACCGATGTCCTAGTCATTGTCCTCTGTGGATGAAAGAGGGAAACTGGTTCTTCCTTGTTTTCTGCCCTCTGCTGAAAGCCTGTGAGGCAGCCCACGGGGGAGATTCTATCACAGCCGGAGAGCAGAGCCCACGTGGTAGCATTAATAACTATTAGAGAAATGTAGCTGAGATCATGGAGGGAAATCTCTTAGAAACAAGCATCTCCCGGGAGGAATTATCATTCACTTACAGAGTTAAAACACTGTCTCCCCATCCCACCTCACAGAAGTGGCCTGGTCATCGGGAACCTTCCACAGAACAAATCACATAGACTGATTAGGCCTTTCTCCAAATTAATGTTGGATTCTCTGGGCTTTGCCTTTCTGATAAGGGAGTTTGTAACCCACTTCTGTCTTGCAACAGGAAAATAAAATTGGTTTTCTCTATGACATGCATCCCTAGGGTCTTTGTGATGAATCAGCTTTCATAGATTTCTTCTTTGACCTTATTAAGGACAGGCACAGTGGATAATTTTAATAAAGCAGGCTTCAATAGATCAAGGGTATTGCTTCTAAGGACTGCATGGCTGGGAAGTCTAATTAATGTTGCTTCTTCTTTGAGGCAGGAGCTGGGTGAAGCAGGAAGAAGGGTTGCAATTTGACCAGACTTTGGACAATAAAGCACTGGCCTTAATTTCTCTTTTCTTTATCTGTGGGCCTCACACGACCAATCGAACACAGCACGTTTAGCCTGGCATTTGGAACCGTCACCGGCCCTCGATCAATGCCGCGCTAATGAGAACAGCGCCGGGCAGCTGCAGTAATCACCCCTGGACAATCAATGTAGAAGGAAATGTGAAAACAGGTTGATATCAGCCGCTTCTCTAATCACGCCTAATCAGAGGGGCGTGGCATGTATTCCAGAGCCTTCTGATAAGTAGGCAGTATCGGAATCTTCCCAAATCATTGCATAATTAAGATAAATGAACTACATGACCTGGGGAAGGTGGAGGGTAGGGACAGAGGACTGCTCCCAGCTTGAAAAGAAAAGCTAATATCTTTCCCTAATGCTAGACACTGTTCCATTTAACTTTTCCAGAAGTAGAGCCTGGAAAGAGGGGTATTGTTCAAAGTATTAAGTCACAATATCAATTAAAGCAACCATAACAATTACTATCATCATCCCAAGAGCCAGGGTAAGTCATAACAAGCCACCGCCCCCAGTTTCACCTAGACTATGGAGAGCATATGCCAGCTGTGTGTTAAGCACATGCTCTGGCTGGCCCTTCATTGTTCTACCATAAGCTATGCACCCCACCTCTCCAAGCCTCCTCTTGGTCAAAAACAAGCATGTGCTCAGCACCCCATCCCCTTACAGGTTGAACATTTAGGAGGAGAACGATTCAAACAGCACTGTCTTGTTCTGTTCTCAGAGGTGTGTTCCTTCTCTTCACAATGCACTTCTGTTAAACATGTGACAGATCCCCGCCACTGCCACCACCAGGAAATAAAGCCAGCTGAGTACTTGCTATCTGTGCTGATAAAAATAACAAGACAGTGAAAGACCAGAGTATTTGGCTATTTCCAAATCCCATATACTTGAAGATGTCAATAAAACATCTGGATAGCCTGAGAAGCGCCTCTCTCTTCCTCTGATGAGTTGGCTTTTTACAAACCACAAAACACAGGCATGCGCTTCAAAAATTCTTGTATCTGGTCTGTTTCCTAAAAAAGAGAAAGAAAGGGAGGGTAGTGTTGGATGAGTTGGAGGTGGGGAAGATTGGGGAGGAGCTCAGGTAGGGAAAACCATGGCCAGAATATATTGTACGAAAATTTTTTCAATTAAAAAATAAAAATCATTTAATAAAATGAAAGTGCTGGATGCCACAGGCAGTGATGAGCAACTGAGAACCAAGAACAGCACTAAAGACTGGGAACATGCTATTCTAACTATTGCATTTCTGTCTTGGCTTCTAGGAAGCTAAACTGCTCCCTGTACTTCGGATGAACTAAATCTGATCTTGTAAAAACATATTGATACAGAAATCTCAAGGTGGGGGTCCAGAATGTTCCGAGCCCATATTTCAGGAAAATGGCAAAATATTGGTGCATAGCTATAATCTAAGGCCATATTTGCACGCTTATGCCTAGCATTTCTAGTCATGTTGTGAGTCACACACATAAAGACACTTTGGAGAACGAGATAAACCCACCCCACAAGTAAGTATCCAGGGCAAAAGAAGTGTGTGGGAATGGGCCAGGAAGATAGCAGTATCATCTCCATCCCAGGCCCCTTGATGGGAAGACTGGTTAAACACACAGCTGCCTCTCCTAGAATCTGAAGACCAGCCAAGGACTCAAGGCTTTGGCTGCACTGAACTTTCCCACTCCCTCATCACCTCTGTCCCTTCCTCATTCTCTTCCCTTTCGACCTCTTTCCCTTCTTTTTCCACATTACCTTCAGCCTTTTCTGTTTCTTGCTTTGTTCATGATGAGTGAGCACTTTATCTCTGGTCTCCAAACCCATTTCTCCCTTCCTTTTTCTTTTCCTTCCTCCCTCCCTCCCTCCCTCTCTCCCTCCTTCCCTCCCTCCTTCCCTTCCTCCCTCCTCCCTCCCTCCCTTCCTCTCCCTCCTTCCCTTCCTCTCCCTCTCTCCCTCCTTCCCTTCCTCTCCCTTTCTCCCTCTCTCCCTCCTTCCCTTCCTCTCCCTCCTTCCCTTCCTCCCTCCCTCCCTCTCTCCCTCTCTCCCTCCCTCCCTCCCTCTCTCCCTCCCTCCCTTCCTCTCTCCCTCCCTCCCTTCCTCTCCCTCCCTCCCTTCCTCTCCCTCTCTCCCTCCCTCTCTCCCTCTCTCCCTCCCTCCCTTCCTCTCCCTCTCTCCCTCCCTCCCTCCCTCTCTCCTTCCTTCCTCCCTCTCCCTCCTTCCTTTCCTCTCCCTCCCTCCCTTCCTCTCCCTCCTTCCCTTCCTCTCCCTCTCTCCCTCCTTCCCTTCCTCTCCCTCCTTCCCTTCCTCTCCCTCTCTCCCTCCTTCCCTTCCTCCCTCCTTCCCTTCCTCTCCCTCTCTCCCTCCCTCTCTCCCTCTCTCCCTCCCTCCCTCCCTCTCTCCTTCCTTCCCTTCCTCTCCCTCTCTCCCTCCCTCTCTCCCTCTCTCCCTCCCTCCCTCCCTCTCTCCTTCCTTCCCTTCCTCTCCCTCCTTCCTTTCCTCTCCCTCCCTCCCTCCCTCTCTCCCTCTCTCCCTCTCTCCCTCCCTCCCTCCCTCCCTCTCTCCTTCCTTCCCTTCCTCTCCCTCCTTCCTTTCCTCTCCCTCCCTCCCTCTCTCCCTCTCTCCCTCTCTCCCTCCTTCCCTTCCTCTCCCTCCTTCCCTTCCTCTCCCTCCTTCCCTTCCTCTCCCTCCCTCCCTCCCTCTCTTCCTTCCCCCTGCTGGTATGTATTTAGAATTGCTATTTACCAGCACTTGTGCGATAAATTAGCTGTAGATCATAGAACAGATGGTCTGAGGGAGTGAAGAGGTTTATAGCATAACCACACACATGAGCAGCAGGTAGTAAAGGATACATGGGGAAGGGTGAGGGTAAGAGCTCTGGGTATGTGTATGCATCGCTCCTGCCCAGTTAAGAGTAGATAAATATCCTCACCATCCTCACGTGCTACTTCAAATAAGAAGGGACCATCTCAAGGAAATCCTGCCCAGCTGTTAGTTGTCTCTTAGAACTCCAAACTCATTTGCAGTCATCCTAGTGGTTGTGTTAAGGCGACATTTGTCATTTAATGCAGCTTAAAATGATTACATAATTTCTGTCCCTTTTACTCAACATAGATGGATGTCTTGGAGATGACTAAGGTTTTCCAATTCAAAGGTAGGGAAAGTAACTACTTTGTGAATAGATAGGGACGATCTTCCTGGCTGACTCTATGGGAAAGACATACATAATAAAATGACGGTGCCTGTTATTATGCTAAGATTGAAAATCAAATGAGGGTAAACCAAGAGCCTCCCCAGGCCTGCTTGCAGAGGCCTCTTATGGGCTAAAGGAGCACACTCAGCACCAGGCACCAGCCTTGACTCCTTCATGTTCACCAGCTTAATTCTGCATCAAGCCTTTAAGTTCATTAGGGCATCATATAAAACCTGAATATTTGTAACAAGTTAGCCACTAAAGTTTCTACAAGATGAGTTTTACAAAATTAATTAATATTCTGGAGTAAACTACTAGAGTACAGAATGAGAGATGTTTAAACTATTTGTGAATGACTTATGTGCATTTTAGAACTATCCACAATAATTGCAGTAATTAGACACCCTGATCTCCTGTCTCCTAAAGAGGTCGCCTGTAAGAATAAAAAAAAAAAAAGTTTTACTTCCTTTTTGAACTTGGATGACACAACTAAAGTCTAAACTATTCCATATTTAGCACTAATACACTAATATCTTACTATAACTTACAAAATACTGTTACATGAGTGATTGACAAAGGGTCTCGATCTGTGGTTTCCAAGCCAATGTGAATTATGTCTTCAGAAAATAGTATGGTGCTCATGTTTCTACATGAAAGGGATTTGTTTTTCAACTACAACTTCAAGGGAAATATTAGTCAGCAAAATAAAATTGATTCTACACCTCAAATCTCAAGTGCCATAATTTATAAAGAATTCCTATGGTACAAGGCACTAACATTGTATATCTGGAGGAGACCAGCTTCAGAGACTATGGGAAGGTAGAAAATCCTTTACCAAAATCAACTAATGGAGCTCAGGTGCAGTAAGTAAATACTTTACATGTTTAAATATGTATGATGCTGTAACTGAACTTTAACTCAAGAGCAAGATGCATCACCATTAATGTCTACTCAGAATACCATAGAGCCTCAAAAAAATCTATCTTGGGTCTAAACTCACCCCATAATCACTCAGGCTATCACCAGTTCTGTGCAGGTGAATTGGGAGCAATTTCAGGATGTTTTGAGTTACTAGATGTTATACATTATGTATAGTCACTCCCCAGCCCCCTAAGAAAACTTCGTAGTGGGGTCTCCAGAAGTCGTACTTTAAAGAAGAAAACATGGGGTTTTTTGTTTGTTTGTTTGTTTGTTTTTTGACTCAGGTAGCCCTATGCTCATTCAGGCATCAACATTTCTAGTCCGCAGGTAACAAAAATGCCAAGGAGATAACAAGCTCAGCTCACTTCTGTTTGTATGTACAAGGGTTTGTCTTGATTTGTTTTTGTTTTCTGGTGTTGAAATTAAACCCAGTGCTTTACATTGTCTAAGCATGTGATCTACCACTGAGTTACAACTCAGTCCTGAGTGATCTCCCATGTCATTATAGCCCATGTCATGTTTATATTCATGTTTAATACTTTTAACAAAACCATTCTGAGAAGAATGATACAACTTTGATTATGTTTTTATACATGCTTTAAATAATTGACTTTTTTTATAAATTTAATAATTTTCATATTGGAGTTGAAAACATGTTATAAACAATTAGAAGTAATTAGGGAACATGCTAATAGTATTTAATGCTGGACTGTAGTACCAAGAGCACCAGAAGACCAGTGCTTCATACTGAAAGTTCCTGTGGAACAATATTAGATCTTGTACTTTGCATATTCTGGACTTCTTGATATTCTAGAAGATGATAAAGAGTTAATAAGTATATTCTGCCAGCCCCGAAGTTGTGAGTGTAGGAGAGCTGTCCCCATTACTTGTCTATCATGCCATGATGTGGGACTGGGAGAGATGCTCCCCTTACCCCTCACCTCTCCCCTCATTGCCTGCCACAGATGAGGGAGCTGACCATCCCCTCACTATGAAGTTATTTTGCCTTAAGGAAACAAGACCTAGAGGCCCCAGTCATCAGAAAGCACAGAGGTCTGTCTTTGTCCATTGTCTCAGTGGACAGATCTTGGTCCTCTGGTTTGCCAAGTATCAATGGCGCCCATGCAGATTTAACCCAATGGCTTCATGAGCTTGATGACTGTCTTGTTTGCAGTTCTCACCTGCTACTCTACTGTCCTTTTCTGTTCACATTAACAAACCACCCCAGTTTTAATTACATGAGTTCTTTTTCTCTCTAGGCAATGTAGCAGTGGCAGCTCATTCCTCAGAAGACTAGAAAGAACCAAGGGAGAATGCTTTTCATGCGTGAAAATGTAGCAAATGGCAGAAAGTCTGGGTAACACACAGAGTACAGTGCTTTGTCAGAAGCTGAAAGGCACATGGAAAAATAAAATATGACCCCTGCTTTTAGGAGCATTTGTTAGGTATGTTATATGGGCACCAACTAGGAATACATATCACACTGAGTCTGACACAAGGCCATAATGCCAGCAGCCATGTGAGATTCACAGTTTCAGGGGCAAACACTGGTTCTGCTGTCAATTATATAATTAATGAAGACAAGAACTCACTCAGGGCCTTGAAAGAAAAGTGGGGTTGGAAGGACAGAGAAAGCGGGTACAGAGGAGTTAAAATATAAGAAACAAAGAGGTGACTTAGACATAATGCATATGATAAATGCTCAGTGGAAATATCAGTGGGGTGTAAATCACATATCAAGGACTTTGAAAGCAACATTGAAGACAGCAATCTAAATAAATCAAATATCTAAGTTGTTGAATAATTAAATTATTCAAACAAATCCCCTTAATACCATAGAGCTCTTGTAATATTACTCTCATAACACTCTTATATCACTAAGACTCCAGACCATGGAAGGAAAGAGGCTAATAAATGTGGACATATGGAAATGAAAATGTCTGTAGCAAAAGTTATCACTGACAAAGTGAAGAGAGATCACAAACATGAGAGAATGCAACCCGGAAGTAGAGAGTTCCTAGAAGTCCATCAAAACCTCGACTGGAAATGGAGAGTAAAATGGGCCAAACAGTGCCAGTCCAGGCGAGTGGTGCACACTCGCAATCCTAGCACTAAGAATGAGACAGGAGGACTGGGCGTGCAAGACTGGTGGAGGCTACACAGTGAAATCCTGCCACGAACGAACCATCAAGAACAAAACAGGAACAACGACAGAATTTGCCTTCAAACACATGAGAAGGCTTTCAATATCACATGTCCATTAAAAGAAATGCAAGTGGGGGCAAGGGAGATGGCCTAGCTCAGTTCATAAAGTGATTTCTGGGCAAATACAGGCCGAGTGTGATTCTCAGCGTCTGAAATCCCAGTATTGTGGAGGTGGAGACAGGAAGATCTCTGAGGCTCACTGGTCAGCCAATCTCAGAGTAAAGTGAAGAGCAACTGAAAAAGACACCTGACATTGACCTCTTTCCTTCAAACACAGGCACACACAAAAATGCACACACACACACACACACACACACACACACACACGCACGCACACACGCACACATGCACACAAACATACACACACATAGGCAAATGCTCATCCACACATGTACACATACACATGGACATGTACCCAAACATACACTGCAGACAAAAAAAAAAAACCCAAAGAAAGTAAAAAGAAATCTGAGTGGAAGCTGGGGCATTGTTCACCTCAAGTCTTACACCATCTGTGATAAAGTATTAGGGTCAGACTCTGTGGTTCACAGGTCACATTTTGAGTGGGGTAGCACAGTAACACTGGTTCTGAAGAAGAGTACAGTGACACCTAAGAAACAGGCAAAGGAATTTGCCCTTTGTCTTGCCATTCTAGGTCTAGGTCAGTCCCTTATAAACAGCTGGACATGTGGTACTATTTATGCACAGCCATGCTTTGAGAAAGGGCAAACCTGGGAAGAACACAAGCAATGGGGACAGGTTCAATAGAATCCTTTAGTAGAGGTGAAAATCAATGAACTACGTAGAATTTTCCCTCAAACACATGAAAAGACTTTCAACATCACACGTACACTAAAAGAAATGCAAGTGAGGGCAGAGGAGATGGTCCAGCTCAGTTTATAAAGTGCTTTCTGTACAAATGGGGCTGAGTTTGATTCTCAACATGGACATGTGCACGTATTGATGTAAACAGATCCCAAAAACTACTATAAAAGAGCAAAAAGACATGTAAGGGTAGATAAGTGGATAAGTAGGTAAATGATAAATAGGTAGACAGAAGATGGATGATAGATAGATAGATAGATAGATAGATAGATAGATAGATAGATAGACAGACAATGGATAGATAAATATATGATGGATAGACAGATAGGTAGAAAGATAGATTATGGATGGATAAATAGATAGATAGATGATGGATAGATAAATAGATAGCTGGATGATAGATGATAATGTCAGACATTTTAAGACAGATGCAGATTGATGATAGATGATTAAAAGATAGGCAGATATATTATAAATATATAGAGATGATAAATGCTTGATATATAAATGAACAGGTGATAAATGATAAACAGATATATTATTGACATGTATTATATGATAAAATACTATAAATATAAATAACTATTAAATAATTACACAAAGCTATTGTGTGAGAAATTTTCAAAGCTATATATCTATGTGCATACATTCTATAATTTTTTAATAATATAGTAGTTTTGAAAAAATTAAACTAGATAAAACAACAATTTCAGTTGAAATAAATGAATATCACTCTCTATTAAATTATAATTAAAAAGTTTCATTCAAAAAACTAGAAAAGTCCAGGCTTTGAATTTCAATATGTAATCTAAACTGTCTTATGGCCAGAAAGAACCACAGGAAAAAAAACAAATCTCTTCCAGAAGTTTTGTAAAGCTGATACTGTTACTTTCAAACAATTATATAAATATATTACATTATAAAATACTTATTATTTTATGATATTAGGAAACTAAATTTTCTGTAAAGATCATTCACAAATACAAAATCTTAAGGTGGACATAATTTAATATAAATTTACATATGCATTCATGAACTTTGTATATTGAAAAATTCTAGAAGTGATGTAAAGTTTAGCATGAGTGTACATCCCCAGTATCCAAGCAGGTTCTTATAGATCCCCATAAAAAAACAAATCTGGGTTGGGGATTTAGCTCAGTGGTAGAGCACTTGCCTAGCAAGCACAAGGCCCTGGGTTCAGTCCTTAGCTGAGTGGGGGGGCATTTCTCCTTTTGCCGGGCAGTGGTGGCACACACCTTTAATCCCAGCACTCGGGAGGCAGAGCCAGGCAGATCTCTGTGAATTCAAGACCAGCCTGGTCTACCAAGTGAGTTCCAGGAAAGGCACAAAGCTACACAGAGAAACACTGTCTCCAAAATAAAAATAAAAAAACCTAAAGTTTGCTAGAGAAAGGGCTGACTGTGATGACTATGCTTCTCAGACAGAAAAGGAGTAAACTGAAATCACAACTTCTTGGGGCAGAAAGCCAGGGAGGCGGCACTAACAGCCCAAGAAGCCAACGCAGGGAAATTACTGTCATGATCATTTGAACCCCAAAAAACATCATGGGTCTAGTGGATTGAAAGATGTGAATCAAGAAAAAGCCAATGAGTCCATCGTGATGTTTATAAAAGAAAACCTCCAAGATCTCACTTGTAAGTATCTGAAGTAAACGTACAAATAGCTCTCTGAAATGATGGAAAAGCATCAGCCATTCTGCCTGTCTTCCTGGCATGTGCCTCAGGATAACTAAGTAGTCTATCCACCTGGTAAGAGAAACTTCTTCTTTGCACAGGAATACCAGTTAACACACACACACCTACACACACACACACACACACACACACACACACACACACACACACGGTAGGGGGGGAGACAGAGACAGAGAGAATGTGGGGTTTCTAACATATATTAGAAATTGTAATAGAGTTATAGAGTTAACTCTCTCAGTTAGGGCCTTGAACTGGTGTCCATATCAGCTGGTGAATGGTTTGTGCAGAGGGGCATGGCATTCACATCCTAGAATACCATATATCTAAAATCACTAGATTCAGCCAGAAATGTTTAACTAGAACTCATAAGCTTTTCAATATATTTTTAGTACATGAAACATATGTAAAATAAAAGAAACATGAGCTCAGTGATACTGCAAGCCATTAGGAAGTTGAGGTCATAAACAAAAGCAAGAATGGTGCTGTGTGGGAGTGAGGGACTGGAGCACAGCATGCTGGCAACATGTCACTGCCTTCTCAGTGACGAAGAGATCCAAATTGCAGTATCTGCTGATTTCCATGCTGTAACTATTCTCATCACGACGGTTGAAAGCTAGGTACATTACACCAATTCAGAAACTTCTTAAGAACTTAGCAATAGGAACTCGTTCCAGCTGCAACACACCTGTGTCTAGAAAGTTCAAAACCTGGATAGGTAAGATCCTGGAGGGATACCTGAGGATGTCACTATGAAAACCATTTACATTTATATGACATCATTGGTGAGAATATTTGATGAGCTAACAATTCAGAGTAGTGAGAAGTAGACATCAGTACAAGGTCAAATAGCAAGCTCTGGATGGCACATAAAATAAAATCCTATGTTGCTATAAGATGCTGTGGAATGCACATGTGGATGTGTGTCAAGGTACCAATGTGATGAACATGATAGACCAAGAATAGCTGTTCCAGATGTGTTATTGTTGTAAGATCTCTCAATGTACTTCTATTGTACTATGACAACTGGTTGTGACATTACATGAGTACTCTTTTATAACAAAATACCCCCACTTTTGAGGAGGTACTGTGCCTGTCCCAACCTTAGAGATGCCTTGACCATGAAACCCACTTAGGGTCTACAATTTGGTTCCATATATGTTGTAAATTTAAACCTCATAAGTCCCCTGTCTTCCTCAGTCTGTGTGACTGTGCTGCTCAGTCCTTTAGAGTTCCTCCTCAGCTCAAGCCTGACTACCGTTTTATCTGTGTATTCACTCTGTCCTCAGTCTTCATTGTACCACCTATTGTTGTACATCCTGGTGCTTGGCAACTTGACACAAACACGAGACATGAAAAGATGGGGGCAGACTCCCAGCTCTCAGCAATTCACTTGGTAGGCAGGATATTCTAACTCTTCCACATAATAAGGGCAGGGACCATCAGTTACATGCTAGAAATTCCTAAGTACCAATCATAAGATGGTGTTCATGACTTCTTGAGGCAAAAAAAAAAAAAAGTATCTACTGACCAGTTCAACCTCTTAGTTATCTCCCAATGTTTTTGACTGTGTACTTCCATAAATTTTTTAAAAGTCATTATCTCATATTTTGTTATCAATAATCTATGTGCATATGACATAGTGTGAAGTGGCCTTTACAGAATGATGTATTTGAACATTTGGCCATAGTCATTGATGCTGTTTGGGGATACTGAAGAAGAAACTTTGGAGGTGGGATCTAGCTGGAGGAGTGGGTCACTGGGGAGTAGACCATAAGTTCAGAGCCTTGCTCTGCTTACTGTCTCCTCTTAGCTCCATGGCCTGTGATAATGTGAAAAATCTAACTGGTACCACTTCTACACACCGTGGACTGTGACTCCTCAAACCATGAATCAAATAAGTCCTTTCTTCCCTTGGATTGCTTCTCATCAGGGATTTGGTGACAGCAGTGAATAAAGTAACTAATAAAATAAACTACCACATGATGTAACAAACCCAATTTTATCTTATTGTAGAGAATAAATTATTTCCACATTATTAGAAAAACACTGGTATAAGTCAGTCTTCCTTTTGTGCTGTGTCCTTTTCCCTGCCCTCCTTGTCAAACCTGCCTGGGAAGTCTAAAACTCTCACAGAGAGGAAAAAAGTTGAGCTGAGTCACTGCCTCTGTGAGTTAACCTCAGGCTGCCCAGCCCACTGAGCCACTTGCTGCATCTGGAGAAACTGCCATTTGATTGATGTCATGCCCATGCAAGTCTCCTACTCATACACGAACAAAACCTTCTATATATCTTCAACCTGGTTGAGAATCCATATAAATATAACTTCCTTAACCACTGCATTACAAAATACCATCTGTGATTCAGTTTCCTAATAACTCCAGATGTGCTTTTCACATTGTTAGAAGAAAATAGCGTTGAGCTGGTATCATTTCAGCAGAGTGCTCTCAGTGAGTCATCTGGATGAAAAAAGACGACTCTCAGTACTTGTCCATCACTCTTGTGGGAGAGATAGGAATAGAAACAGTGACTTTCAAATGGTGCAGTCTCCATTTTAGCATTCATATACTCTGTTTTCACATCAAGATGTCTTAGACTTTAAATAAAATGTCAAATATAATTTGGCTCTGGATTCCCATGATATATGATTGTCCTTGAAGAAAATATGATAACTCAGCATTCTTTAGTCAAATATGTACCTACCTGACAGGGCCCTTTACAAAGCTGCACACACACACACACACACACACACACACACACACACACACACACACAGAGAGAGAGAGAGAGAGAGAGAGAGAGAGAGAGAGAGAGAGAGAGAGAGAATGCCACCTTCAGCTGGCATGGTGAGTTGGTCATCATCCCTTGATTTAATGGCTTTGAGATTCCATAAAGAAAATGCTTATGTCCTGGAGGCAAAGACCACTATTCAAAGGTTTCTATGGAGCTAATCTGCATGGAGTACGACAACCAGTATGAGAACACAGTCTTTTGAAGTCTCATACACAACCACTCACATGCATTTCTTTCCTTCTCATGTTCCTCATTATCACCACTTCCTGGTTGGCATTAATTCTCTTCATTTCTGGGTAAGTCAGGCTTGCTCTCAAAATCCAATTAAGAAAAAGTAAAGATCAAGAAAAAATTGTTTTCCTCATGCAAAAGAAAAACTCAGACCCTGAACTTGGAAAGGCCACAGACTGGTCTTTGGAAATCAGCTGTTGGGTGGTAGAGATAAAGTAAAAAATGCTATCCAGCTGATCCTGTGTGATTTCTGAAAGACAACATAGAAAAAAAGGAAGAAGAAGAAGAAGGAGGAGGAGGAGGAGAAGAAGAAGAAAGAGAGAGAGAGAGAGAGAGAGAGAGAGAGAGAGAGAGAGAGAGAGAATATGAGAATTCAAACTTCAACTGGTAACCTTGAATGAATACAAGTATGGTCACAAAATGTGTTTGTGAGTGGGTAACCATGAGGCTCCCTCTCATAGAAACACAAGTGACCCCTTCATGAGATCTGAAACCTCATACCCACAGTCTCTTGAGTTGCCACCAAAATTCTGCCATTAAACTCTTCTTAAAACAAATAAACAAAAATCCCCACATTCCCTCACAAACCAGTACAGAAGTACCAGGGACCATGTGGTCAGGTTTCTCAAAGCAGTAGCCCACCGCTCAGTACCAATTTTCTGTATGTTGCTTCTCCTTGTCACAACAAATACCCAGAAATGGGAATCTGAAACACAGTAGTCTAAGGCACAATTTCTGTAACCTATAGGTTCAAAATTGCCTGGAGAATTGGATATGACCATTGATAATTAGTAGAATCAACAATTTGCTCTCTGTCTTTGCCCAAAATGCCCAACCCAAGAGGCTTTAAAAATCTTTATACAGTGTGTCAGATGAAAGGCTGTGAGCCTTAATAAAACCATAATCTTGCCATCCTGACCATATGATGAAGGCTTAGAATGCTGCACAATCTGAATTAAAGTCAATAAACCAAGTAGCAATGTTGGCCATGATCATATCTACATGACTATATAAACAATTCTCATTGATGGGACAAAACATCTGATAAAAGCAACTTTAAAAGGAGTAGATGTATTTTGGCTAACATTTTGAAGATAAATTCTATGATGGCAGGGAAAACCGATGATAGAATGAGACATCTGGTCTCACTGGACCCACAGTCAAAAAACAATGTGAAATGAATATTAGTGCCAGGTATCTTTCTCCTTGTTATTCATTCTAGAATCCCTCTGTATAAATGTGTTGTCCACATTTAGGGTAGATATTCCCACTTCAATTAACCTTTTCTAGAAATACCTTTATAGACACACTGTGTGGTATTTTTCCATGATGATTTTAATTCCCATAAAATTCTTAATGAGAATTAAACAATACTATAATACAATTAGAAATTGCATAAATTGGGCTAAGGAGATGGCTCACTTGATAAGGTGCTTACTGCACAAGGATGATGATCCAAGTTTGATTCCCCAGGACCCACATTTAAAAAAAAAAAGTCCATTCACAGCAGTATATGATTCTAATACCCACACTGGAGAAACATTGGCAGGCAGATATCTTTGACTCAATGGCCAGCCATCTTAGCCCAATCATCAATCCCTTGGGCATTGAGAAAATCTGTCTCAAAAAAAATCAGATTAGACTGAGGAAAGACAACTGATGTTGACCACTAGCCTCTACATGCACACACATACAATCGCATCTATGTACACATAAGCCCACACATGCATATATACAAACAAAAGATTTAGTTGTGGAAGTCAGTGGTTTGGGTATGAAATCAATTTACTTCAGCAAAAGAAGCCTGAGTACTTAGTTTTTAGAGTGTTGGAATTACTCAGAGCTGCCTCTTTCATGGCAACAGAGAGCTTAGCACAAGTTAATCTATCTGCCAGCTAGCTGTCACCTTGGAAACAGAAGCAGGAAGTCTCAGGGGATGGAGCAAATAGACTTATAGATTTAAATAATAATTCCAGAAAAAGAAAGAAGAAAAGAGGCAGTACAGAAAGACAGGGGAAACTGTGGAGAACTTATGAAGGAGAAGGGCCCCCACTCTGGTGCCTGTTAGAAGCTTCTTGACAGCTAAGAAGCATGTGCTGTGAAGACTGAAAGCAGGGAGATAACATTTCTTTTATATAAAGATAGCTTCTATTAAAGTGGCAATGAACCAAGCTAACAGCTCAAATGCACATGACCTTGGGTAGGGCCTCAATCCTCTCCCAAACATTCTTTGGGCATCTTAAATAAGACTATTAACTTTATAATGACACTATTGTACCTTTCTGTAACCTGTGATCTAGAGCTTTGCCTTATCAATAATAATCCTGTCAAGTGCCCCTCAGGTAACACTCTGTGATCTCATCTAAATTCCTTGGCAACCTTTTGAAGATAATAGCTTCAAAACCCACCAAAATCCTACATATGACAATTGTAAGACAATGAAATATGAGTCTCCCTTGAGAAGCCCACACCCACACTTTGATATGCCTTGTTCTTTCCCCTAGTTTCTCTTTCTCTTTACACATCCATGTGTAAAATCTAATAAACTGACTCTTGGAGACTCCTATACCCATACTGTCAGATATATCTTTCCCTCTGAATCTCTTTCTCTTAACCCCCATGCTTAAAGTCTATATTAAAATATCATTAACAAAACCCTAACTCTGCTTTGTATTAGCTAATCCTGGAATCCTTTTCTATGTCAAATCCATGAATATTGGGTTTCCTGAATTGTGGTCCCTAAAAGATTAAGGAAACTCCTCAGTTACTGAGAGTTACAGTAAGTAGCCCCCATCACTCAAAAATGCCACAGGTAGTTCATGATTGTCTGAGCTCTAGGTAATGTGATACAACTCCATCTAGACAGGTAAGAATTCAAAAGCTGTTGCAAGGATCCAAGACATTAATCCTGAATAAGAAACAGCCATGGAGAAATTCTCATGTTGGTGGCAGTGAAAAACAGGACGCTGTGAACAACCAACTAACATGAATCTCATAACATCTAAAGTGGCTGTAGCCAAGAGGATGGGTCATCCATCTCCATTACACATGAAAGCCCTTGAATTCCTTGATGGTCCAATATCTAATCCATGACTCATATCTTGCCCTGGCCTCACACCACAGAATTTGGGAAAACATGGAGCAAAGAGGGGAGAAAAAAAAGGAAGTGGTTTCCACCCTGGGGTCCTGTGGGAGGCCAGCTCCCACCTTTTAAAGGGTTCCTATGAGGAGGAGAGAGGAATAAGAAACTTTCAGACAGAAGGATAGCAGAGGAAAGACAGATGGAAACATGGGATAGCTTCAGGCGGACCTGGATCAAAATTCACCAGCCCCTTCTGTCTCTTCAAAAGTGCTTTTGTAATAATGTCAAGGTGCAAAAGATCTTCCCCTTGCTAGATCAAAGCACACTGTACAGCCAAGTGCAGACCCTTCTAAACACCTGGTAACCACGCCCGTGGCCAAATCATCCTCTTATGCAGACCTGCTGGGTAAAGCAAGCTCAGATTCTCAGACCCTGAGTAAGTTCTCACTAGGAACCTTCTGTGAGTCTCTACAACTCCCTCTTCTTAATATATTACAGGGCCCATCGGACCCCTCAGATGGACTGTGTCTGTCTTAGGTTATCCTTCTTCCCTAATGAGCCTTACCTGTCCTAGAGATACACTTTCCATCAAGTGTACTCTGTCTTAGGGTGGTAGCTAGCAAGAAGAACATTACCTGTCCCTGACTGCCAGCCTCTGGCAGGGAGAAGTACAGAGCTTAACTCAGATCTGACTCAGTTCCCATAGTTGGAAAACCAAGGACTCAGTGCTTCTATGAACTCCAAAAACCTCTGTACTTGTTGTGGTTCTGCCTTAACTCCCCTAGTTTTCAAACTTTCTACAAACAAAAATACAAACATGTGCTCACTATTTCCCTGCCCCATAGAGGCTTTTCTTTCTCAGACTGCTAAATCACAGTTGCTGCTTGTTCCTGGATGCTGTTTTCAGGTCCAGCACTAGGGAAATTCTACTCTTATCCTCAGTTTCTTCCTGCACAATATTCATATTCCTAACCCTATATTTTTAGCTAATTTAATAGATATAAATTGAGAAAGAGAAAGAGAAAAACCTAGACAGAGAGAGATACTTACTGCAGCCTAATTTTTCTGTATACAGTTTTTTCTCCTGAAGAATAAAATACCACCATCTAACCTTTTCATACAAAACCAGACATGTCCAACTGCTTCCTTGGGTTTTTTTTTTTTTTGTTTTTTTTTTTTTTTTATTCTCACTTACTTTCTCCACATCCAAGTCCCAGATCAGGCACCATCTGTGGAAGGCCAGCTCCCACCTTTTAAAGGGTTCCTATGAGAAAGAGAATAAGAAACTTTTAGATAGAAAGACAGGGTAGCTTTGGGAGGACCTGGATCAAAATGCAATGGCCCCTTCTGTCTCTTCAAAAGAGCTTTTAATAACAATGCCAAGGGGTGAGGCAAAAGACCTCCTCCTTCCTAGTCAAAGCACACTGAACAGCCAAGTTCAGACCCTTTCAAACACCTCGTAACCACACCCATGGTCAAATCATCCCCTTATGCAGCCCTGCTAGGTAAAGCAAGCTCAGATTCTCAGATCCTGAGTAAGTTCTCACTAGGAAATCTCTGTAGGTTGCTACAGGGTCCCAGGAAAGAGCTAAGCCTTCACTAAAGGAAGCAAGCAAGCATCAACTTAAACATGGGTTAAACCTTTAACAACTGAAAAGACGGAACTAGAGTTTTAAATGCATGGTAGGGGTTAAAAAAAAATCTATGGAATCAGCCCAAAATATCATTGAGAGACAAGAAAAAGAAAAGTGAGATAAAATATGAGGAAAGAAATGATGGGAGAAAGCAAAACTATTTTCTGTTAATTTATTCACATGACTGTGTGCATATGTGCCTATGTATATACATCTGTGTTTATGAGTACATGTCTGTATTGTACACACATGCATGTATATATGTATGTGTCTATGCACTGTGTCTATATGCATGCTTGCCTGTGTGTCTGTATAAATGTATATTTCTCTTTCTCTCCTTCTCCCTCTACCTCCACCTGTGTGTGTGTGTATGTGTGTGCAAAAAAAAATGTGTCAGGAAAGTAGAGACTAGAGAGTGAGAGAGCCTGAAGATTAGCATATGAAAGGAGCCAATTGACAGAGAACAGGAAACCATGTCTTACCTGAGCTGCATGCAACAGAACATGTCAGGGGGGAAACGTCCATGGTATACAAGCATGGGAAAGGAGAGTCCTATCTAACTTTCCTACAAAGTCCCCTGAGAGTTGTGGCCCTCAGCTTTGAGCAGGTGCTGTTTCCCAGATCAACAGCCCACTCCTATTCTTGAGAGTGTTCTCTTTCTTTAACTGTCTCTGTTTGTATTACCTCACCACATGTCCCTGGTACAATTCTTTGTCCTGGAACACAACACCTTGAAATTTTGGTAGGTGTCTGGCACCACACAGACTCTAGGTCAGTCTTATAACACATATGTGTTATTTGGGCTGCAATTTTGTTTTGTTTTGTTTTGTTTTGTTAGAAAATAGATATTTTGTTCATTCTCCTGTTCTAAGACATAGGCACCTACTTGCACATAGCTGAAGATGATGGGCTGAATGAGTGTGAAGAATCACCTGTTGCTTAGGGAATTCATAAGTGTCAGGCTGTCAGCTGCAGCAACCCTTGGGCCACCTTTGGCTCTTTCCCCATTCGTCACTTCAACAGTGAATACAGGTGTTCTCCCAGGAGGGTCTGAAGTGAGTAAGGAAAACTCCTTAGTCCTCCCAGCTCTGCCTTCCAAAGGTCCAGAGAGAGGGTGAGAAACCCTAGAGCTGGTGATGCAAACTTGTGTCTCACTCTTCCCCCTTGCTCAGCTTTTCTATCTGTCAGCTCTGTGCAAGTGACAGATGCATCCAGGACAAAAATGAAACCTCCCAAGTCATCCTTGACAAAAATGACTTCTGCACACCCAGTGTTTATGTGAGATCTCAGCAGTAAATAAAACTCCTATCAGACAACTTGAAGATTAAAGGGGTAGAGAAAAGTAACAGCTTTGAGGGATTGTTTCTGGTTAAACTGCTTAAAGGGATTGCTTTTCTCTGCTATAATATTTCCAGCTGGAGTGACTTAGAATGACTACTTTATTTGAATCACACGTCTGTGGGTCAGGAATCTAGGAAATGCTAGCCTGGGCTGATGAACTCTAAACAATGGAGAAAGCAGGACTGGCTGAGGGGGAACTGATGTAGACTCTCATCCAATAAGATATCTTGTGTTCTTTCTCTGAAGCCTGGGCAGAAGTGCCTGGCAGTCAGTGCTATATATGGCCTGGTCCCAGCTCTGGTTCCAGGCTTTAGAGCTGATACTCTGTATTTTTATGTGGCTTGGGCTTCTCACAGAAGGTAGCTGGGTTTCAGAAAAAGTATCCCAAATTCCCTTGTGCCAGAAGGCCTAAGCAGATGATGTAATTCCATTCATGCTTACCTCAGAAATGGCATAACATGGTCTCTGCCAAAATTCCATTGGGCAAGCAAATCAGACTCTGTCTTCTGTATCATAAGTTACAAAGAATCAATTGACATTTAAATGTGCCACTGGGGTGTAGTGATGCACACCATCTTCAGGGGCTATGACTCCTTTTTTAAGTGCTCCCGACTTCACCCCATCTTCATATAAATATGGTGCAAAATAGACAACAAGATAAATTCAAACATTCCTTATGCTCTGTGCAAACCCGACATTAACCTCTGAGCATGTCATGTAACCTTTCCCTATATGTTGGAAAGGTGAAACAGAATAATCATAGATTTCATTACACGTAGAGATCACAAATGCAGACCATACAAGCCCAAACCAGCCTGTTTTATACTATATATGTTAAAGATAGAGGTACATTACACAGTGGGATGAGCCATCTAAAATGTCAATGAATCAGATGATATAACACATTCTGGTATGGCAACTGTTGTCTGGAATTGATGATTTGGTGCCTTGTTTGGATGGACAGATGCTAACATCTCTATGCACGTCTCTGAGCCTGTTTCTCTGTCACATGGTAAGATGCTATGAGTGCACAGACCCTGGATTTAACAGTAAGAGTTCAAATCCTCGCTGTGAAAATGAGAGTTTTAGCTCATATATCAAATCTCTGTATTGGAGATGCTGAGGCAAGAGGGTCTCTCAGGAGTTCAAGGCTAGCCTGAACTTCAGATTGAGACCCTGTCTCATAAAAGAAATACAAATTATATAAAATTTTTAAAATACAGAGAAAAAAGAATGCTGTCTGTGCCTACCATTTATACACTATGTGGCTTGAGAGAAGTTATTTAACTATATGCTGCCTTAATTTTACTGTTCATCTTAAAGAGACAGGCATAGTGATTGCCTGCCTTACAAGGCTTTGGGGACTATTAAATGCATTTTTATGTATTATAAATATTAATGCTTTAATAAATCAATATATGCAGAATAGTTCTTGCAGAGTATATTAACCTCCACAGTATTATCATGGCAAGAATCAGATGAGAAGGTAGATATGAAGTCATCTGAAAATATGCAGAAACCATACCAGAGTGAGATCATCGTGTTTCATTATAGGCCAGACAGAGGACTCGTGGTGAGTAGTTTTTGTAGTCTTCTTTTGAATACTTCAACTAGAAACTTTCCTTCTGTGTGACAGTGTCTTAGAGCTTCTGCTGTTGTCAAGAGACACCATGACCACAGCAACTCTTATAAAGGAGAACATTTCACTGGGGCTGCCTTACAGTTTCAGAGGTTTAGTCCATTATCATCATGGTGGGAAGCACGGCGGTGTGCAGACAGACATGATGCTGGAGAGGAAGCGGAGAGTTGTACATCTGGATATGTAAGCAGAAGGAAGAAATTGAGACACACTAGGCCAGGGTTGAGCTTCTGAAACCTCAAAGCCTTCCCCCAGTGACACACTTTCTTCAACCACACCACATCTACTCCAACAACGACATACCTCCCAATACTGCCAGTCTCTATGAGCCTATGGGGCCATTTTCATTAAAACTACCACAGATTCACTTTATAATAATTCTATATGTGTGCTCTACATCAGAAAGTTCTTCTTAAACAAAGACTGGACAAATGTTAACATATTTTCCCGCCTCCCACATATGAACAGTACTCTGTCTGAACTTTCATAGCAGTTATCTGTACTTTCCACCTAGCATCTAACACCTTTGTTTTTTCATATATCTTTCTTCAGTTGCTACATGTTGGACAATTTTCATGCTTGCCTCTTAACCAGAACATGGAGTGTCATGAAAATATCCTGGAACAGTAAGTTTCCCCCAGAAGAGGAGCTGGGGCAGCACAGGAGGCAACCTCTGTGAGTACTGCCTGAAGGGAATGGGCACAGGAGTGACATTAAAGGAACCTCTGTATCATACATTCAAGACATATCAACCCTGAGTCTGTAAGTCCACCTGTGGGCTGAACTTAGTTACCACCTCTCACAATGTCAGGGCTGTAAAAGGAGTGCAAAAAATATTTATTTCAAAAATTATTGTCAAACTGTGATTAAGAGATACCACAAACACAAATGTACATTGTAACGTACACATAAAAGCAACAGTAAATTTAGGTTTGTTTACAACTAAGGGAAGCAACTTGTTACAACTGCTTTTATTTACTTCAAATCACTCCAGGGCAACTATTCCAGACATCTGAGGATTCTTCCTGAGGGAATTAGCACAATGAATGAGTCCTTATGTTCAGAAAGGAAAATAAAAACTTGAGTAAATTATCCTAACAGAGAGGACATGGCTGCCCTTGACCACCTTGGTCACCTCTCAGTGGATGGTCCCTTAGTCACCTGTGCTTTTAGAAATTATCTGTGGTTGTAATTGACAATAGAGGTACAAACTCCATCAAAATAGAGCTTGGCTGCTCCTTGAGCTGACTGACAGACTCAAAAGTTACAATCCCTGGAAACCATAACTAATGAGATTCTTTTCTCAGCCTGCCTCCAACTTCTTTAAACTTTGCTTAGTGTGTCTAGAACCAGCAGAGCAGTGTAGGGTTTTCCTTAATAATCTTGCTATGAAATCTATCAACTTACTTTGCCTTCTAATGAAATCAAACATTTTTAATGGCTAAAGAGTAAGGAAGAGAAGATTAAATCCTGCATCTCCCAAAGTGGGAAAAAAAGAAAAGAAAAGTTTCCAAAGAATATAACACACAAAGATATCACGAGACTATGGACATTTTCTAAGAGGGGACTTCAAAATTTGGTGATGGAAACACCAGAGTTTTGAAATGCATTTTTCCATCTTAACAAAAAACCAAAGGAACAAAGTACAGAGCATCCTTTGCGGTTCCTTTTGCCTTTTCTCAGGATTAAAGACTACAGGCCAGTTCTCTGGCAACCCCAATGCTGGGACTTCAGTGATTCTTACACTGACTGGCTACATGAGCAGAGCTCAGATTTCTTCCTCCCTGTGAACCTCAGAAGCTGCATTTATAAATAGGTAAGGTGGACCTCAGGGCCAAAGATCTTAGCTGGAAGGATTCTGAATCAATAAATCTGTTCGCTTGTGTGCTCTACATATTTCATTATTGGCCAAGCTTGGTGAAATAAATATGCCTCTCAGTGGAAGGAGGAATAGTGGGGAATAATTTGTTCAGGAAGACTACTTCAATGTTTTAGAGTTTTTAAAGGGAGTTCTTACTTATTTTTAGAATTCATGGATAGTTCTTGGTCACTATTCATTAATTTGGGGGATTGAGGCCTATAACTATTCAGAATGAAAATGAATTAGAAAGGGAGGGTAATATGCACCTAATCAACAAAAAAGTATAAAAGAAAGGATTTCAAAAACTGAAAGATTGCCCAAGCCCCTTAAGCTGCAGAATATTCAAAAGAGTAAACTTACTCATTCAGTGATTCATGCATTCTTCCAACAATTATTGAACTCTTCTATGTGCAAATAATGAAAATGCTGGTAAGCATCTTTGTGTTCAAATAGAGCTTTATAATTTGAAAGGCAGTTTGGCTTTACAGTGTCACTGAACTGTCTTAATAGCCCTATGAAGAACATATGAGAGTTTAGTCTTATTTATGATTAAAAGAGGAGAGCATATTTTGTTAAGGTTGAGTGAGCTCCATAAATATTACAGAGATAATTCAATGAAAAGTCAAGATTAACATACAGGCTTTCTGATTCCTCTTTCTTGTGTTTTCATTTCTTCCCCTTATCTACTAAACCACATCTATGCCCATCTGTTCCTATAACTGGGCAGCTTGGGCCCCCACCATACTAATGTGCCCTTTCCTTCATTTGGCTATTTGAGAATAAAAAACTAAAAGCAAAAGCCCTAGAACAATTTAGGCTTTACTCCGTGAGAGCAAGTCCAGAGCAGTTGGATTTGGATCTGCTTCCTAAACAAAGATGGTGAGTCCAGAAGCAGCCTAATGCTTGGAAATAAAGCGCAGGTGTCCTCGCAGCTTGGAGGAGCAGGAGGGTTGGCACAGATTCTCAGCTCATGGCACTCTGCCTGGCGAATTGCATGGTCTCAACCGGTGCTGGCCGCTAGCTTCCTTCTGGCTTGAAAGATGCAGAGGAAATGCAGAGAAGGCTGTGGCCACCTGTTCTTTCAGGATGCCACTTACTTCTTGCATGTTTTCCTGCAAATGCAGAGTCCAAGCCAGGTGTTCAGCGAAATCACACTGCACAAAACCTTTGTTTTTACCCTCCACCATGTCTTCACTCTTACTTTCTAGCCTCATGGATCTTTTAGAGACGTTCAGTGGTCCCTGAAAGCTCATGTCCCTGCCTCTAGTGATCCCCCAAATTGTCATATAGAGACACCACCAGTGCCCCAGCCATCCCTTTCCTCACCCCAAATGGACAGAAACTGTGCAGCCCCTTTCTTGCCCTGATCTCCACAAGTGCCCAAGCGGCAAACGGAGCTGGTAAGTAGCTCACACTGCATAAGTTATAAATGATGATGTAATTGGGAAACATCTCAGAGACAGTATCATGCTTCACGTGCACTTAAATGATTTTCTTAAAGAATGCTAAATAGCCTGTGTTAGAACTGAAGGTAGCTTCAGAGTTAGTGGAATAATTCTACTTACTCTTCAATAAATTTCCCATTAATGGATTTTGATAAAGCTCACCTTAAAAAGTAAAATCTTTAAATAACCAAATATCAGATCTGAAACACACACACACACACACACACACACACACACACACACACACACTCTGTAAGATCGGCTCTGGTAACATGAAAAGAACAATAAATGATAAGTGATTCTGAGGTCTACAGAGTTCTGAGTGGCATATCACAATCCTGGGTGTACATCTCTACTGATTCATTTTAATAATGTTTTCAACAATGCTATATATCCTTATCTTGACCCTGAGTAGTATCACTGTGAAGGTCTTTCTCAGGCTAGCATTATGCCAAGTGTAGACACCCTTGGGACTGAGAAAACTGATACTTCTCCAACCCTGTGAGTAGTAAGTCTAATGCAATGGCTCTAATCATACACCATAACTCATCATAAGAAACAGATTTTAAATCACATAAGAATGATGTCTAATCTCATTATGTGTACCAACTTCATTATTTCAGTTCTGTTCTGTGGCATTATTTATGTTGAACATTGAATTGATTTCATGCCTGACTGAAAGGTTATGAGTGATTTTTTTTAAATGGAATTCTCAGGGATCCTCTATAAGGCTTACACATCTTTTTAAATCAACAATTCCTCAACTCTAAGATTTTTCTCATCTCTCAAAGCCAGTGGATGTCTATTTAATCTTTACTTAAAGTTGAATCTTTTGTGATCACATGAACAGACTGCTCTTCTAGGTTCTTGGAAGTTCTACATGTGTAATAATTCTGGCCACAGCACACAATGTTATTTCTAACACATTCTCTCTATTGACTTCCATCAGCTCCCTAGTGTTAGCTTTGAAATGCCCTTGCTTTTATCATTTCAGATGTTACACTCTTGTTTTTTATGGTTAGAGAAAAATCTATCCCCCAGCTCCTCCCCAGCACTGCTATATCTTCACAAAACAAACTACAGCAGAAGGAACATGAAGAATATCATACAAACTCTGCTGTTTTTCCCCAGACAGAGCTTTGTTTTATCTAAGAACACAGTGTTTGTAGCACTGAAAGTTACTTCTGAACTGTGTGCAAAAATGACATATAATCAAACTTTCTGATAAAGAAGATACGCTTTTCTGGGTTTATAAAGAAAAACAATTGACCAAAGATAGTAGTCTGGTTTTCTGTGTGTCTCATTGGCTGATTATTGGATTCACAGAAGATGATGGGGGATTTTCCAAGAGTGGACAAAAAGAAGAATTTTTTAAATGTTTGTTATTAGGAAGCATATGTGGTATCTACTCCCTTTTTCTGTATTGGACACCATGGCCCATGGAAATTTCACATCATCCAAGCTAGAAAATAAGCTCTGAATTCAGCTTCTCTTACTTACAAGTTGATAACAAACATTAACTGATGACCTTTTCCTCTTTGGAGCTAGAGAGTTGCCTCAAGGGGAAATAGGTCTTAATATTCTTGCAGAGAATCTAAGTTCAATGCCTAGTACCCACATGAGGTGTATTACAACCACTTATAACTATAGCTCCTGGAGGGTATGATGCCTCAGCACTTATGTGCACATTCTGACACACACACACACACACACTTAAAAAAACTTTCCTTTAAAATGATCTACACTCTCCACCAAAGAATTAATAAATCATGCAAAATGAATTCATTTACATCAGTTGATAGAATAGAAAGATGGTTTGATCAGTAAAGTGTTTACTCTATAGGTCTGAGGGCTTGACTCAAGCAGCAGAACTCACAATAAAAAAAAAGCCAGATTTGGTGGTACACATTAGTAAAGCACACACTGGAGGTGGGCGGAGAGATAGGCTGATCCTTGGAGCTACTCAGGCAAGCTCCAGATCAATGACTGGTAGATGGCCCCTGAAGAATGACACTTGGTAATCCCATAGCATCCACTTACATGCACATACATGGGTGTAAGTAAGCACCCACTACATGCACACATACACAAATACATACACATATGTAAAAATAAATTACATAATTAATGTGACATTCCTCTTCCTGGGTTTTAACTGGTATCAGCTCTTTCACTGTCCACATGACAAACAGCTGGCCGAACCAACTGATAGAACAGTGAAGCCAGCAAAGACATGGGAGCCCTGGAAGTGTGATCCCGGGATTTGTGAGGAGGAACTGACATTTGCCTCATGGCATAAACAGCAAAAGATAATTCAAAGTCAAAAATAACAGTTTTAAAATGTGACATCCTTCCCTTTGAGTCTACAGTCTTTGCCAAGTCGTTTCCCATGAATCCCAATCCTTTCTTGCATGTTTAAGGTTAATATCACCTACTTAGCAGTGATTCCTGTTTTGCTAGCTGTTGTCTCATTAGAAATAAAAATTAACAATATTTATTCCGTGTGTGTGTGTGTGTGTGTGTGTGTGTGTGTGTGTGTGTGTGTGTGTGTACAATGCAGAACAAGACCTAGGGTCTAGAGACTCACCTCCTTCACCCTAAACATTTTCAATGAAGGTAACTGAAAGAAGAGAAATGTGCCAGGTTTCACTACAGAGGTAATGTACATGACAGTCCTGGAAAGAGAAGTAGGTAATAGGAAATTGACAGAACTGGAGGAATGAGTTGAAGCAACGCTTCCTGGGCTGAAGATGTAGCTCAATGGTGAAATGCTTGGCTAGCATTTGCCAAGTCCTGCACTCAATTGTCCCTAGAAACAACAACAATATATATAAACATGAGTGCGAGGTTAAGAGGCTCAGAGGTTAAGACACCAGAATTTGGTTCCCAGCACTCTTATCAGGTGGTTCACAATTGCTTGTGACTTCCATACTAGGAGATCTATCACCGTTTTATGGCCTCCATGGGCACCTACACATGATGCCATACACATACATACACAAATAAAAATAAACTTTAAAAATAGAAAGTAAATAAGCAAGCAAAGTAAGCAGTAGTAAAATTCCGAAAGGAGAAACAACATGAGCAAAGATCTATCATCATAAATACATATGCTCAAAGCTGGGTGCCCATAAGGAATATGACGGAAGGGGCCTGCACCTAGATAGACAAGGTGCCATAACCCACCATGCATGGAGCGCACATGGCTTATCAGCTGATGAGGGAAAGATGAGCCAAGAGTCAGAGATGTAGATCACACTTCATCTCCAGACACCAGCGTGTAGGGGCTCACATGAGAACACAGACATTCAGGAAGGGGGACTAGCCTGTTTCGAGGAGCTCAGAGAGCTCAGTGGATCCCATTCTTTTCAGCAATGGGAGAAAACAATGGTGACTTGTGCATGGCTTTCAGTTGCGAGCTAATGAGTTTATTCTTTATCCTGCAAGTGGTGGAGCTCTCGACAGTCCTCCCAGCAGACTAATGTTAGTGTGAGGGAGAACAGGTCTGGAAGCCATGAGTTTGGTAAACAGTAGAAAAGACTGGTTAGTCAGAGGCAGGAATAAAGCAGGCATGAAAGAAACAGTGCTGGCCCAGACTAGAACAGTGGCTGGAGAAGTGGCAGAGATGGAGTTGCTTCTCTCTTCAGTCAGATGGAGGGGGAGTTCTTTGTTATTCAGTTGAAGGTAACCAAAGACTGGTTTGTTTCATTTTAAAAATCCCTATTTCAAGCAATTGCTATTGTTTGAATCTGTGTCCCTCGCAAAACTCATTTTAAAGTTGAATTACGCTGTGGCAGTATTAAGAGGTGGAACCTTCTGGAAAGCAATCAAACAACTCAATAGATGTAGTGTACTGTATCAACCATATATCATAGCATCTACATAATATATGTGAAGTACATATGAAATGTGTAGGCATTATTAGCATTACTAGCATCTTATAAAAGGCCTGGTAGGATCTAATCTATCTATAAGGCTTCTGTTTGCTCCTCTGTCACTTCTGCCTTCTAAGGGTGCAGCTTTAGAAAAGATAGAAACAAAATTCTGCCTCTGAAGGAAACAACTTGCCACTTAATCTTGGACTTTGTAGCTTCCAGAACTGGGAAGAATGATTTTAGTTCTTTGTAAGTTATCCAGTCTTCAATATTCTGTTAGACAAGAGTAAATGGCCTGAGACTCTTCTATTGATGCAACCTACACAGTCTGAAAATCACCATTAGGGCTGTGAAGCCCTACAAGACTGATCAGTAAGTTCAGCCCAAGTCAGACCAAGGATGCTGAAGCTCACACACAGCAGAGGACCATTCTGAAGCATCACTGACGAAGGCAGATCAAGAGCCACACTCGTGTGACTCAAGTAGTCCTGCTCCCATACTGTAATTTCTTTTCTGTTGCTATGACAACCACAATTAGCAAAAGCAACTTAGGAGAGGAAAAGATGTATTTGACTTATGCTTCCAGGTCATGGTCCATTACTGGGGGAAGCACATGCCAGAAACCGTGGAGGAGCACTGCTTTTTGGCTTGTCCACAGCCTCATGCTTACCTAGTTTTCCTATGCAACCCACGATCTGCCTAAAGATGGTATCACCTAGTGGATTTGGCCATTCTACACCAATGAAATAATCAAGACAACACCCCCCATAGACGAGTCAGCAGGCCACTCTGATCTAGACAATTCCTCCATAGAGATTTTCCTCTCAGATGAGTCTAGGTAATATCTGCTTGACAGACAGTTAAGGCTAACTAGGACTTTCATGATACAGAAAAAGAAAGAAGCTCTTAGTTGCTGGCCTTTTCCATTTTTCACAGGAAAAAGTAAAAACCCTTGCTTCTTCAGGCACAGCTCTCTCTCTGATTATGTCACTGACCTCTACCGGCAGGAAATGCAGGGAGAAATGACTATCAGGTCTATGACAGATCTATTATTAGTTCTCCACTGAAGTGAGCAGTAAACCTAGTGGTAGAGTGGCAGTAAGAACCAGAATTATTATTGCTGTAGAGAAGCCTGACTGGCCTTTGTGGTGTGGGTGTCTGTGTGCTCGCTATAGCTAAAACATAGATATGAAATGGTCTGTTTTAGATGAGGAATCTGAAATAATGACATGTCATCTTCTCTTCCTGAGAACTGGACCATTGCCCCAAATCATTAGCCATTGACTGACCTCTTCCTCGAATCCAGACAAAATGCCTGACATAATACTGACTTCCAACATCCCAACTGCTCAGACATTCCCTGAAACATTTGAGGACCATAAAAATTGCTTGTATTCTGCTTGAATTAAACCTTAGTTGTCATGCAGGTGTTTTAAGCATATTCACTACAAATCACCTACACAGGATGGATTTGTCAGTTCCAGTCTTAATACTGCCTGCCTCGAGGGATTCATGAACATGTATTCTCTGTTGCAGGATGAGTTGTTGATCTACCACCAACAGTGGCCTTAGAATTGTCCTCTGCCCTCTCTGGGCCTTAGCATCCTCAGTATGAATCAAGGCAGAATTACTGGACAATCTTCTAGGGTTTTACAACCCTAGAATGATCTTCAGAATTTGTTTCTTAAAAGAAAAATCATGCAAAAAAACAACAACAGCATTACAGGCATGGGGATATGGTAATGCCACCAAAACCAAAAATAAAGTGTCTCTCTGGTATTTCCTGGACACAGATAATCCAAGTACCAAGAAGGAGGTGAAGAGAATTGGCAGGTGCCATCATGAGTAGTGACCCCCTGAAACCAGCAGAGCACAGACATGGATTTGCTGGGCATTGTTTCATTTTACTCAGGGCTTATCTGACATGCCTTCAGTTGTTTCAGTTAAATTAATCTGTACCTACAGCCACCAGGTCTGTGTTTCAAACTATCACCATGGTTCTCAGAGAAAGATGAAATTAAGTAAGCAGAAATCAACCGTGTTGAACCATCAATGCAGAGTTCATCCTTCCTCTAATGAGCTACCAGCAACCAAACAAAAGATGCTACTATTCTGTAGCCATGGAAACATAGCAACAAAGAAATCTTGGCCTTTCCCCCATCTGTTTGGAATCTACAGCAAGACACATTAATTTCAATATATGAAAACAAAAAAAAGGGCATAAATTTTATTTAATCCCCAGGTAGTACCTAGTCCAGTGTAGATATGTTTTTAAATGGGAAAGAAATGATGTAACTCGTTTTAACCCACTACTCCAAGGCAGAACCTGGGTTACATGTCACTGAGCTCCAAGAAAGAGCCTCAAACATGGTATGTTACCGAGAGACTCGCAGCAAAGCTCCTGAACTGGGCCAGAGCCAGACAATGATAAGCAGAAGCACTAACCAGTGAACACTCTCATGGGACACAAATGGATACCAGCAATAACTAAACCTCAGTGAGCGTGAAAATTTTCTTTCTCGATGAAGCTATTGTTAGCAGCCTCATGCTGAAGAGAATGGAGGCAGATTCAGTCCAACAAGTGCGTAAGGCTGTTGCCTCCGTGTCATAGACATATAAGAATTTATTTAAAAGAATATGAAATGTAGGTTCTTTCCATAGAAAAATACATTTTTTTCAGAATATAGAGAGATACTAACTCATTTAAATCAACTATGCAAACTCTGAAAGGCAAGACAAGCTTCAGATGTGACAAGAGAAGCTCCCTCACGTCACTTGGGCCAAACTTGAAGGAATGAGGTACTTTTCAAGAAGCTAAGCCTATATGAGTAGAAATATGCATCAATATGTATTTTTATCTCTTTAATGAATGAATCAGCAGGGTGGCAAAGTTGGTTTGGGAAAGGAATTGAGAAGCTGACACGCATATGTGAAATCAAAGTATAAGATTTCATAGCTGATCATGATGATGCACAGCTGTAATTTCAGCACCTAGGAAGCAGGGGTGACATGAATTCATGGGGTAAGAGGAGGAGGAGGGGGAGGAGAACATATTTCAAACTTGTATTGAAACTGATCAGTGTCCTACAGAGGAGCAGAACTTTTATTTGGGCTTCATCTATTTGATTTAACAAAAATTATTTACAACATAGCAGACACCTACAGTTTGGCAACCAACTTTACAGAGTCTACTCTAAAAATAATAATAAATAATAAACTTAAGGAAGTTATCTAGAGGGAGAGATGGTAATTGGTGGGTTTCTTACAGGGTACTTTAGCATGACATTGGAAGAACACACAGGATCATTCTATTCTATTTCCAAGTTTGGGGTGATTTTCCTCAACAATGACAGAACATAAGTAGAGAGGAACATTAAAAACAAACACCACAAAAATTAAAGAGCTAGGGTGTCAATGTCATTATTCAATATTTCACTCAAGTGTAGTGTGAGAAAACCAGCACCCCCAGCTACGGATTACATATGAGAAAGTAAGATTGTGCTATGATCTGAACAATATATAGGATCAGAAATATGTTAAGAATCAATTTTTTCCATTTACTAAAATCCTTGTGGGTTTCAAACAGACTAATAGTAGAGTGAGCAGTCAGAAAGAAATCCTTTCTGAGATTTACTGATGCCATAGGAAAAAAATAAATCACGAGCTGTATACAAGAAGGAATTTGATTTATTAGGTGCTGCTTCCCTAGGAGAAATATAAAATGGTCAACACATGCTGTTTTTAATAAATAGCTAACTAATATATCTAATACCACAAAATATATTCTAAACCTATCTTACTCTTCAATTTCACACTTAATAGAAGAAATGGGGGAAGGTAAGCAATGGTAAAGAAATGCAAGATAGAGGAGACCGAATGGATGTCATGAATAAACTCAGGAAAGAGACAAAAATGAGGCGGGGGGAATGTGAATAAAGGAAGCTGGCAAGGAAAAAAAAAAAAAACACATCAGAAATAAGTTTGTGATTCAACAAAGAGGAAGAAGGGAGAATCTCAGTCAGAAGAAGAAACTGAAAGAGATAGGCCAAAACATGATTCCCCCACAAAGCTATCAACCAAGCTCCGAGGATGGGTAATCTAGAATCCAGATTCCGAGCACCATGGAATCCTGAAGATGTAAGAAAACAAAAACTCTCATTCACTGCTGGTTAAACTTCAACATGGTAGTTGCTTTGGAATAATTTGGTAGTTTCCAAACTACCAACTTCTCTGGATCAGTTTTCTTGTTGCTGGGACAAACTGCCTGACAAACACAACTTTAGAAAAGAAGTATTTACTTTCTCTCACAGTTTGAGGCCAGCCTCATAGGAAAGTAATGGGAGCAGGTGGACAAACAGCTGATCACACTGTGTCTGCAGTTAGACTCAGAGAGAGATACCTACTGCTGCTAAGCTGCTTCCTCCGCTTTATTAAATCTGGGGTCTTATCAAATGGGGTGGCACCATCCATGTTTAGGTCTTCCCACTTCAACTAAACCAATTTAAAAACTCCCTCACACACGTGCCCAGAGATTTGTCCCCTGGGTGATTATAGATCCTGTCAATTTGACATTATTAACAACCATGCTTCAACGGTACATGTCAGTTTTTAATATAACAGAATGTCATATACTGGGGTCTTGAATGACAGTCACTTCACAGTCTAAAAAAAGCCAACATGGACAATGGAGTGTAAAAATTTAAGAACTAAAGAAATGAGAAATTATTCCATGAAGATACAAGGAAATGCTTTACATGCATACAGTTAAGTGAAAGAAGCCACACACAAAAAAGATTAATATGCTGTGAGTTCAACTGCATGGAATTTTAGAAAAGGCAAAGCCATGGAAATATCCAATGGCCTGTGGTTATCAGGGGCTGGGGAAAAAGAAGCATGAAATTTGAGCATGGGAGACTTTTAAAGTCATGAAACAATCCTGTGAAATACAGTAACAGTGAATAAATGTCCCTCGAGGGTGGAGGAACATGCTAACCCAAAATAGATTACTTGTGCATAAGGGATATTTTAAACTAAATGGCATGTCAAAGAAAGCAGGTAAGCAAGGTCACCACCCTTCTTGTACCAGGGGAAAAGGATTCTTGTCACCAGACAGAGGACTAAAGGCTGAGAAAGATTTGTATGAAAAGAGACCTTGTAACATAACTTCTAGCTTCTTTAGCCATTCCATACATTGTGGTTTCATTTCCACAATGCCACTCTTTGTCCAGCCTGCTTTATAAACATTTTAGGTTTTCATTTTCCATGCAGAGTCTCATATGTGTGTAACATTGTGTGTGCTCTTCTAAGGGTCCATTTTATATGAACTTAAACATAAATTGGGGTTGGGGATTTAGCTCAGTGGTAGAGCACTCACCTAGCAAGTGCAAGGCCCTGGGTTTGATCCTCAGCTCAAAAAAAAAACAAAAACAAAAACATAAATTTATGTTAGGAGTAAGATTAACAATAGCTAATAATCAAACAGGAAAATTACTGTGTGTAAATCTATTATTCAGTTGTGTGTGTGTGTGTGTGTGTGTGTGTGTGTGTGTGTGTGTGTAGATCAGAGGACAATCACAGTTGTTGTTTGAAGGTTCTGTCCACCATTATTTTTTAATTTGAGACAGGGTCTCTCACTGACTTGGAGCTTGATGAGTCTGCTAAGCTGATGGACAGTGTGTCTGCCTTCCCACTGCTGGGATTACAGACACATCAATATGCCAGGATATATATATATATATATATATATATATATATATATATATATATATATATATATATATATATATATATATATATGCAATAGGTTCTAGGGAGCAATCTCAGATCCTCAAATAGGAAAATCACAACAATTCAGCATAATAAACATTATTTTAATGTGGTCTCTCTCTAGGAAGAGTCAAAATAAAAATATTCTGGCCATGGCTTATGGTGGGTAACTGAAACTCCAGAAAGGGAATTGCTCCCGGAGGAATTTGTGCATATGCAGATGGAAAGTGCAACAGAAACAGAAGTAAAAACAGGGTGAGGTTCCCCACTCCCTTTCTATTGATGCACTGGAATCCCTGTCACATTGCTACATGGAACCGTCAACGGCCATTATTCAAACTTCTGGGGCTAGTCTAACCTGTAACTGCAAAGGGAAATACTGTATTTCAGTCCCTAGAGAACACCATGCTACCTGAAGGAATACTCAGCTGAAGGCTGAGACAGATTTCCCGGGGTTAGATTTCTTCTCCCACTGAAACAGCAGCTGGGACCAGAGTGGTCTGGTGGCTTTGTGGTGATGATAACATGCTAGTTATGTTACAGTGACATAATTTAGCTCCAAGGAGGTGATCTGTGAGGACACCCTGTCCTTAGGTCTTTCCTTCTGTAGGTGTGACCCGGTTGTAGGGATTGGGCAGCTCAGGATGGACCCTCACTTAGCAGGCAGTGTCATGGTGATAACACCATTCCTCTTGACAAAAGCTGCTCCTGTGGCCTGTGCCTTACCCTTAGTCCTAAACATATCACTCAGCTTTGAAGAGGTTAACACAAGTTAGAGAGAAGGCACTCAGAAGTTTTCTGCTTTTAATTTCTGCTTAATGACTTATTGGCCAGGGCACTATCATCTCATCCTACTAACAGCCTTTCTTGCACAATAAACTGCTGTGCTTGGAGCCCACCTCGGCCCACAAACTCCACAATTAAGTGATCGTTTGTCCTCAGAGCTTGACAGAAGCAAGAGTCTGAGGCGGGCTGGGAGGAGCTCCGATTTATTAAAGTAATAAATAACCTGGAAGCCCCCTCTCCACCAGCTGCTGCCTCCCTTTCTTATTTACTTCCTTGTGCAGCATCTGAGATGGGGATACAGGAAACTTAATTGCTTGGAAAGACAGTTGTCTAAGAACAGCACAACACTCATATCCCAGAAACCATATAATAAAATTGGGGGCTCCAGGGCTACACCTTTGGAATGGTCCTACTTCTGGCTGCCTGTTCCTTGGCACATACTCACTCACAGTATCTCTGGAAGGATACATGTTCCTGTGTGCACACAAGCACTCACAGGCACAGAGCTACCTTCTGGGTTGGGGGAAGGCTCTGCAAGGTATGGCTCTCACTGGCCTTTACATGGGTTCACTGCCTATTTTAATTATTATTATTATTTTTAAAATCTCATTCAATGTATATTACTTCAGATTCAGACATTCTTATTACCTTGTACTCAACATTTTAAAATATCATTTTCTCAGTTATTTGTTCTCCTTTAGTTGTAATCTTTAAATTATCACATTAACATGTATATAGCAGGGCTTCAGAAGCTCCCTATGTAGCAGAATTCATCTCTCTCAAATGTCTTCCTATCTGAAGACTTAATCTGCTGAAGGCATTTATTAAAAGTATTCCAGAAAGTCAAAATAGATGTCATGTAGACTGTTTGAGCCTGATTTTTCTTTATTTTCATACAAACCTTCATAAATGTATGTATCTACTTTTCATTCCCCAATCTAGAAAATAGTGATCTTTCCACTGGCTGCTATTAGGGACTAGTAACTCCTCTTTAGACTTTCCTTGATCAAGTTAAGTTTTTAAAATTTACATTACATGAAATGAACTCTCTTACAGTGAATAATTCATTGGCATTTAGTACATTCATAATATTGTACAGTCATCGCTTCTGTCTCTCCAGAAACATTTTCATCATTGCAAAATCAAAGCCTGTATCAATTAGGCAGTTGCTTCCCACTTCCCCTCAAATCAATACTCGGAAGCCTTTATTTCCCTGTGGATTTGCCTCTTCTATGTATATCAGAGGAATGGACTCATACACTCTGTGATAGCTTTTTGTACCTGGATTCTTGATCAGTGTTATCAGGGTCCCTTCTGTATACTACAGTGTATATTAATGCTTCATTTCTTTCTACAGTAAATCACATTCTGTTGTTTCAACACACCACTACTCATTTAAATTCTCACATAAAATTATATCAGAAGGATATGAAAAATAAACGAGTGGTATAAGATATTATAAACAAGGCAGATTCAAGGAAACTATGGAAGCCAGAATCATGAAGAACATGGAAACCAGAGGCATGGATACTATGGAACCCAGAGGCATGGAGATAATGGAAGCCAAAGGCATGGAGAAGGCAAGGGCATAAAGACCATGGAAGGCAGAAACATGGAGACCATGGATTCTAGGGCCATGGAGACCATGAAAGCCTGAGGAATGAAAACCCTAGAAGCTAGAGACATGGAAACAAAGTCAGATGAATGGAGACCAAGTTAGAGGGATGGAAACCATGCTAGGTGCATGGAAACCAGTTCAGAGGGCATGGATGTACAGAAAGCTAATGGGAGATAGATCATTAAGGCAGGGGCATGTTGACTGTGAAGTCAGAGATATAGAAAACATGGGAACCAGAATCACAAAACCTTTGGAAGATAGGGGCAGAGAGATCATGAAAATCAGAATCAATAGAGACATTGAAAGGCAGGATCCTGAGGACCAAGGAAGCCAGTGTCATGAGGATCAAGGAAGCCATGTGGCATGGAGATCATGGAAGCAGAGTAATAGAAATCATGAAAGTGAGGGGATTGAGACCATGGAAGTTAAGAGATATGAGGCCTTGGAAACCAGGGGCATTTTTAGTTACTGTTCTCTTTCTGTGAAGAGCCACTATGATCAAGGCAACTCTTATAAAAGAAACCATTTAATTAGGAGCTTGCTTTCAGTTTCAGAGGTTTAAGTCATTATTATTTTGGTGAGAAGCAGATGAGCATGGCACTGGACCAGTAGCTCAGAGCTTTACATCCTGACCCACAGATGCAGGCAGAGCGAGAGACACTGGGCCTGTCATGGGCATTTGAAACCTCAAAGCCCACCCTCAGTGACATACTTCTTTGAACAAGTCCACAACTACTCCAATAAGGTCACACCTGCTAATCCTTCTTAAACTGTTCCACTCCCTGGTGACCAAGCATTCAAATATATGAGCCTATGGGAGCCAATTTCACTCAAACTACTACAGGCATAAATATCATGGAAGCTAGGGGCATGGAGTTCATGGAAACTAGAAGAATGGAAACCATGGAAGTCAGAGGCACCTAGACCACAGTAGCCAGAGGCAAGGAGACCATGGAAGCCAGAGACATGGAGACCATAGAAGCCAGAGGAATAGAGGCCATGGGAGACAGAAGAATGAAGACCATGGAAGCCAGAATCAAGGAGCACATGAAGGCCAGAGGCATATAAAACATGAAAGCAAAAGGTATGAAAACAATGGAAGCCTGATGAAATGGAGACCATAGAAGCCAGAGTCAAGGAGACCATGGAAGCTAGAGTCATGGTGATCATGGAAACCAGAGGTATGGAAATGATGGAAACCATAAGAGTGGTGCCGTAGTTTAACTGTTGTTGTGATAAAAACACTGATCAACCTGACCTCAAATAAAAACAGCTTGGTACTGGCATAAAAACTGACATGTGGACCACTGGAATTGAATTGAAGACCCTGACATTAATCCACACACCTATGAACAAACGATTTTCGACAAAGAAGCCAAAACCACATCATGGAAAAAAGAAAGCATCTTCAACAAATGGTGCTGGCATAACTGGATGTCAACATGCAGAAGATTGCAAATAGATCCATATCTGTCACCATGCACAAAACTCAAGTCCAAGTGGATCAAAGATTTCAACATAAATCCAGTTACACTGAACTTGATAGAAGAGAAAATAGGAAGTAGTCTTGAACACATTGGCACAGGAGATCACTTCCAAAATATAATAACACCAGTAGCATAGACACTGAGAGCAACAATTAATAAATGGGGCCTCCTGAAACTGAGAAGCTTTTGTAGAGCAAAGGACACAGTCAATAAGAACAAATGACAGCCTACAGAATGGGAAAAGATCTTGACCAACCCCACATCTGACAGAGAGCTGATCTCCAAGATATATAAAGAACTCAAAAAGCTAGACACCAAAATATTGAACAATCCAATTAAAAAGTGGGCTACAGAGCTTAACAGAGAATTCTCAATAGAAGAATCTCAAATGGCTGAAAGGCATTTAAGGAATTGCTCAACATTCTTAGTCATCAGGGAAATGCAAATCAAAACAACCCTGAGACACTATCTTACACCTGTCAGAATGGCTAAGATCAAAAACACTGAATATGGCTTATGTTTGAAAGGATGTGGAGAAAGGGAAAGATTCATCCACTGTTGGTGGGAATGAAAACTGTACAGCCACTCTGAAAATCAGTATGGTGGTTTCTCAGAAAATTGGGAATAAGTCTTCCTCAAGACCCAGCTGTACCACTCTTGGACATATACCCAAGGAATGCTCAATCTTACCACAAGGACACATGTTCAACTATGTTCATATCAGCATTATTCGTAATATCAAGAACCTGGAAACAGCCCCTCAACTGAAGAATGGATAAAGAAAATATGGCACATATACACAATGGAGTACTACTCGGCAGTAAAAAAAACCAATGATATCATGAAATTTGCAGGCAAATGGATGGATCTAGAAAATATCATCTTGAGTGAGATAACTCAGACTCAGAAGGACAAACATAGTATGTACTCATTCATAAGTGGATACTAGATGCAAGGGAAGGGATGGCCAGACTGCAACCCACAGCTCCAGAGAGGCTAGCTAACAGGAAAAGACCCTAGGAGGGACACATGGATGACCCTGTGAAGGAGAAGTGGATGAGATCTACATGAGCGGACTGGGGGGGGGGGTGGCAGAGGGCGAGGAGTGGGGGATGAGAACATAGGGAAATGGGAGGGTCAAGCTGGAACAGGGACAGAGTGGGAGGGCATGAGGAAGATTCCATGATAGATGAGGACATCATGTGAATAGAAAGAGGCAGGGTGCTGGGGAGGCTCTCAGAAATCCACAAGGTTGACCCCATCTTGGTCTGCTGGCAGTGGTCCATAGAGTGCCTGGACAGGTCTACTCTGGTGACCAGCCTAGCAAATAATCTAGCTGTCATCATAGAGCCTTTGTCCAGTGACTGATGGAGGCAGATACAGATATCGATGGCCAGGCACCAGGCTGAGCTCCAGGAATCAAATTGATGAGAGAGAGGAGAGATACTGCAGGCAAGGGACATCAAGATCATGATGGGAGGATGTGCAGAGATGACTGGCCACACTAGTAGAAGCCCATGAACTGTGGACTGGTGGCTGTGGAGCCCCCATGGGACTGGACTAGGCCCTCTGGATAAAGAAGATGGTTGTTTGGCTCGAACTGTTTGGGGGACACCTAGACAGGGGGATCGGGATCTGTCCCTGGTCTATGGGCAGGCTTCTGAAATCTGGTGCTGGTGGTGTGACACCTTTTACAGCCTTGGTGCAGTGGAAAGGGGCTTGGACCTGCCTAGGCTCAGTGTGCTGGGCTCTGCTGACTCCCCATGGGAAACCTCGATTTGGGGGATGTGGGGATGTGGGGTGGCTTGGAAAAGAGGGCTGGGGGTGGGAGGAGGGGGGGTTCTGTGGATAGCATGTGGAGTGAGTAGAAAATTTCTTAATAAAGAAAAATGAAAAATAAACACTGATCAAAAGTAACCCAGGAGAGGATAGGGTATATTTGCCTTACAGGTGATAATCCATCATTGAGGGAAGTCAAGGCAGGAACCTGGAGGCAGGAACTAAAGAAGAGGGACGCTGCTTAATGCCTTACTTTCTCTGGTTTACTCATCTAGTTTTCTTGTACAGCCCAGGCCCACCTACCTATGGACGGTACTGCTCTTAGTAGGCTTGGATCACCTACATCAGTTAGCAATTAAAATAATGCCCCACTGATATGGCCACAGACCAATATGATCAAGGCAATTCTTCAGTTGAGATTCGCTCTTCCATTTGACTCTAGGTCTGCATCATGTTGACAACTGAAATTAACAGTGACACATGGAGATCACAGAAAGCAACGTGAATGTCTCAATGTCTCACATACAGACAGAGAAGGACTCCAAATAATATTAAATACAAAATATGCTATGAATTAAACAAGAATTTGAAGGAAAATTGAAGCTATTTTGAGCCGAATGCAAATGTAAAAACAACATGTAAATTTTTATGAGGTTATGATGAAAGGGGTACATAGAAATTTGTAGCACCAATCACCTATATCAGAAAAAAAAATAAGGCTTCAAATTAATGGTGTTAGCTTTAATCTTAGAACGATAAAGTCAGGATAATAAAGGAAGCACAATATAAGCAGAAGAGGGGGGATCAAAGTATAAACTGATGAAAGAACTAAGTTCTGAGATTTAATAAGCATAATGTGTTCTAAGTAAGGCACATAAAATTACTAGACATTATTAATGAAGCTACAAAATCTAAGCCAGAAAAAAGAGAAATTCCAACAATTATCAGGAGGAAAAACACTACTATTGTTTTCCTAAAGAGAAATAATTTGATTGGTCTTATATATTTGCATAAATAATAATAAAGTCTAGAAGACAAAGTCCAATATCCCAGAGGAATAGGAAAGAACTAGCAGAACAGATTTTGAAAGAAACCAAACTACAGAACAAAACATTCTCAGAAATTCAAAACCTCCAAGGGAAGACTATTTGCAAAGCCCTAATGAAATGACTTTGTGAAAGAAACCCAGGAGGCAGATCAAACTCCGGAGGAAGAAGCAGAATGCCGGAAACAACTGACAAAACAGTCCCCTGAGAGCATAAATATGTATTGAGCTTTAAAAAAAGAAAAAAAAAAACAGTGACGAATAGAACAGAGTGGTCTTTTGGAAATGACACCACTTTGGATACAAATATTGCTCAGGGTAGAGTATTAGCCTAACACGTGAATGCCTTGGGTTCAATCTCTAGGACCATTAAAAAAACAACAACACCACTATTTTAATCTGTCTTAAATGAAGTGTGCATACTTAAAATACAATGGCAATACCAGAAGGCAAAATCACATAGATAATTTCACACTAGCATAGGTAAAAAAGGCATCTTGAAATTTTACAAAAGTCAAGAGAAGGTGTAGAAGTGGTTAGAAAAAAAAAAAGGAAGAAAAAAAGTTTGGGGCTTTTGTTGATGGATTGGAAACTTCCCCAAAGAAGAGATACTTGCTGAAATTTCACTGACTAGTACTCATGAGGCCTGCAGAACTCTAGCTGAGGGACTGACTTGAGAGACAGTTTTCGTATGTTGTAAGAGCTATGGCAGAAGCCCCAGCAAACAACTATGACTGACTGGCCTAGCCCAGGGAAGAAAGGTGTAGAAAAGGATGTCAAAGAAACATGCTAAGAAAGGTAAAGGATATTACGTACCTCTAGAGCTGGGAATAGCTCCGTGGTTAAGCCACTTGCTGAACAATCATGCCATTGAGAAGCCCTGCTTCAAGGAACGAGATGTAAAGAAGGGTATAGGTGGATGATTCCTGACATCAATCAACTTTGGGCACACGTGCACACGTGCACACACACACACACACACACACACACACATAAATATTTATATACACAAATGTGTATACCCACATGTGTGTCTTCACTCATGTAAACAGTTATGTACACACATATGAAATGGGAAAAAAAGACATTTGGATCTCCACAAACTAAAACCTTTCCACTGAGATAGAATCAAAGAGGGTGGGTGGGAGAGGCCAGAAGAAGAAAGCAGATTTGGGAGTGGGGGGTGGGAAGTTGACCTCAGGCAAAGAGAAAGCAGCAGGTCAGCACTGAGGTCAGCTCCACAGAGATCCTGGAGAACTCCTCAGTGCAAGGAGGCCGAAGACATTTGAGTACATGGTGCATCTCCTTTTTCCTAGATGCTGCCTCTTGTCTTTTGACTTTCAAGTATGATCCTACTCTATCCCGAAATTCCTTATAATGTGCAAACTCATATGCATTGGTGTGAAGGACAGAAAGCCTTGTTCTTTTCTTTCTGAAATGTCATGGTTAAATGCTCATATTATCCTACAGGCTGACTCCCAGAAAAACTCTCCCAACTTTAGGTTTCTGGGTATCCATGGGGCTCCCCTCTTCAGCCTCACTAATATAGGTTCCATTTCATTGTCTGAATGTGTGATAGTTTTTCTGTGCAGTATTCTAAAAACTAATTCACTTTTGGCATATAGAATTGTAATTTTTTTTCAAGACAGGGTTTCTCTGAGAATTGTAAATATTTTAAGACCAAATAACACCCAATACAAGGAAGACTGAATTCTCCATTTCTGTAATCAGTTTATGTGAAGAACCATAAAGGTCTCCAGTGATTGGCTCCACACCAAAACTCAGCTACTACACAGAAAATCAAGTTCCAAACACAGAATCTCAGGGTCCACATAAGGAATCTCAGGTTCCACACACAGCACACAGCATCTCAGGTTCCACACACAGCATCTCAGGTTCCACACACACAGAGAATCTCAGGTTCCACACACAACATCTTAGGTTACACACACACACACACACACACACACACACACACACACAGAATCTCAGGTTCCACCCACAGCACCTCAGGTTCCACACACAGAGTCTCAGGTTCTACACACAGCATCTCAGGTTTCACACAAGGAGTCTCCAGTTCCACACATGGAATCTCAGGTTCCACACACACACAGTGTCTCAGGTTCCACACACAGCATCTCAGGTTTCACACAAGGAATCTCCAGTTCCACACATGGAATCTCAGGTTACACACACACATGGAATCTCAGGTTCCACACATGGAATCTCCGGTTCCACACACAGAATCAGTTTCTATGCAGAACCCATCCTTCCACACTGACACTCATCTTCCACAGTACAATCATTTTGAGAATCTACAATCATCAAAAGGAATCATCAACACTGACATTGGGAGCAACACTAGGGATAAAGCGCCTTTTGTATCTTGAAGCGGAGTACATGTTCATGTGTTCACGTACAGACTCCTAAGACAGCAGGGAGTCCTGAGACCTAGGAAGGTGGCTTGGGAACACAAGCGAACAAGTGTGAGGTGTTGATGTTGATGCCCTAGTATCTTTGCAAAGAGGTCAAGCATGATGTCTGTAACACCAGCACTGCATATTAGAAGTGGAGACAGCAGATCTTGGGACTCTGACCACTAAGTCTCTCCAAATGAGTGAGTTCAGGTTCAGGGAGACCCTGTCTCAAAAGAGAAGGTGAAGAGTAGTAGAGTAAAATATCCATCATTGGCCTCTGGCCTCTACACACACACATACATACATACACACACACACACACACACACACACACACACACACACACACACAAATACACCACACCCACCTACCACACACACAAATATATACACATACCACACACAAACATATACACACACCACACACACAAACATATACACCACACACAGAGACCATGCAACACACACACACACACACACACACACACACACACACACACCCCACACACATAATACCATAAACACTATACACACAGAGACCATACATCACAAACACATAGACACACACACCACAGACACATACCACACATCACACCGGAACACATACATACCACATACACATTAACTGCCAAGCCCTACACATATCACACCACACACATAGCACATAACATAACCACACATAATACACACACACTCACACATGCACCTATACATGACACTATAGGAAGGAAGATAAGAAATCAACTTTTCTTGTTAGTTATAAGATAGCTCCTAAGAAGCAAGCCCTTCAAAGAGGACTAAAAGACAAGTCAAGACTGGGAGAAATATTTGCAAAAGACTTATCTACTAAAAGACATTATCTTATCACTAAGAGAACAGACAACTAAACTTAAAAAATGAACTGAAGATTTGAGATGTGTAAAGATGCCCCAGGAACCAAGAAAGATGATATACAAGCAGCCAATGATCAAATAACAGGATTTCACCTTCATACATTATATTCCATTCATGAATTGACATTTAAAACAATGGAGTCAGGCTTGTAATTCCAGCTAATCTGGAGGATGAAGCAGGAAAATCATGTATTCAAAGCCTGCTTGGGCTACAGAGTTGAGTCCAAGGTTAGCCTGCACAACTTAAGGAGACCGTGTCTCAGAGTTAATAGTGAGGTTGAAGACACAGATCCAAATTTGAACACTTGTCTAGTATTTACAAGGACCTAGGTTCATCCTCAGCATTAGAAAGTTACTTATCAATTAACCAGTAATAACAATAGATAGATAGATAGATAGATAGATAGATAGATAGATAGATAGATAGATAGATAGACAGACACCACTATATAGTCATGAGGATGGCCACCATTCAGCACTGACCCCCCCAAGTCCTGGTGAGGATGTAGCAACAGGAGCTCTCATTACTAGGGAGAATGCACGGCACAGACACTTGGGAACACAGTTCAGCAGTTTCTTGGCAAAGCTGAACAAAGTGATATCATACAACTTGGCAATCCACTTTGAAACTGAGTTGGAAACTTATGTTCACTTTAACACTTGCATGTAAATGGTTACAGCTACTTTATTCAGAGTTGCTAAAAACTGGCAGCAACTGAGTTATCCCTCCAGAGGTGAATGGATAAAGAAACGGTAGCACATCACATCCATGTGATGGAACTCAAGTCAGCATTTCTGTAATGAACCATCAGCCATGAAAAGACATGAAAAATTGTAAAGCTTATTGTCAATGAAGTAAGCTAATCTAAAAGGACAAAATAGTCTATTATTCCAATTGCCTGATAGCCTCAATAAGGCAACAGCATGGAGCTGTTAACCTAGGAGAGGTCAATATGGTTAAAGGTTGTTATTTCGTTCTCAGAGGAAACGCAGAATGCTTTTTGTGGCATGCTAAGAACTTAGGGCAGGGAAGGAAATCTGTATGGTATAATGATGACAAATACATGTCACTGTGTATTAATTAGAACTCATAAAACCTTGCAAACAATGAAGCCCACTTGCACTAGGAGTTTTAGTTAATGTGCATCAGTACTCCTCTTTCATCGATTTTATAAACATAATACATTAACGTAAGGCATTTATTCCATGCATTTTCCTGAATAAAGAGGAAGCAGTTCAGTAAACTAAACAGCTTACAGCCGGTGTCTGTATTTAGCAGTGGTGAGTGAAGGTTCAGTTGTGAAAGTGCTTCTCTCACAAGCAAGGAGAACTGAGTTTGGATCCCCAGAACCAACATCAAAAAACAGGCCTGTAAGCTCGTGCAGTCCTGGGAAAGCAGAGACAAAAGGACCCTGGTCTTGCTGAACCAGCCAGCCAGCCTGAATAAGTAAGCTCCATATTCAGTGAGGACTCTTGTCTCAAAAAATATGGTGGAGAGAAACTGAAGAAGACACTTGATGTTGACCTCTGACCTCCATATGCACACGTCTATAAAAGCAGGTGCATATAACTTCCCCACATACACATACAAATTAAAAACTAAATCCTCTGTCCGCCATGGCTGTAGGGCTTCTGAGAAAGGAACAAAACACAAAGAATCAATGTTTAGAATTAGAAATAGAGAACATATAAATTGAACAAAGAGAAAGCAGAATACTGCATGCTATTAGACTGTTCCTGGTGGATGGAAATCTGACAGAATGAAACTCCAAAGTAGTATTGCTGTCCTCTGAACTGTTACTCTTGTTACCAAAACCTTACCCAAATGGTATGATTTTCTGATCAAGTATTATTTTCAGTCCTTAGTCTTGTTTCTATAAGAGTATATTTTGCTCAGGAAGCCACATTTCTTATTTCTATATCCTCTTTAATCAAGCAAATCAAAGGTCTTTTTAAAGAGTCCAATCTTAAGAAACTGTGTTGCCTAAAAAATAAGGATCACCTATTTATAACACAAAGGCTTATTCCAGGAAAGCCAAGTTCTACCCTCTGATCCTGGACTAAACTATGGCCGACAGTTGTCATGTCCTAGAAGCCCCTGGGGCACGCAGCTGGAGCACACAGAGGAGGCACTGTATGGGGCTTGTGACCTACAATACAGAATCTGTGGGCAGTTGGCCTAGCTGCCACACACCCACCTCTGGCTTAGTGTGCACTGCCATCTAGTGGAAAGATTCTGTATCTACTCTATTTCGCCTGCTGACCAATTTTTCCAAATCTACCTCTGCAACAGCTGGCTGCCTCTGTAACAGTGAGGAAGATTCTATCATTTTAGCTCCTGGACTTAATCAAAGTGACGTAACACGAAGCCTCGGGCATCTTTATTGGTCATAGCTGCATGCAAGTAAGTTCTTGTTCTCAGTAAAAGCAGAATTTTCAAGGCCTTGTGAACAATTTGGCTGAAAAGCCATTGGTTTTCTCTCCATTTAGTATTGTGGCACTTATAAACTTAATTAGAGCATTTGGAAGTTTAGTAGTGGCTAGTAGGAGCCCAACAACCTTTCTTACATGCGGTCCACACGCGCCAATTAGGAGAGGAAGTAAGGGGCAGAGTTCTGAGGCAATCTATGAGTCATTCTCAGGGAGAAGCTAGATAAAACCAGACATGGAGGTCATGCTTGGATTCCACAGTGACTAGGGGACTGTGTGTCTGTCCTGTCCAAGGCCCTCTAATTGCTTCTCTGCCTCTGGGCCTCCTCTGTTTCCTCCTCTCTCATTCATATTCAAGACCATGATGAGAAACCTTGAACAGAAATGCAAAGTGCTTCTTAAATGCAGACAATTGAAATATAAATGTTCCTCTCATGCACTATTAATTATTTTATAGCCTCCCCAAGTACCCTTTGTATATCTAGCAGCCTCAATGATGACCATAAAAGAGGGAGGGTATTATCCCAGGGTTTCTATCTCTGCTCCTATGTTCTCCACTCCATCTGTACCCAAATATCCACTCTCTGGAGATTATGTTTTACAGAGGAAAAGCTGTACTAATGACATGTTTTGCTTTTCTTCCTGAATGGAGAGAGAGAGAGAGTGAGAGAGAGAGAGAGAGAGAAGGAAAAGATATGACCGCTCCTAGGTATGGTGGAGGGGAAAGTTTACTGTAGATAAAGGGGAGAGCATAGCCAGAGGCAGAGACATCTGGGAGATTCCAGAGTAGACGAGACCAGACTGAGATGAGCCATGTGGGGAGAGAAGTAAAAGGAGAAAACTAGGTACAGCAGCCAAGAGGACAGAGGCACAAAATGGTGGCTAACCAAAATGGCTGCATTATATCGGGAAGAGCCTCTGGAGGAAGGACAAGCCAAGCCCTGGAGCGGTCAGGACAGAGGGTGGGGTAGGGACTGAGGGATGCTGGGAGAAGCTGTTGACCGGGTCTGCTTTGTTATATTAAATAGGCACTTTAGCCATTTGTCCCAGGATCTGAGACTCAACACTTTGTCAGCTGAGATTAGAAAGACTCCAAGACCTTTCAGTCACCCATGCCCACTAGTCAACCATCTGACTCTGGTTAAGTTCACTGGCACCTGGGCTGTAGTTTCTCCATCTGTAAGATGGAGGGAAAGAGCAGCAACAGGAAATTGGGGTGCAGGTGTTCAGTCAAATAGTGCTGCTCAAGCCTAAGAACCTAAGTTTGGATCCTCAGGTCCTGTGTAAAGAGCTGGGTGTGTCAATCTCAATGCTGAGGATGCAGACGGGTAGATCCTTGGAGGACCCTGGCGAGCTAGCTCACCTGAAGGAGTGAGCCCCAGAGTCAATGAGAGACTTATGGCTGTGGTGGCTCACTCCGTTAGGATTTGATGAAGGAAGCAGAGGCAGGAGGATCACAAGTTCGAGGCCAGCCTGGGCTACACATTTTAGCCAGGTGGTGGTGGCTCACACCTTTAATCCCAGTTCTCGGGAGGCAGAGCCAGGTGGATCTCTGTGAGTTCGAGGCCAGTCTGGTCTACAGAGCGAGATCCAGTACAGGCAGCAAAACCACACAGAGAAACCCAGTCTCAAAAAAACTGGGAGGGAGGGAGGGAGGGAGGGAGAGAGAGAGAGAGAGAGAGAGAGAGAGAGAGAGAGAGAGAGAGAGAGATCTCAGAAAGTAAGGTAGAGAGAAATTGAGGAAGACCCCAGCATTCTCTGACCTCCAAACTCATACACACGTGCATGCTATAACATGAACATCTACAAACACACACACACACAAATATAGCAACAAATGAAGCCAGTGACTATACTTTGCAGCAGCAGTAGGTAAGAGCATGAAGAACTGTCTCTTGTAGGTGATGTGACCAAAGTCATGAGTTTACTGTCTGTTAGACACAGTCCTTAAATAACTGAGTGACATAAATCAGGGAAGTGCCCAGGGATTGTGCACAATATCCTGCGCCTTTGTTTCATGAACAGCGTCAACATGAGGGCTCACTTACACCAGGTACTTACTTAGAAACTGCTCTTGCTGAAGAGTGCTGTCAACTGTGCCCAACAAGGTAAAGGCACAGGTGAAAGGTAAACATCTCCTCCTTCAGGTCCTATCAGTTTCCTGTGTGACCAGATAGGCAGGTTAGCCACTCAAGAACTGTCCCTCCCTACCCTATGCACTGTTATAATTCGTAGCCACTTCCTAGCTACATGACCGTGCATGAGCTGTCCAGCAGTCAGGCAAAATACTTAGTCACTCCAAGGCCTCACCTCCTAGTCATCCTTGTGTGGTCATGTAATCTTCGAGCAGTGTGATATGTAATCTATGCACATGTGTAGCTACGTCAACCCATATGTGCATGTGCGAGGTAACCTATAAAAGCAGATTTCACCTGTTCCCTGCTCTCTCTCCCACACTATTCATTTCCTGTAGGCCTATTCATGTTCTTACACTTTCCCCTCTCTAATAAAATTCTTACAGTGGGTTCTATTGTACCTCATGTTCTCTCACGTGCCTGGTAAATAGCATCGCAAATAAATAACACCCACCACCTTTGAGAATGAAGGCATGCAGATAAACTCCTGTCCTAAACTTGAAATCGCCTCACATTCGGGGACTAACTGACCCTCATTGGACTGACTCCCTCACAGATGAGAAGAGCAGAGTGAGGAAGACTAGAGCAGAAGTGATCGTCCTGCAGAAAGCGAATCAGGCCCTGATCCCACTTTGATCACCTTGCAGAACCCAAACTGAGATAATGATCACGGAAACCACACTTTGACCCAGACTGCTTAATGAGTACCTCTTGCTGTCCCGCCTTTTGGAGTTCCTCCTGTCAATAGCCTGATGAGGGTCTCAGGGTCATGAATACCTTTATGTGCTCTTCCCCATTGTTTAAATGTTCTCTCTTTCCTCACCATAGCACTTCTCCTAGATTGATGAGTTGTGATGGGTGGCTGAGTCTAGCCTTTTGGGGTGCTGAAGCCCAGGGTTTTGCTCTCAAACACCAGTTACATAATGGCAGATACTTTTAATAGGCAGGAAGTGGCAGTCTTTAAAATTATAAAGTCCAGCCAGTTTACTAGGAAGGAAAACGAAGTGCCAGAGGCAGTAGGCAGCACACAGCACGGCTCAGCACTGCTGCTGTTTACCAGAATTCTTTGCGGAGGTCTCTGTCCAGGCGCAGATGGGATCTTCTGCCATAGAAGGGAAGTTCAGGATGAGTCAGTGTGAAGCAAAGTCAGAGTTTATTATTATGAATAAGATAGCATATGCTTAGACTTAAGTGCAGGCATTAAGAAACACAATTCTTTACAGAAACTGAAATGACAAATTTTCAGCTTTGCATGGAAACACAAAAATCCCAGGATAACTAAAACAGTCCCGAATAATAAAATAACGGCTTTCTTTTACAACCCAAAACGGGAGTGGTAAAGGAGGTTAATTGAGAGCTAATGATCGGTTAGTATATCAAGAAAAGGGGATTTATGTGCTCACTCTACATTCCTAGAAGCTTACATATATATATATATATATGTACTAAAGTATCACCAAGACATCTTAAGCCATGGCTTGACCTCTGGAAAGGTCCTTGACCTTTCCAAGTAGTAGCTTTTGTGATAGTAGCTAGATTTCATTACATTTTCCTGTGGCTTGCAGCACCCACGAGGTAGAAGTTTTGTGATTTAGAAAACAAAACCACTGTCGATGTCTTTCCTATGTGTGAGATGCTGGATTCATCCTCAGCATGAGGGCAAGAGAGAGAGAGAGAGGGAGAGACAAAGGGAAATAGAGTATGGAAAAAGGAAGAGCAGGAAGAACAGGTGGGGGAAGAAAGGAAAGGCTGAATGAGAAGAGGAAAGAAATAATAAAATATGCAAAATAAACTTTACCAAACTTCTTTTATTGCCCAGATTCCTAAAGTATTCTCCTCTTTTAAATCCTCAGTGGAATCTACTTAAAATAGATAGGAGAGAGATCAGCATCTTAAGGGCTACCCTGCAACAACAAAGCCCAGGGTAATTCAGTGATACTGTAGACTTACAGATGGTGGGAAGGAGAAAAAGAAGAAAAGGGAGCCCCCTTCTCACTTATTTGACCTTACTCTAAAGGTCACAGCCCTAAATGTCAAGAGGACCCAGAACTAACCGTGAGCCAAACCCTCCCTCAGCTTTCTCTTAGTTTAAAATATTAGTTTATTTTCCAAGTAATATCAGGAATACTAAATCAACCAAGAACATTCATCTGATAAAAGATATGCAAATATGTTTATAAATATACAGTATCATCTATAATGTTGACAAGCCAGATAAAAACACCAACTTTCACTTGAAACTCTAAATTCCCAGTACAGGATGCAAATACAAAGATTCTCTCTTTCTCTCTCCTCCTCTACCTCTTCCACACACACACACACATACACACACACACACACACACACACACACACACACACTTTATTTTCAGCTCCACAGATGGCCACAAATTGCTTATATTTTTCATACACTCCCAACCCCAACTTAATTCATCTACAAATCAGACTTAAATATAATTGGGATCTCCAAAGCTAAGACTTGAGTTTTAAAAACAAACAGATTATCAGACTAATTTTTGAAATGCAATTAGGGCACATATCATCATTGGATGTATTAAATTTTTTTAAATACAACTAAAATTAAAAACAATAAAATAATCCTGATCTAAAATTTGACCAGCCAGTGTTCACCTTGCACCAATTGCCCACTGCTACTTCATGTTACCCAACCCCAGATGTTATCAGCTATTCCTTTTGTTTTCTGGATAAGTAGTTGGGTTGTAAGGTTCGGGAGGTAGTGTACAGTCTCATCTGGGATTATTAAAGAAAATAGCTCGATGCATTGTGACAGTTTTAAGTGAGGAGGTGAGGTTTGGAATAATGCTTTCCAAAATCCAATTTGATCTGCTATTAGCAAATTATAATTCTTATCTCCAACTCCAGGAAACACAGGGGACAAGTGAAAACAGAAGTGGGGGGCATATCAGTAGCATGGGTGTCTAGAGTAGGTGAGACACAAGGGGCTGGCCAGGCAACTCTTACATGGTCTAGGCTGTGCAGGATACCTCAGCTGGGAGCTGACACATAGCTCAGCCCTGAATTTCCGAAGGCAGGCTGACTATGGAGTATGCCCAGGTTTATAGCTCTTTGTTCTTGTTTCTGTGAGCAGTGATTTCCTCTTACCTCCTCACTTCCTCTCTTCCCTTCCTGAGGCTATTCCCCATACCATTGTACAGAACCAAGAGACAATAAAAATACAAAGAAAGGATGATCAGGGTCAAAGGCTCAGAGGGCCAGTGTATGGTGTATCTGGTCCATCTGAGGAGGCCTGGGGCTCCAGGATTTGTGAGAAGATATCAGTGAAGCTAAATTACAGTGGTGCAGTTCTAGAGTATGTGACAAGATATGGATGACATCAATGTGCTTTCATTCTTACTGATCTTCAAATTCCTTTGGAAATCTCAGCCAAATCACTTACACACGCATTTCAGAAGGTCACCAGTTTTGCTGACAAAGTACCAGTTACTGCCACTATTTAATAAGCTAGTGTGGTCCATCAACTATTTCTTTCAGTTTGATCAAATGTACAGCTTTAGTATGTCCCCACCCTGCTTCTCAGTGTTTCCTCTTGCTGAGACCCGCTGCAAAGAAACTGCGGCTCTGCTGCTTTTCCTTGGCCGCATTCTATCAAGCAGTAAAGCTGAGAAGCAGAAGGCTGCACTCCTCCTCCAACATCTCCTCTGTTTCTCCACCACCCGGCACCACTATGCCCATTCTATACAACTACAGACTAGGGTGTTCAGCTACATGGCTATGTGTGATAAAAGTCGCATGCTCCCGTGTGCCAAGCTTTCCAACAAGCCTTTCAACATTCTTACAAGGTAGAGCTGTGGCCACTCTCCCTGTAAATATCTTAAAAGGTGTCCGTGGTCCTCTGCTGAGAAAACTATAGCTAGGGATTGGAGAGATAGAGTACCGACATCTCTTATAGAGGACCTGAGTTCAACTCCCAGTATCCACAGGGTGCCTCACAACTGTCTATAATTTCAGTTCCAAGGGATCATACACCATCTTTCAGCCTCTTTGGAGAACCAGGCATGCAAACAGAAACAGACATTCACACAAAGCATGCATACACACATTTTTTAATTAAAAAACAACTATAGCTAGTCTGAGGAAATGGGGAATAATCAATTCTAGAACATTTGCTCAGGATGGAAGGCAAGCAGAGATTCTTAGTCAGCTTGTATTTCTTACTCAGGTTTCCTCTGGTTCAGCTACCCTGCCGCACAGAAAAGGCTACAGTGGAAATTCTAGATGCCCTAGAGCAGGACAGTGTTCAACAGACTCCTGACTGGGAAACCAAGAGACCAAGAGGAATGTGTGAGACATTGGAGAAGTAGAAGACAGTCACTGGTGTTGGGGCAAAGCATACAGGAGCTTCCCCTGGATGAGAGAGAGAGAGAAACATAGACTGAGACAGAGATAGGGATGAGGAGGGCAAAGAGACAGAGACACACACAGAGACAGAGAGAACACCAGCCCAGAGACTGTCAAATCTCCGCAGCGAAGGGGGATAGGTTCCAACAAAGAGGGTCGATGAAGTGGACTGCCCAGGAGAGGCCTGAGGCAAAAATGTAGGTAAAAGGAGCCACTGGTAGAGGCAAAGCTCACTCAAACACTTGGAAAAGAAAGGATTAGCCTCAAAGATCCTCTGAAGGCAAACACCAAAGCAATCTCACAGCAATACCACTTACATCAGCAAATCTCTTCCCCTTTCTCCAGCTTTGCAACTTTCAAATTCTGTAAGAGAAGTTAGACGCAACGTCCCTACCTTTCCCTTGACTGACCAAGCATTCCCTATCTGCCAGGCAGGCTGCCCCATGGGAGAGCAGCTGCAGGGACTCTGGGTGGTGATGGAAGTTATAGCTTCTTCCTGCATCTACGTCTTGACTGGAAGGGAGCTGTGTATTTAGAAAGCAGTTATTACTTAAATATGGAGACCAGAGAGGTATATCAAGTTGTCATCAAAGGATGGCAGAGAAATTAACAAGAGTACAGGGAATGATGGGACAAACGAAGTCTCCCTTTTGATCACACTCAGGAGTTTTTGTCTGCTCGACACTGGCTGAGAGAACAAGGTGACAGGCCCCCAAAGGCAGAGTAGAGACCTGCAGAGCTGGAATTAAACTCTTGCCCACTCCTTTCCTTCTCCCTTTCCCGTTTACACAGAGTACAGGAGGGGAAGACTTCCCGTTTACACAGAGCACAGGAGGGGAAGACTTCAAGCCATCTGAGGTATCTACGAAATATTCAGTTAAATGTAGAATCAGAGGAAACATGAAAAATGGATTTCATTTTTACACAAAAATACTAAAAATGGCTATTAGAGTGCAGTCATTGCTTAGAGAAGGGATTGAATCAATTCTGTATTGACTCAAAGCTGTAATTTCTAGAACCTGTGCTAATACCCTTTCTATAAATGTTTTAATAGTATGTGTGTTTATCCTGTTTTCAGAGCTAAATCTAGACATGTGAAGTTTGTTTACTTCCCGAAACTCATAAACTGCCCACTCACCCAATCCCTGCTTCCTTGAGGAAATGTTTAAATTTGGAAGAGACTGCTTAAGAATAAGAGCTCAGAGTTATGGAGGGAAGAGGCAGAATGACTCCACGGGCCACTCGGGACTGAGTCACCTTCCTCCCCACGGTCCCACTGAGCTGGTGCCTATGTGTGTGGATGGGATCAACCATGGATGCTCATGAGCTGGTGTCTATGTGTGTGGACGGGATCAACCATGGATGCTCATGAGCTGGTGCCTATGTGTGTGGACGGGATCAACCATGGATGCTCAGGAAGCACTCGCTAGATCTGTTGATGTAATCTCAATGTAACTCTGATGCTCTTGCTGCTCAAAATGTCATGTTCAGCTCCCCCAAGATCCAGGCTGGGATTAATATGACACTTTTCCATTTCGGCTCATCCCAGTCCTCTTGGGATTGATGGGTTCCAAACTCTCTGTATTCGTCTTTCATCGTGGTCCTAGCCTTTCGTCTCCCCTCACTTTCCAATACAGCACATTGTGCCTCCTCCAAATCTCTTTGTTAGCAGAATTTCCTTTGTAGAATGAAGTAGATATGAAACAGGTGGTTGTTAGCTTGTCTCTTAGCAAATTGCCCGAAAGTTGTTGTCTGTTTTCAAGGAGTCACCGAAAATATAAAACTGTAAGAGAGTAGGTCGGGGGGGGGGGGGGGGGGGGGCGGGGGGGCGGGGGGGTCTTTGGAAAGGTGGCAGAGCAGGAGGAAAACCAGCCACCGTGGTGGGTGGAGCTTCTGGAACTCAGGTGACCAAAGTTCCTACCCCATATTCCCAACCTTTCCCACTGGGTCTTTGGAGCTGTAAAGTTCCTCATCTCCTGCGGAGACATCTCTTTTTTCCCAGTTCTCCTTCCCTGTGTGGCTATACTCCAGAATTTAGCTGTTCACTCTCTTTGCATGGATAATTTCTGAAAAAAATATATAATAAAATATTTTTCTGGTTTTTCTGAAGGGTTAGTATGACCTACAGTAGCAGATGCTCAAGGATAGAGAGTCTGACTAGTATTTTAGGTGCAGAATGTAATGGCAGGGGTCCATGAGGAAAGTGTGCCTACTTTTGCTCCAATCCAGAAACCTGTGGGTGAGAGGAATACTTTATTATACTACCTGTCTGCTGAGGGTGACCCATGGGCTGTGGATATCGCTCTGTGTAAATAAAATTCTGATTGGCCAGTGGCCAGGCAGGAAGGATAGGCGGGACAAGAGAGAAGAGAATTCTGGGAGGTGAAAGGCTGGGGCAGGGATTCTGCCAGCCGAGACCATGACAAGGAAGATGTAAGGTAATAGTAAGCACAAGCCACGTGGCAAAGTATAGATTAATAGAAATGGGTTAATTTAAGATAGAAGAACTAGATAACAAGAAGCCTGCCACGGCCATACAGTTTGTAAGCAATATAAGTTTCTGTGTGTTTACTTGGTTGGTTCTGAGTGTCTATATGGGCCTGGCGGGTGACAGAGATTTGTCCTGACTGTGGGCCAGGCAGGAAAACACTAACTACACCCATGTGCTCTGGAATTAGTGAGGGAGAAGACTTGGCTGAATGTGGACCATACATGGCCTGCACATCCATCAGCCAGCTCAAAGAAAACATGGAGGCAAAGGTAAGACCTTCCAGAAACTGTGAGAATCAGTGTGGAAAGCCTGTGCTTTTAAAAAGGAGGGGTACAAATCCATGAAACAGTGGGGGTGAAGCACGAGCACCAAGGGAAACCACACCGACTATGAAGAATTAGTTCTAGGCTATTTACAGCAGTGACTCAGTCCCAACAATTTTTTTTTTCTTTTCTCTTTTGACAGAGGCCTTCATGTATCCCAGGTTGCCCTGAATTTGCTACATGGCAGAGAATGACCTTGCACATCTGATCCTCTTTTCTTCACCTCTGAATGCTGGAATTATAGGTATGTTATAAATTATTACTCATACCTGAGGGTATCCCATGCATACATGGAACCATGCTGGCATGCTGGGCAGATGCAGCGGCAGGCGACCCACTCCATACTGGCATGGTGTGGAGTGGGTCAGGGGGTGGGAGGACATTCACAACCTAGATGCTATATCTGCATGAAAATGGTTTATTATAATAGAGAGACGAAAAGAAGATAGGGAAGAAGAGAAAAAGAGGCAGGGAAAGAGAGAGGGGTCAAGGGGTGCACACCTCATGGGAGTGGAGGGAGAGAGAGAGAAAAAAAAGGGGCGGAGTAAGAAGAGGCTTCTATCCAGGGTGGCTCCAAGGGGTGGGTCAGAATATTAACAGTGCTTGACCACACCTGGCTCTCTCCAACAATTTTTTTTCTGACTGAATCACTCAGTCTCTCTAGATGGTTTGATTCAGGGTAATATTAGCTACATTTCCTTCACTATGCTCAAACAGCTGGCAAGAAATAACCTGTGAGGAGAGAGGCTCATTTTAGCTCATGGTGTGAGGGACGACATCCATGAGGGCAGGGGAGGCAGTGGAAGGGAGCCTCCATGGTGGCTGGCAATGGGTGCATGCCCCAGATGCTGGCTCACATCTCTAACAACCAGGGATCAGAGAAGAGGTGGGAAGCACAGCCAGACTATAAACCTCAAGGCATATCCACTAGTGACTTATTTCCTACAGCAAAGCCCAACCTCTTTCCACAGCTACCTGAAACAGTACTGCTGATTAGACACCGGGTGTTCAAACACACTCGAATATGGGAGACATTTCATGTTCAGATGCCAATAGCCATGTGAGGTGTTCTAATGGCGTGGGGTGTGTGTGTGTGTGTGTGTGTGTGTGTGTGTGTGTGTGTGTGTGTGTTATAGATGTGGTATGCATGAGTGTGCACAACAATCCAGAGTTGTGTCTTTCGAGCTATGAAGAGCAGAGTAGAAGCAGACACAGGAACTGGTGGGTTTCTAATATCCAATGATGACAGGATGGTGGTCTGAGACTGCAAGGCAGTTCTGATCTACTGGGTGGAAAAAGAGACAGGAGTCCACTCTGAACTGAGGGAAGTCTCAGCATCATGCCTATGCACACTAGGCTTGGTGTACAGAGTGAACTTCAGACACCAGGGGTTTGCGCCAGGCAGTCATGAGCTTTCCCCGATGGACCAGATGCAACTAGGCATGGCCACGAAGGAACAGTTCAAGCAAAGAGTCTGAAGAGGACGAGTCTTAACAGTGTGGATGTCTTTGAATTGCAACACATTAGCAAATGATGTCATGTCACAATATCAAAGGGTTGAACACCCCAATAGACATAATGTGGAGGAAATGGAAAATGGGGAAGCGCCAGCAGCCAGAGGCACTGAGGTCTGGAGTCTCCCCCAAAGGTTGTAAAGATGCCAGCAGAGCTTTGTGTTCATCATGTCATGTTCCAAAAGATACTAACAATGGAGCCAATGATTCCAGAGTTTAGCTTCACTCCCCTCCCTACTTCCTTGTGCTGGGTGGGCATGGAACTCAGGGCCTACCTAGTTCATGCTAGGCAAGTGCTCTACTGCTATCACTGAGCAATTGCCCTATGGAGCCTAGTTTTCCTCTAAAGAGGAGGTAAGCAAGCAAACAAAATCCATCATTATTCAAAGTTGTAAGACTTCTATAAAGGCAAGGAACACAGAAGGGGCATAGGATTATTGGGGAGGGACAGAGGATAGATGTGACATGAGAATAGAAGAGAATACCCGGGGTGGAAAGTTTTATGAGGGGGTGGTGTGGGAGAGGAGGTAAGAGAGAACTACAATGAATATTGCATGAAAAGTCCTACCTGTGGGAATCTTCTACTTCAGAAGGTAATTAAAAAGTAAAATTTAAAGAAGTGTGATCAGAAATATGCCGCATGAGCGGATAATGGCGCTCCAGGAAACCACTATCTATTAAACAGGAATCCCAGTGCCAGGTGTCAGATCTCCCTATGAGGTATTGGTCAGGGAAGGCCAAGGTTCCCCATAAATACAGGCTATTGACATTGCTTTTGGTTGCCAACCAGAATTAGATGGGAAGGCCCTACAACTGAAGACATCACAGACCTCAGTCCCAAGACCTAGAGAAACAAGCTTATACTGATCTGGAAATGTCTTTCCTGATGGCTAGCATTCACAATGTTGGAAGGAAGGTACTGTTCAGGCTTTGTTGGGGAGAAAGTTAGCGACAGTTTTTACTCGGCTATGGAAACTGTGTGCTAAGATACCAACTGCCAAGAAAGATGTTCCCACGGTGAAATGATGGAGTAACTGTTGAGAGAGTAAGGGCTTTCTCAGTGGATTTTAGGCCAGCAGCACTGGAATGCCTTACACTGGAAACATGAGCAGAAGCCCGTGAATGGGGTGGTCCTAGGTTCCAGGTTGGAAGGTATCACTGATGTGCTGCTAAATAAACGAGTTGCCAGCTGTCCTCCACATATTTATGTTTATACCCATAGTTCAGCATTACTCACAGCCTTGGTCAGAGAAGTTTCTCTTTGCAGTGAGCGGCACTGAATGCAGAGACTCATAATGGGTCAAAGTGATGAGAATCAGTAGCTGTCAATGCTAGGTGCTAACAGGAATGCTTAAAACATCCTCTCCAAGGCTCAGGGAATAAGACAAGAGAAGGCGCTGAGAGAAGGTGAGAACTGGAGGTCTGGAACCCTCAGTAATCCATCATGGGTGAGTAGAATTCATGAGGTCAGTCCTCAGGGTTTTTATTGCTCTAATGAAGTACCAAGACCAAAAAAGCAAGTTGGGGAGGAAAGATTTATTTGGCTTAGGCGTCCACATCACTGTTTACCATCAAAGGAAATCAGGAAAGGAACTCAAACATGACAAAACCTGGAGGCAGGAGCTGATGTAGAGGCCATGGAGGGGTGCTGCTTATTGGCTTGTTCCTCATGGCTTGTTCAGTCTGCTTTCTTAGAGAACCCCAGACTACCAGTCCAGGGATAGCACTAGCCACAGTGGGCTGGACCCTCCCTCTATCAATCATTAACATCCTACAGGCTTACCTGCAACCTGATCCTATGGAGCATTTGCTCAATTGAGGTTCCCTCCTTTCAGATAACTGTAGTTTGTGTGCCAAGTTGGTTAGAATTCTGCCCTCACTCCAGCTACATGACTGCACATGCACAGTTCAGGAGTTAAGCAAAGGGTCTCGCGTCTTACGTCATCAGTGTGCACTGGCGATTACGTGTACGCAGTGTGGTCACACAATCACTGCATGCATGGTGTAGCTCTGTACTGGGAGCCCTTAAGAAGCCAGATACAGACCCCTCCCTCTCTCTGATTTGCTCTCTCTCCCCAACTCCACCATCTTTCCCTCTGCTCTTCACGCACGCTCCTTCCCAGGCCTGGTTCTCTTGTACCCCACACCCCTCTTCCTCCTAATAAAGCTCTCCACTACTGAGCACCTGGGTTCTGTCGTGACCGTGACCTTTCCTCCCGTAACCAGCACTGTAACCAGTGCCACTTATCATTCATTTCAAAGTTGACATAAGACTAGCCAGCACAAAGTCCCAATGTTGTATGACATTTTGTGATCCAATAAAGCTTTCCTGGAGATCAGAGGGCAGAGCTAGCCACTAGTTAGCCATAGAGGCCAGGCAGTGGTGACACACACCTCTAATCCCAGCATGTGAGAGGACAAAGGAAGATCAGGAGTTCAAGGCCACCCTGGGCTACACAAGATTGATCCAGTCTAGAAGAGAAACAGAGCAGGGAAGTGGTGGTGCATGCCTTTGATTCCAGCACAAGGGAGTCTCACGCCTTTGATCCCAGCACAATCGGGAAGTGGAGACAGGAATATAAGGCAGGTGGAGACAGGACCCCACCATTTGGTCTGAGATCTCATAGAGGTAAGAAGTCTCTGGCGGCTGGTTGCTCTGTTTCTCTGATCTCTCAGCTTTCATCCTTAATATCTGACTCCGGGTTTTAATTTTAAGACTAATTAGGATCTCGATACGTCCCATTTCTTCCTGAGGCACTACAGGCAGTTAAGGCCTCATTAATGAAGGGGATCATGTCCCTGTGGTGGAACCACTGGTAATGTTGTCCTTGTTCAAGTAAATAATCCCAACCCATGTTCGTGAAGTATCCTTACTGGTAACGGGGACTAAAAGGAAAGAAATGGAAGTAGGAGGGAGTGGGGGACTCGTAGGGAAAGAGGGATGAGAGATGATAACAATCAAAACACTTTGTGTACATATGTGTATATATATGTGTGTGTATGTATATGTGTGTGTGTGTGTGTGTATATGTGTGTGTGTGTGTGTATATATATGTGTGTGTGTGTGTATATATATGTGTGTGTATGTGTATATGTGTGTGTATATGTGTGTGTGTGTATGTGTGTGTGTACATATATGTGTGTGTGTACACACACACACATAAATGTATACGACCACGGAAACTCTCCAGCTCTTCCTTGCCAGATTCAGGTCACACACTGTCACTGCTTTTCATCTTTTCCCTTTTGTTTGAACCTTCTAAGGAGAAAGCTTAAAATACTCACCTAGATTTATTTTTTCTGCTCAGCAATATTAAGCAGCTTATTTAGATTCAAAAACCTCTGCTAACTCTGACGTTTTGATCCCTTCCATCCATCACATTCCGACAAATGTTCCTCTCCAGCAGCCCAGCTAATTTTTCAAGCTCCTGGTGACACACAGTTGGTATCTCAATTCCTAACAACCCTTGGCTGTACTTCCCATTGTTTGCTGCTTCTGTTTGTCACACGGTCTCTGAGGTCTTGGAAATTGGTGTTTCCTCTTTTGCTCAAAGTCAAGAAGGTGACACAGCAGTAACAGTTTCTTCAGTTTATGGTTTGTTCTAAATGTAAACTAGTCTCTCTTCCTCTGCCTGAGCATGCAACCCTGCATACGAAGAGTTCATACAGTCCGATATTTAAAAATCAATGGACTGTATCTGAAAAAAAATGCATCTATATGGATGTAAAAATAAATACATAAATCTAAGTTTTCAATCATTTTCTTAGCCCAGCTTAGCATAGCTTTTTACTGGTACCTCCTCACTAAAATTTCCTTTCCAAGTATTCATCATACTGTATAAAAGACTAATGCCCTAAAAACAGTCCTACCCCAAAGCTCTGCTGAGGCTGCTGCTGCTCCATCTCTCAGTCCCTCTAACCCCAGCACTCTGCTGGGGCCACTACGGCTTCCTGGAAGATATTCCCCTTGCCTCTGTTAATCTAGCCCTTGTGCTCCTGCTCAGTTTTCCAAAACTGACTTTTTTCGTCCATGCTTAACTACTAGTTTCTTGTTACAGAAGTGACATATGTGTGTGTGTGTGTGTGTGTATACGTGTGTGTGTGTGTGTGTGTGTGTGTGTGTGTGTGTGTGTGTATGTATGTATGTATGTATGTATGCATGTATGTATGTCAAGGTATAAAAGAAAATAAAAACAAGAAAATTAAAATGCAGGATGCTCACATTCCCTAGTCACCTTTGAATCCACATTGCTGTACATTTGCTTAGCTCCTTCTCTTTGGACATATATTGCTTTTATGGGAAAGCCCACTAGGCCTCAACCCTATGTAAAGAACCACAGGAAACTGAGGAAAGCTGAGAGCAGCAGAGGTGGTCCTCCCCAGGGAAGAGCACACAAGGGGCTGTGCAGTGTCAAAATTCAGCCCTGAAAACTTACATATGAGTAACATTACCCAGACCGAGCAGGTTTTACCTAGGAATATATATTACACACACACACACACACACACACACACACACACACACACACACACACATTCAATAACGGGAAAGAGAGGCCATGGATTTGATGGAGAGAAGGGAGAGGTATATTGGAGAGTTTAGAGGGAGGAAAGGGAAGGGAAAATTGTTGAAAATAAATTGTAATTCCCAAGTAACAAAATTAAAAATAGGGATGAAGCAATTTATCACACATTGCCTATAACATGCTTAGTGCATTTGTTGTTAAACAAGCAGATTAAAACTACATTTTACCCCAAACAAAAGCTATTGAAGAAATTTTTATTAAAAAAGAGGGAAAAAAAGATTATAAACCAATTCGGAGCAGAAAGAAAAATGCTTAAAACCTTTTATGAAGTTAGGAATCTGGCCAATGGGACATCAATTACCTATAATAGGAAGTCCTTGCTAAGATACACCTTTTTCCACTGAATCTTCATACTTGACCAAATTATTTCCACCCCAAATTTCTCAGAACTTCTCTAAATTTTCTAAGTCAGTTATTCTCAACTTTCCCAATGCTGCAGCCCTTTAATATAGTTCCTCACGTTGTGGTGACCTCAACCATAAAACTATGTAGCTGCTATTTCATAACTGTAATTTTGCTACTGTTAAGAATTGTAATATAAGTATCTGATATCTGACCCCAATGGGGTCGCAGCCCACAGGTTGAGGACCACTGTACTAAGTGGATGCTATTCAGGCACCACCATCTGCATATGTTGAATTGCCTCATTTTCTTCATGTTCTTATTTTAACTACCTAAGACAGAGTGATTTGCAGTGGAAAGGGCTTCTTATGTGATTAAGTGAAAATAGCTAAGGTCACATTGAATAGCTGGGGGATGTTAACCAGGATCCTCTGGTTTTATTTAGAGGCCTTTGTTCCTGATCTGGCTCCAGTCCCCTGCTGGGTACAGCAATTACATCAGTCTTCCAGATAAAAGTGATGGAAAACCAATTAGCTAAAGCCGAAAGTGTTCTTTTGTCTGCTGTAACTGAGAAGACTAGGAAGAGCCTTCAGAACATTTATAAATTAGGGGTTCAAATGTCCCCCTTTCCTCTCCCAGGTGCTTATGAGTTTTTAAAACTTAACATCTCAATGATACAGCAAAGGTTAAGTTCTAAATAATCTGTGGAAAAGCTTCATTCATGTGATGGATTTCAGTGACAAGTTATTTTTAATAATCATAAGCATTCTCAAATAATCAGAAGATGGGAAATGGGCAATCTGTGTTAGCTGCAGGAGAAGTACCAAGGGAAGGAAAGGTACTAGAGGCAGTGCCTTGAAAGCCCACATGAAGCCCAGTATCATACCTTCACAAGGAGACGTATGCACGAGAGCAACACAAGGTAACACTTAAGCCCCTTTCTTCTGACCCACCATGAACAGTGTGTGTGTACACATATGTACAAAACAAAGTCACTAGAGGAGGGAAAGAAAGAACGTGTCACTGCTGAAAGGAACTGTGTGTGTGACTATGTGACAGGAAATGGGACTGGCTGGGCCCATGAGCTACACTATCTATTGGGCGAATGGGACAGAAGGTGAAATTCATCAAACACCTGGATGTGGCTGACACAGCATTTAAAAAGGTGCCACGAGAGAAAACACTTGACCATTCCAGGAGCTTTTGTTCTTCCACATACCCCCTGCATCTCCTTCTCACTTGGGGAGCCTGGCCCAGAAGCCCTGGCCTTACAAGGGGAGAATTTCTCTTCCTCTTGGCATGGCACTTACTCATCTACAGGATTTCCTCCTGCTCTTGCCCAACACCTTGCATCATTGATTGTATCATCACCACTATGTATGACTGTTTAAATGAATGATCTCTTTACTGTCCTCTAGCTGGCAAGAAGCCCAAGGCTCTGGAGAGCCTGGCAGTGGAGGTGGGGTCTACTATCGTTATTTTTTGAAACAGTCATTTATACCCATGAGTATGGGCTTTCGACCACAGCCAGAGAAATGCTTTTTGTTTGTTTTACAGCCAATGCACATTCAACCAGACAAACTGATGAGAATAAAAGATTGTGAGTCCTTAGTCCTAAATGGGACATCTGTATCACGATCTCCAAGGGCTCAGAAAACATTTCAGAAGTGGAAATGGGAAGAAGGTTAAGAGTTGGAGTACGAGATAGAACATGGCTCTTCCTGGCAGGACATAGGTCTTGTTCACATGAACTCACAGTAGCTGCAACTCCTATACAGGACCTGCTGGCCAAAATTCCATCAAGGATTGTGGTGTAGGGCTCACGAGCTGAGGAGGTATTGGAAACTGATGATTTTTTCAGATAGGAAAGTCATTTTCTTTCATGTTGTGGCCCTTTCTCCATGGATGGCCCAACACCCATGCATGCATAAGACTCAGAAAAGTACACAAAATATAAGGAGACAACATATTTGGAAGGGGAATCCAGAGGAGCTGGAGGGGAGAGTGGATATAATTAAAACACATTAAATACATGTGTGAAATTCTCAAAGAATAAAAATATGAAAAAACAGCTGGGCGGTGGTGGTGCACGCCTTTAATCCCAGCACTTGGGAGACAGGGGCAGGCAGATCTCTTTGAATTCGAGGCCAGCCTGGGCTACAGAGTGAGTTCCAGGAAAGGCACAAAGCTACACACAGAAACCCTGTCTCGAAAAACCAAAAAAAAAAAAAAAAAAAAAAAAGGAAAAAAAAAAAAAAAAAAGAAAAAAACAATATACAAATGAACATTTCAGTGAAATGTAAAAGGGGTTGCACCCTAAGGGAAATATGTTTATGTACTTTATGCAAATATTTAAGAGCATTATATTAACACTACAGTAGTAAATATCTCACATAACAGTTTAATTATAGATTACTGTCACATTAAAAAACTATAAAAAGCAAAATCAATGGTTACTGTCACCTTGATAGAAATTCTTAAACGTAGACTAGTAATTGATTTTGCAAATTGAAAAAGCAAACTGCCTTACAGGCTAATAAGTCACTCTGTTGCTTTCAAGGACTATAGTTCTAGTTCTAGCAGAAAAGATCTAACCCCAAAATATACTTCCTAGCAAATATCTTAGGTGTTCAAATACTCTTTGCAAATATAATTGGAGGTTCCTTCAAAATTACTTCAATCAATGTAAGGATATGGGAACAAACCAGTATTTTTTTTTTACTCTAATGCTTGCTCTACACCTTGCAGGAAAAAAACCAAAAATTTCAAGCTAATCAGCATCAAGCTTTCTTACCATATTATCAAACTATCTGACCAAGAAAGTATGTGATCTTCCAACAGATGATGTCTTTATTCACCTGGAATTTCAGTTGTTAAAAATTAGTGTGTAGTTTAGCCAGAAAGTTGACTTACTCTGAAAGGACCTCAGCACACATCCCACCCCTTCCTCATCAAGGGTCTCCCCAACATTCACTATCAAATTCAGAAAATCCAGAAATATCTGACAGGCCAAGTCCGATGTGGACCTGGTGGTGACATCGCCACATCTGGCCTGAGGTTTGTTTTTTTTTTTTTTTTAAGCCCTCCACAAGGGCAGTTTTTCCTTGACCCCAGTTTCCCTGCTCAGGAAATTCAAGACGGACTAACAGAGCAGACCACTGCCACCACCTCTCTACTCAACTAGGATTCCCCATCATCCTCAGCACTCATCCTCTGAATGGCTTGGTGCAGTGAGATTCCTTCAGCTCTTCCAATCAGTCTGTATTCTATGAAGCGCTAAACCTCACGCTCTTGAGAAAGGCAAAGATTTGATTAAGTTCCGGACGATAAGCGGAGCAGGCCGGCTGAGCACTGGCAGGCGCACTCAGGACGGCTGAGCACTGGCAGCTGCACTCAAGGTGTCCTGCTGACTTAGGTGCAGTACCAGCTAGTTCAAGCTCCAGCTGCTGCAGCTGCAGCTCCCGCTGCCTTCACATCCCACCATGACGGAATGTGCCCTAAAGTGTGAACTAAGACACACCTTCTTACCTGATGCTATTTTGTCACAGCGACAGAAAAGAAGTGAAGACACAGGTAGAAAGGTTGAGCGCAGCCCACACTATAAAGGAGGTTACAGGCCAGCTCCAGCTAATAGTGAGGTTGTGTCTCAAAACTCTAAAACATAAAAAAAAAGAAAAAGAAAAAAGAAAAACTGAAGTGAAGGAAGTTAAAAGAGAATGTCGACATGCAAGTCCTTATGTAGATATATTTACATGAGGAAATAAGAGTTGAACTGCAGTTACTGCACATTCAGTTGACGTCTTAAAAACACCAAGCCCAGTTTCTGAAATGATGTCTCCAACGTTGTCTGGGCTCTAGGAGGAAGGGCACGTACTGAATTGAAGGTGCTTCTCTGAAGACAGACAGACGTGGCTGCGGGTGGTAGGCCCTACATCAGAGAGAAACATGACTCATCAGGTCTGGCTTACTGCACAAAACACTAGGCAGTGGGGAAGCAGTCCAGGTAGAGCCTAGCCTAAGCGAGTCTCACTCAGCACTGTTCACCTGCACGGAATTCCACAGCAGTGCAAATCATTTCCTGAGCCCTGTGTGGCACAGGCTTCTATCCATACAATACTGAGTTTGTAAAGATCAGCAGGATGAAACAGTTTCATCTGACAATCAACTCCAAAATGCTCAGTAGGTTACAGCCAGAGCTCAGTATCTGACCATGCCCACTTGTTTATAGGTTTGTGGTCTCCTGTGCCGTAGCAAGCATGAGTCCTCCATGAGTCTCTTAACGCTGAAGATACTTACCACGACGGCTGGCCTTGTACAGAGAAAGCCCGACAACCCTGAGACAGGAGACATAAAAATATGAAAATGTCCAGCTCTCCAATGTGCTAATTATGAAGCTGTGGAAATCTTGTCCAGATGTGGAGCCTTCATTATCAACAGGCCAGTCGGAGGAGACAAGGGCTCAGAAGGGACCACAGGGGGTTAAGACTCCTGATGATGAAGAACAGCACTGGTACATGAAGGAGAGGAGAGGGGGAGCTGGCTGATGACTTGAGGCACAAGCTCTAATGATGACTTAAAAGATCCTTTCCTCTTCCTCAGCTTTCTGATCTGTACAAGTGTTTTATACAAATTGTGATGATGAGGATAATATACAACAAAGAACCGCAGGGACACTGTCTTAGCGATCATGCAGCTGAATACTTGCTCTACAGCTGTGAGAATAACCATTAATGGAATTCTCAGAAACTGTCTAACCTTTATACATCCTGTTATTGGATACTTCATATTTATTGGGTCTTAAGTAAGAAATACTCATTTTTCTTATACACTCACCTGACTACAATACATGAATGTGTATGTGCAATTGAGGGCCTCTATCACTGTGGATGCTCCTTTTCTTCAAAATTATTCAGAAAAAAAGCTGGATAGATTGCTGGGAATTCTAGTCTTGAAAGGCAAACATTCTGTTTTGAAAGGATGCATTACATGCTTGAGCTATTTAAAAAAAGATTTTAAATCTCAGTATGCATAGAAAAATAATGTATTGGGCCAGACAGATGGCTCATTGAGTCAAGAAAGGTGTTTGCCACCAAGCTGGCCAACTGAGTTTGATCCCTGGAACATACAGGTGGAAAAAGAAAGCTACCTCCTAAAGGCTGCCCTCTAACTACCACACAAGTGCTAAAACATGTGCCCCTATCTCTACATGTACTCAAATATATGTAAAAACCTTTCACAACTTATTGCTGAAGAAGATGTGTATTGTGTCACATGATTGTGATAGAACCTCACATGGAGTAATTGTATCTACAGTCACCCCACACTTTCACCTTCCACTTTACATATGTACAACTCAGGAGAGCTGTGAACTGTAGTTTATAAAATAAAACCTCAATATTTATAGTTCTAAGAGAATAAGCCTTTCTTGACAAAGTGCTGTTTTTCCCTCTCTCCAGCCTTTACCCTACTCCCTTCCCCATGTACCTCTCTCTCCATCTGTCTCAGGCAGAAGCAACTGATTCACAACTGTTCCTATTGCGTTCTCATAGTGCACTCTATCACCTCCTGCAGAGATGCTCAGTGCTGCTGCCTGTGGAAGGGGCAGACAGGGCACAGGGCACAGGGCACAGGGCTGGGGCTGGGCCAATGCTATGTACTGTGGAGTCCTGCTGTCTTACTACCCTGTCCACAAAAAGCTTTCTAAAACAAAGCAAGAAAAACCCCAAACAAACAAACAAACAACAATTATTCAACTGTAAAAAGAATGTGCTATGATGTATAAAACTTGGAGAAAATGTACAGGCAAAGTATTATGTAAATTATACAGAAACCAATGAACAAAACTGGGGACAGGGAGGAAGAGAATGAGGAAAAGAGAGGCGAAAATCATCTTCAAAACTGCAAACAAACCCATATGCATATGGAAAAGGAAAACGGCATTTCAGATTCAGAGGCTAAATGCTTTACTGTTTCATAATAGAACTCCCCTGTCGTTTTAAAAACATATACATAATTCTTATCTTTATACATTATAAGACAAATATATACAGTGATTTTCGGCAGGCCCAGAAGTCATTATGTAGCTGAGGCTGGTTTCAAATTTGTGGCAAATGTGTCCTGCCTCAGCCTCCAGAGTTCTGGAATTACAGATGTGAGCTACTATGCCCTGCTTGATACGCAGTAGCTTTAAACAAACCCTCTATCTTGATTTAAGCAGTGGCATCCAAGAAGACAATGTAACTTCTGGACTCGTCTCCTCCTTGTTCACTTCTCCGATGTCTTTAGCATACACAGCAGTGGCTTCTCATGTGTTTTCTTACTGAGCTAGGCATCATGATGGGCCAAATCCACCTTCATTTTCTCCAGTACTATTAAAATTAAAAACAAACAAAAATAATTTACTTCACTCTTCATGAGAAAAGATTAAACAACAATTAATAAAAATGACTTCATCACTTTGCTAAATATCCCGAAAGAGGATCAGGATGGAACTGACCAGGTATGGGATTCCTGAGGCTTGAGAAATTGGTTTATGTGAGAGCATGTTTGGGGGAGGAGCTGCTTACTCACTGTAAACACAAGATTAAGATGACAAATTATTATGTGGGTGAAAAAATTCTACCCAGCATTGGAAGGCAATCCCATCTTAAATTACACTCCAAAAAGCTTAGCTCTCAGGGCCACACTCTCAAAACAACTGAATACCCGTCATTTCTCCAGAATGCAAGTGCTGAATTCTGCATTGGTCTGCAAACCAAACCTAATGTGGTCCTGAAAGAACAAAGCCAGCGCACAGCTGTGTCCAAGATGGAGGCATCCAGTATCATCCACACCCCGCAGGCCTTTAGTGCCTATGGACTGCATCTCCCAAGAACTGACAGAGAAATCTTACTGTCAAGCGCTGCGGTGTGTAGACACCTGTGTAGATGTGAAACTGCCAACATTCTGACTAAATTTAATCTGACACAACCTAAAATATCAATTCGAGTAAAAATATGTAAAATGTTATTTTACGCTAATGAAAGTAACTTACATTTTCAGAAGCAATTTAAGTATTTTCATTAAAGGTTCTATCAGAGAAATGAACTCTCTAAAGGACAGTCCCTAATATACACAGAATCATATGCATTATCTGGAACTTACCATGTGGCAAGAACCTGGGTGGGCTCTATGGGTAATAACGCAGATGTTTCCAATCCAATAGAGAGGTCCTAAACATTGGAACCAACTCAAACTCAAGAGTCCTCTAACCAGTAGGAAGCATGCTCCCAGCACAGCGAAGCTGGGGTCAGAGTGGCCCTGTGGAGAGGCACTGTCACGAAACCTACAAAGTGCCTTTTAAAAGCTTTCACATGATAAATATTGAAAATGCTGGTAACAGGCAAACTGTAAAAGACCCATACTGACATGCTAACAGCCTGAAGATCCTGGAAGCACTTCAGAAATAAAATCCCCATGCGTGTTTATGTGTGTTTTTATGTGTGTGTGAGAAAAACCCTGTGACTGAACAGATGGTCTCAAATGATTTTTTAAAACACTTCAAAAGTGTCTATCGATGAAAAAAAAAAAAAAAAAAGATTAAGAACACTAAGTATGAGAGCTGGTTCCAAGCATTCAACTCCCTATAGTCCTGAAGAACCATCTTAAAAAGGACTTAAGCAACTGCACACCGGAGGCTTAGGAAACACTGCAGTAGAGCAAACACAAAGATTCTAGGAGCCGGAGGATGAGGGAGTTGCTCTGAGAGTGTGTTTCCTAGTGGCATCAGAAGCTACATCCACAGTCTCACCAACAAGACTGCCCAAACATGAGCTGAACAAGATGGCACCAAGGCACATGCCAACCTCGACAGGGAAAAGCTTACAGGGCCTCAACTTACACAAAGAACTATATTCAATGGAGGGATGCTGGGAACATCCCCAGGGAAGAGCCCATTGCCAAATAGACAGCTCTGAGAACATCCATACAACTAACACTATATAGACTGCACATTTAGGAATATATATGTGTGTGTGTGTGTGTGTGTGTGTGTATATATATATATAATAACAATTAATGAAAAAATTAATTTTAAGGCCATGAATTTTAAGGAGAGGAGAGAGGGAAATATGGGAAGGTTTGGAGGGAGGCAAAAGAAGGAAGAAATGTAATAATAGTATTATAATCTCAGAAATAAAAGAATTTGAGATGATACAAGTCTGGAGAGGAGAACAGCAAGTAGAAGTTGGTTTTAGTTGAGGCAGGTGAGGAGGCAAACAGGGACAGACAGGAATCCCCCCAGGATCACACAGAAGTGTTTAAAAAGCTTTCTTATACAGGTACTTGGAATCTGTATGAAAGAAAAACATTCAGGAGGTTTTAGCTGGCACCCATCAGGCAGGCAGGGGGCCACCTTCACAGTAGTGCAGCAGGTGGAGGACCTTAATGCCTTGGCCACATAGCAAGTGATGGTTAGAGCTGCATGGGCCAGAGACATTCGGGATGGGTTCTGCCCATAGGCCAACCAGTGCTGTCCCACATTTACAGTATTTGCTTCTGATTAACTATTCCAGCAGCTCCTTTCTGTATAACATTTTTTTTTTTTTTTGTGGCTTTTGATGAGCAGTTTTAAAATTTTTAATCTACTTTTTTGTTTCTTGAGACAAGGTCTCTATATAGTGCTGGCTGTCCTGGGTCTCTCTACATATAGACCAAGTGGCTTTCAATTCACAAAGATCCACTTGCTTCTGCCTCCCAAGTGCTAGGATTAAAGGCATGCAAATTCATGCCTGAAAGTTTATTTTGACTTTTGATGGTCAGAAAATGAGGGTGGAAAAGATGAAAACATATTTTATTCACAAGTAAGTAACAGTAATAAAAATAACCCTATTCATATCAAACTCTACTCATGTCTAATAAAGTAAAGCATGAGTACATAGCCACAAAAAAACCCAAAAAACAAAAAACCAAAAAAACCCAAAAACCTTTACTGACAGGTGAGGGCCTGGAGCATGTTACCTATTGGCCTCAATTTTCCAGATGGTGAATGTATATCATAAGGCAACACAATCATGTGAGGTAATGCAGCACATTAGTGCTGGTACATACAGCCGTCTGTTGCCTCTTTGGTTACTGTTTCTCAGCTATTATGACTGTTGTCTGTTTATTCCTCATATAAGCCAAATGCATTAAGAACACATGTGGGACATGGGCTGACACATCATTGTTTGTGAAACACAATGATCAGACTTTTAATAATGTGTTATTTAAACTGCTGCTTAGGGAATCATCTGGCTCTTCAGAAAAATTCTAAATTAAAACAAAATGGTTTTTAACGAAGACATTCACCATTACAGAACTCAGTATTTTGTTTTGTTCCATGAGAAATTGTACACTGCTATTCTTCAAGCCCAGTTGTGAAATGAGGACTACATAATGGGAACTCTGGACAGCATCTACTTTTTTTCTTTTAAAGTTATTTTGCATTTAGAAAAAAAGCAGGCTGATACTTCGTGTTCCAAACAGATTGGTGATTATACACAAAGAGGTACATTCTTAATAGAGGCAAGATAGTGGGAACTACATATATGGAGTCTGTGTACTGGGTACCCTGAAGGATCTTAGTGTTTGGCTTAGAATGTGGCTAGTTAAGAACAGTCATAGCTACATGGCTTCAAACTTTATGGTAAACATGGTTAATATAGTTAGCAGAATTGAGTTTTACTGGCCAATATATACACAAGGAAACTTCAAAATCACAGAACATGAGGTAAAAGTATGGACTCTGGAGGGACTACTGTGCCAAGTCACACAGTAAAAACAATTTACCAACATCAGAAAATCTCTGGTACTTATCATAAGAGGAACAGCAAGGCTTCAACAGTCCAGCTACCTCTGTTCTCACTTATATACTAAGCTAAAGAGCAAAGGCCACTTAATAGTTGTAGAAGAAAATCATAAATTCATAAAGGGATTTTGTGGAAATTTTTATTACTTAGGACATTTACTTAGGTGCTCAAAAATTAGTTTATATTTTATTTTCTATTTATTTGTTGATAGAACTCAAAATGGTAACACATGTCTAAGTCTAAGACTTAAAGCTTTAAAGATAAATACCAACAATCTTTACACAAGGTGACTTTCTTTTCCGGATGGACATTGGTTGATGTTGGCCCCTCTACCTAAGCTGGCTTCATGAGAGAATTTTGTTAAGACCAAATGATACCTAAAGCTCAAGTTTACTGTCTGATGGACTCAAGTTCAGGAAATAATCAAGCATTTATATCATTATGTTTGATGCTGCTGCTAATGCTTAAAACCAAACACAGCAACTTTCAAACAACTGGAACAAAATACAGTGACTAGCAGTACATTGTCGGACTCTTGCCTCCCACAGGTATTCTGAATATGTGCACAAATCCAACACAGAAGAGATTATACACAATCTTCACAGATGCCAGGGCATATCTGACCAGAAAATTTAAAATAAAGGGAAGAATGAATAGAAACAGACTGAAATACAGAGAAAGCTTACCAAAAATAAAGCTTTTATTACTCAAGACATTACCAAACAAAGAAAACCTACACTAAAACACTCTTCAGGAAGTAACAGAAAGGGAGTAGTAAAGAAATAACTAGAGAAGCAGAAAAGGCTTGGTGACATACTAGATACTGCTAGATGGATTTGCACAAAGACCTTGAACTTGAGAGAAAAACAGAGATTCAGTGAATACACAGAGTAAGGAAAGACTTCACAAGAGAAATAGCCTGACTTTTCTGACAGCCATTTTCATAATACTCTTCATTATGAAACTCATACAAGACATATCAAATCTGAAGATTATCATCCAGGGCTGCCAAACAAGTTTCCTTATAAGCACAAGAGATACTGCTAACATGATACTGATCCACTTCAGTGATGGGTGCAGATGGCTTTCTCTGGGTTCTAACCTCCTTTCCTTACTCTGCAGCATTTACCAAAACCCTGAAGTGTCATGTGCCAAGACTTCTGTCAAACTTACAAGTTTCAAAGGGGAGCGGTAGTAGATGGGACAAAGAGTCCTAAGAAGGGGTTCTACAATGCCCCTCTATGTAGAAATGATAGGATTTCTAGATGCTCTCTTCACCTACTGCCAAGATGTCATTGAGGCTCAATGGAAAAACAGAACCTGGAAGGGTAAGAATGTCCCTAGCAGGTGAGACGGGCACACAGCCCTGGAGAACTTACCTGGGCAAACTTATGGATCTGCTCCACCACTGCAGCAAACAGTGCATGGACACTCTCGTCAATCAGACTCTGCATGTAGTGCACAGCTTCCTCATCTGACAGGTCCAAACGAAACTTATCCTGCACCTGGAGAGAACCCCAGACAACATCAACCTTCCAATGGAACATGTCAGGAACATGCTCTGCAGAGAAAGAATCAACCTGACAGACATCAATAAGATGTCAAGAGTTATGCCAATAAGGAGCTCCTCGTGTCTTGCTTCCACTCAACAGACACTGATTACCTTGAAGAACAGAAATGTCACTACTTTAGTTCAAAGTTGTACTTTATACTTGAGCATTCTAGCTCAAGAGCTACTGAGTGACAGAAATAGACACTGCAAGGTGAGATCATATTAACAACTCCCAACTCACACACACCTTGATGGTCATAGTTCACGAGAAGTACATCAATCTCTGGTAAAATAAAGAGAAGTTCTAAAAAAGCCTTTTTCCACAGCAGACCCCTGATCTTGGTAAGGGATTATTTCAATGGGTCTATAATGTCCAAAGACATGTATCTTTTAGTTCATATTTTAAGGCATAGTTCATTTTCAAAAGTATTGAATACTAGACAAATTAGTGTATGCATGAATGCATATGCATGCATCTGTGTTTTTCCTCAAATATAAAAGCCAGTGTGACTGAAGAACTATTTTGGATGTACCCGTAGCAGTACACAAATCTCTCATTTGACCCTGTGATGACCTGCTGCCATAGAAACCCTTAATTGGTGAAGAGGTGTGTGTTTCCAGACAGTCTTATGTCCCTGCACAAATCCTCTATTGTAAATGACCCATATGTACTGCTTTAATGCAGAATGGAAGAAAGTAGGATTTCCAAGTAGACAAACTACTTAATGTTGTATTTCCTCTTATTTTTGACAATACTGTAGTCATCAGATTCGCCCTCTGTTCCCCGATTAGCTGCCTCCCACTCCTGTAAACTACCTTTTTCCCCCAGCTAGTCCCCTAACCCTGCATCTACCTTCCTGATTCCTGTTTCTTCGGTTTGGGTTTTGGTGCCTTGCTAAGTGTACTAGGTTTGCTAGTAAAAACATGAGTAGGGAGTTATTTATGGGCGTTATCTACAGAACACAATCTGAAAAGGAGAGAGCAGAGGTAATGCAGTCCACAGCTACAGCAGGCTGCAGTGTGGAAGTACAGGTTGTGGCTTGATTCCACAGTCCAGGGCACCGACACAAAAGGAAAGCACTGCAAACTGAAGGACAGGGAGGCACTGCAGAGGGCTTGTCTTCAGTGATCTGATTCTCTCATTTGGACCCCACACAATAACAACCACACTCCTTCAGATGTCTCTGTGGCAGGATGTCTGACAACTATGATGGTACTATTTCAAAAAATATAAGAAAAAAATCAGAAAGCATAAGGATCAAAATAAATTCTAGCCTAAGTTACCAAGTTTGTGTAGTTAACTCAAGTACCTGCACTGCAGAAAGAAAGTATATAACTGGCATAGAGTGTTCTTTACAAAATATGGAACATTTTCTTTAATGAGGTTTACACGAAGGCAGCCAATTAGTACTGCTCTCCCTGACTTGTGCTAGGCCATCTGGCATTGCCCTCTACCTTCCTAAGAGTCTGCTAGTTCACCAAGCTACAGCCTCTGTTCTTCAGATTACATACCTTCCATAAACTGGCACTACATTCAACTTGCTCTTCTGGCTGTATACACTGCCTCAGGGGCCACACTTCCGGGTCTACGACTTTCACTTCGCCTTTCTCTCCCTTAGCTTTTCCTTTGTACTCACATGCCCAGACACTACTCATGTGTTTTCCCTTAAGCTCGTTCACATGTGCACCAGCAACTGCTCAGCTTTCCTAGGAATCCACAGCGCATGTATCACCTTAGTGTGCTTCCACTCATTACCTTTGAGTTCACTGGCTTCGCATCATATTTATGGACCTGTTAACAGACCTATTAACATACACATTCTGGATGGTACAGAACAGAGACTGCAAATTCTGCTGTGTTGATGTTAAGAGTCATCCAAGCAGGTAGGCAGTTAAACTGGCTGAGGTTCCATTGAACACTAAGCACAGTTGA